>NC_091476.1:52484925-52814039 GCF_036971445.1 Narcine bancroftii | reverse complement strand
TTGGTTTGGCGTGGACTAGAAGGGCCTAATGGCCTGTTTCCATGCTGTAATTGTTATATATTATATGTTATATCATTAATTCCACAGTTTGAACAGACATTTTCTCTGGCAGGACAGAGGGCTCTGGGGTGCTTTCTTTGTCCACAGAAAAAGCACTTGGGACCCTCAAGATGTGCTGCTGCTGTGAATCCCTGTGAGGCAGCAAACTTTTCTTTTCGTGGGGCTAGAGAGTCCAGCAGTGTGACGTTTGTCCCAGCCCCAGGGTCCGGTGAGTACTTCTCCAATTCTTTCCTGGTGCTTTCTAAAGCTTCTGCAATAGTCTCTGCCTCATCTTAAGATGGATGAAGTGACACCCAATGAATACCACTGCATTATTAAAACAAGTCTCAGAACTTTTGCATCAGTATCTTGCATTAGAGTAAAATTCCCTGAAACATCTTCAGTGTCTTAATTTCTTTTGAATAGTTTTTGCGGTTATTACAGAAAGGTAGAATGCTTTCCTTTCCATTCTACTGCTCAGCCAATACTTCCGAGCTCTGTGCGGTGAAAGCAGATATCAGATGTGCTGAGGACAAAAGGCTGATTCTTCCTTAGTGAAATGATAACCAGGCTGTCTCTTTCTTTGTTCAAATAGATCGTCGAAGTCTCAAATTTTTAAAATATTTGCATAAGAATAATTCACAATTATTTAAGTATTCTGAAAATGAAATTCAAATCAAATTCTTTCGAGTTGTGTTCAAATTCTGTATATTTGCAAAGCTCAAGCCTGCACAGCATTAGTTTCTATTTATGGAAGTTTATAAGGCAACAAAGCTATTTTAATTTATTTACAAAATCCTTTGTTTATTCTCAGAGATTAGGGATGGGGGATTGTTTGGTGGAGGTGAGGTGGGAAGGAAACAAGGCATACTGTATTTTGAGTCAAGTACAACAGGGAATTATGGAAGCCCATCCCTCCACTATGAATTAAAATATAATCATGTGGAAATTATGCCTTTTGATTTCTGCGTGGTGTTGCCTGATTTTGAAATTTATAAAATATTTTGTAATCTAGTTACGTGTAGATTGTCTCTTTGTTAATGCCATTACCAATTTTATGGATATATGTGTGGAAAATGCAAACGTGTGAAACATAGAAACATAGAAGATAGGACCAGGAGTAGGTCATTCGGCCCTTCGAGCCTGCTCCGCCATTCAATGAGATCATGGCTGATATTAAAGTTCAGTACCTCGTCCCTGCCTTCTCTCCGAAACCCCTAATTCCCTTATACTGAAGAAATATATCTAATTCCCTCTTAAATATATTAAATGAACCTGCCTCTACTGCCCTCTGTGGCAATGAATTCCACAGATTCACCACCCTCTGGGTAAAGAAATTCCTCCTCATCTCGATCCTAAATGGTTTGCCTATTATCCACGAACCCTGGGTTCTGGACTCCCCCACCATTGGAAACATCCCTTTTGCATCCATTCTGGCCAATCCTGCCAGAATTTTATATGTCTCTATGAGATCCCCTCCAAATCTTCTAAACTCCAGCGAGTGCAATCCCAAATTGCGCCATCTTTCCTCACAAGTTATACCTGCCATTCCAGGTATCAGCCTGGTGAATTGCCTTTGCACTCCCTCCATTGCAAGAACATCCTTCCTCAGATAAGGCAACCAAAACTGCACACAATACTCCAGGTGTGGTCTCACCAAGGCTCTGTACAGCTGCAGTAAGGAATCCTTATTCCTATACTCAAACCCTCTTGATATGAAGGCCAACATACCATTTGCCTTTTTAACCACCTGCTGTACCTGCATGCTCGCCTTCAGTGACTGGTGCACAACAACCCCTAGGTCTCTCTGCACTTCCCCATCTCCCAATCTATTGCCATTCAAATACTAATCTGCCCTCCAGTTTGTATTACCAAAGTGGATAACCTCACATTTATCCACATTGTAGTGCATTTTCCATGTATCTGCCCAGTCCCCCAATTTATCCAAATCACACTGGAACTTCCTGACCCCCTCTTCAGTGCACACAACCCCTCCTAGCTTAGTGTCGTCTGCATATTTGGAGATATTACATCCAATCCCCTCATCTAGATCATTAATGTAAATTGTGAACAGCTGGGGTCCCAGTACAGATCCCTGTGGCACCCCACTGGTCACCACCTGCCACTCAAAAAATGAGCCGTTTATCCCAACTCTCTTTCTTCTATCTGCCAGCCAGTTCTCAATCCACATTAATGGATTGATTTTTTTTCTGTATTTTTCTTGGATGTTTCAGATATCAACCACATTCCTCCGGATTAACTGAGGAAATCATTAACTGGTTTTTTTTTTTGTAATGATTTTGTATTTTTATTTCAGTCACCCATATATTGTTTCAGAACTGTGGAACATTACAGCACAGAGACAGACCCTTCAGCCCTTTTAGTCTGTGCCGAACTATTATTTTGACTAGACCCATTGACATGCACTCAGTCCATAGCCCTTCATATTTCTCCCATCCATGGACCTGTCTAAATTTTGCTTAAATGGTAAAATTGAGCCCACTTTCACCACTTCAGCTGGCAGCTCAATCCCCTTCATGTTCCCCCTAAACTTTTCCCCTTTCACCCTTAACCCATGCCCTCTGGTTTGCATCTCACCTACCCTCCGTGGATAAAGCCTATTTGCATTTACTCTTATCTGTGTGTCTCATAATCATTGATACCTCTATCAAGTCTCCTCTCATTCCTCTAGGGTCAGGGAATAAAGTTCTAACTGTTTAATCTTTCCATGTAACTCAGTTCCTGAAATCAGGGCAACAAATAAATCTTTCCTGTAGTTAGGTGACCAAAACTGGATACAATCCTCCAAATTTGACCTCACCAATGTCTTTACCATAAGATCCCAAACCCTATCCACCTGTGCCAACACTTTCAGGGAACTTAAGTCGCTTCATTCACTTTGTAATTTTGGTTCTTAGCACCACCTGCTGGTCAATTATTGTACTTGCAGTTCTAGTTGAGAATTAATTTCATTGGTCTGTTGTCCTCATGTGCTAGGACAACCGTGTTAGAAGATGCTTCATTGCTGCAACATTCCTTCAGCCCTGTGTCTTTGCTTGTAAGTTTGTTTATTTCGCTATTGTTAAATACTGAGGAAGGCTGGAACTATTTTATGCTAGAGCATGATCACTAACACTGTAAGAGCCACATACGCAGTGAGACACATTGTATCAATACGCAACCCAGTACCTGGATGTGAGTAAAGAAATGTGCTGTTAAACTTACAAGCCTGTCTAGTGTTTATTAAAACCTCCAATGGTACAACCCGGGCACAACATGGAAGCAGCGGTGGGATAGATTGAAACCAACACCAAATAGAAAACAAATTGAAACAAACACAGAGAGAAGGAAACAGAGAAAAAGCCCCATGATCTGATGACCAGGGCTGGAGAAGAACATGGCCACAGCAACATTGCACCCAGGAATGGACGGGGAAGCCGGCAACGTCATAGAGGTTTTCAAAATGTTCAAGCAGACATGCAACCTGGCATTCAAAAGCTTCCTCAAGGGAATCACATCAGAGGAAAAGGTTAGTTACACCCTTCTAAATGGGGGAGAGAGGACTAGGCATGTTTAATAGCTGAGAGCTGGCTGAAGGGGAAGAAAATAACGCAGAAATGATATTAGAAAAATTTCCCTCTCATCTGGAAACGTGATCCAACCATAGAATAAAGCGAAATGAGTTCCAGGGATTAAAACAAGAGCCTGATGCGTCGGTAGATAATTCCCTCACAAGGCTAAAGAATATTGTTGCAAAATGCAAGTTCAAAAAAATAGAGGAGAGAATAGTCAACCAACTAACTTGGGGAAGTGCTCATCCTGAAGTGAAGAAAGCTCTCATAGGAAGGTAGCTTGAAATGAGCAGATGCTGTAGATGCAGGTCGGGACTTTGGGGCCACTAGGAGGCAAATGCAATCCCTCTCCGTGCAGGCCAACATACATCACAGTGATAGAAGGGTCGATGCCATAAGACACATGCAGGAAAAGCTGCAGACATGAGAACTGTAGAAGGTACGGCAGACTACACTCCTTCGATGACCACAGGAAATGCCCCGCATATGATTCGAGTGCTGGACCTGTGGGAAGGTCAATCACTGGGAAAAGATGTGTAGGTCTGGCATGAAAAGAGAGAGAAACCAAGAATACAGAAGGAAAGTAAACCACGTCGAGGGAAGATGACTCCGACACACTGATGCTCGATATCAAAACAATACTTCTCCATGAGACATCCAAGAAAGGGAAGGGAGGAAAAAGTGAATAGCGCACCATGATCCAAGTGAAAAGAAACATCAGAAACAAACAAACAACATTCAACTTGAAAATAAAGTTGGTCAGTGGATCATGAAGCAATGGCCTCCCGCTCAGACTGTACCATCAGATGTTCGCCAAGAACATGGAGAAAGAGTTCCTGTAGAAAGTTATGCTAGAAGCCGTAAATATCATGCTCATAGCCTCTGGTGGCCCCGTAATTAAACAACTAGGAAAAGTCCAAAAAAAAGGCAAACATAAAGAAAAAAACACATTGCTCGTGGTAGACGCTAATGGACCAGCAATCCTAGGCCTGAATAGTTGTCAGGAATTACACCTAATCTCTAAACAATGAGATCAGGGAGAAGAAAATGTCCAAGGATCAATAGTGACATCCCACTTAAGCAACACCCTTCTGATCACAAATAAGGCCAATCTCATGGACATACCCTGGATGACACGGTCGGGTGCTTTGCAAATTTCGAATACCATATAACCATAGATCCAGAATGCAAACCAATAACCCATGCTCCACAAAAGGTGCCAATAAAGCTGAAACAAAGGCTAGAGCAGGAGTACAAACAAATGGAAGAATAACAAATGATAGTGAAAATGATAGAGCCAGCTGACTGGATGAACTCCATTGTAATAAAGGAAAAACTGAATGGCCGCCTGAGGATATGTCTGGACCCCAAAAACTTATACCAAGCAATCAAAAGAGGTCACTATCCAACATCAACGCTGTAAGACATCAGTTCTGAACTAGCAGGATCCAAAATCTTTAGCAAGCTACATGCAAAGAATGGATATTGGACATGAAGCTGGATGAAGAATCAACACTGCTCACAATGTTCAATACTCCATTCGGCCATTACAAGTTCCTGTGACTACCTTTTGGCCTAAAGGTGAATCAAGATGTCTTCCAGCAAAAGATAGATGAGACCTACAGGGGATGCAAGGGCTATGTCGGCTTTGCAGATGACAACCACGTCTTTGGTGGAGATGGAAAAACCCATGATCTTCACCTACACGATGCCATCAAGAGAACAAGAGGGGCCGGCATCAAACTCAATGCAGACAAACGCATCGTTAAGGAGAAGAAGTGCCAGTTCTTCGGAATGGTGGACACGCCTGATGGGGTCAGGCCAAGCCCAGAGATGATAACAGCCATTGCTGAAATGGACCATCCAAAGGAAAGAAAGGAACAAAGAAGCTTCCTCGGCCTGGTCCAATACATGAGCTCCTTCACCCCACATATGCCAGACCACACAGCCAGCCTCACAGAGTTGCTGAAAGAGGATATGGAGTTTCAGTGGTCACCATCGCATCAACAAAATTTCAAAAGCTTAAGGAAGTGGTCTGCAGAGAAGTAGAACTGAGCTACTATGACAGAAAAAAAGCTGTCACCTTACAAGTAGACACTTCCATCCCCTGACAACAGCAGAAACCCAATATGTCAATATCCAAAGGGATATGTCAATATCCAAAGGGATATTGACAGTCGCATATGGATGCAAAAAATTCTACAAATTCCTCAATGGGAGACAGTTTGTGGAAGAAAGTGATCATCACCCGCTGGAACACATCCAGAAAAAGAACTTCAGCAAGGCATTGTCCAGATTACAGAGGCTTCTCCTCCCACCTTGAAGTATAGGCCAGGGAAGGAAATGGTGCTCACCGATGCCTTGTCATGTCTTTCCCCAAATGAAAAATATGAAATGAAAGACATGGATATCAAGGTACATCACCTCATCAGTGCGACCAGTAACAAACTAAACCTGATTAAAGAAGAAGCTGCAAAGGATGAGTTGCTTCAGCTGCTCTTGCAACAGGTAATGCAGGGATGGCCAGAAAGGATAAAACAAGTGCAGCCTGCAATACATCAGTATTGGTGTGTCAGGGACGACATATCCTTGGAGAATGGGGTACTGCTGGCAGGGTCTCGGCTGATAAAAACCAAAGACAATGCAAGAAAAAATTCTCCAGATGATATACCAAGGCCACATGAGAATGGAGAAGTGCAAACTCAGAGCAAAGTCAGATAGGTATGTATAAGGATATTGAAAAAATGGTGGCTATGTGTCCAGCATACCAGAAATACAGAAATGCACAACAAAAGGAATAGATGATTCCCACTGAAATACCCGCCAGGCCAGGGCCCACTGTGGGATCAGATCTATTCACAGAAAGCCAGGAGTGGGATCTCACTGTGTCCTGCTACTACTCCAAGTTCCCCTTCATCAGGAAAGTGAAGGACCTGAGAGCACCAACTATCACTGCTGCAGTACGAGCACTCTTCATGGAACATGGGATACCCAAACAAGTGATATGTGACAATGGGACCCAATTCACATTGCATAAATTCAGAGAAATAGCTGCAGAATATGGGTTCACCATCACTACATCACCACCATATTACCCCAGGGGCCATGGGATCATTGAAAGGCATGTACAGACAATTAAATGCACTCTCACTAAGAGTCGAGAGACAAAGGAAGACCCTTACCTTTCTTTTCTGTCACTGTGAGCAACACCCTTGAGGGCCGACATGAAGTCCGCGATGGAGCTTCTGAATGGCAAAAAGTACAAGACAACTCTACCAAGCAAAATCTGTCCACCAGACGACTAAGAGGAAATAAGTTGACTAACATACAAGAGGGAAGTCATCAACATTATAAAAAAACATGCACAAACATTACAAAAAGTTCAGAGGAAGAGGGATGTGTGCAATAGGTATAGAGAGCAGGGAATAAAGGAGGCCGGTGACTAGTGGAGAGCCTCAGGGATGGGTACTGGGTCCATTGTTGTTTGTCATATATATTAATGATCTGGATGATAGGGTGGTAAATTAGATTAGTAAGTATGCAAATAATACTAAGATTGGCAGTGTTGTGGACAGTGAGGAAGGTTTTCAAAGCTTGCATTGGGATATAGGCCAGTTCAAAGAGTGGGCTGAAAGATGGCAGATGAATTTTAATACTGATAAGTGTGAGGAGCTACATTTTGATAGGAATAATCAACAAACATTAAATGGTGGACAATTGAGGAATGCAGTAGAACAAAGGGATTTAGGAATTCTGGTGTATAATTCTTTGAAGGTGGAGTCACAAGTGGATAGGGTGGTGAAGAAAGCTTTTAGTATGTTGGCCTTCATAAATCAGGAGTTTGGACATCATGTTGAAGTTGTATAAGGCATTGGTAAGGCCAAATTTGGAATATTGTGTGGAGTTTTGGTTGCTGAATTACAGGAAGGATATCAACAAAATAGAGAGAGAGTGCAGAGAAGATTTACAAGAATGTTGCCTTGGTTTCAGGGTTTGAGTTACAGGGAAAGGTTAAACAGGCTGGCACTTTATTCCTTGGACCATAGAAAATTGAGGGGTGATTTGATAGAGGTATTTAAAGTTATGAGGGGGAAAGATAGAGTAAATGTGGATAGGCTTTTTTCCATTGAGAATGGGTGAGATTCAAACAAGAGGACATGGATTGAGATTGAAGGGGAAAAAGTATGGGGGAAATGTAAGTGGTGGGAGGGTGGAATGAGCTTATGGCCAAGTGGTAGATATGGGCTCAATTTTAATATTTAAGGAAAAGTTGGATAGGTTTATGGATAAGAGAGGTATGGAAGGTTATGGGCCAGGTGGGGGGTCAATGGGACAAGGAGGGAGAAGGTGTTCAACATGGACTAGAAGGGGCAAATTGGCTGTTTCTGTGCTGAAATTGTTATATGGTTATATAGGTGTGCAGGTAAAGTGGCCATTTCATACTTACAAAAATGGAGGACAAGCAGGATCATTGTTAGAAACTCTCTCCTGGGAAGGGGCATCACTATCACACTTCCCCCTCGTTGCGCATGTGCAAGGTGGCATTCATGCGAGAAGAAACATGGCTGCACATGTTGCATTTTCTGCCACTTAATTTGGGGGTGTACAGCCTATACCCTGAAATGGAGGACAAATTAATATCCGGTTTGAGGTTGTGCTGTACGGAGGACAGAGGGCTCAAAAAGCCTAATGTCGAACGTCGAGCCACCCTATGTGCAGGTGAAACGTGCACTGAGGACAGAGTAATCTGTATTCCCAGATCCCTCTGTTTTACCCCACTCCTCAGTGACTTACCATTTACTGCGTATGTCCTTTCTTGGTTTGTCCTTCCAAAATGCAACACCTCTCACACATCTATATTAAATTCAATCTGCCATTTTTTAGCCCATTTTTCCAGCTGCTCCAGATCCCTTTGCAAACTTTGAAAACCACAACACCTCCAAACTTAGTGTCATCTGCAAACTTGCTGATCCAATTTACCACATTATCATCCAAATCATTGATATAGATGACAAACAACAATGTTCACAGGCCTGATTCCTGAGGCACTCCACTAGTCACAGGCCTCCAATCTGAGAAACAATCTGAGAAACTCTGCTTCTCTTGTAAAGCCAATGTTGAATCCATTTTACTACCTCATTATGTCAAAGAGCCCACTAAACTCCAAGTAAACTGCTTCCACAGCATTTATTTCATTAACTTTCTTGGAAAAACTAAGATTGGTTGAACACCATCTACCACGCACAAAGGCACGTTGACTATAGCTAATCAGTTCCTGGCAATCCAATTACTGATATATCCAATCTCTTCGAACACCCTCCAATAATTTATTTGTTAGGCTCACTGCCGTATAATTTCCTGCATTACTTTGGAGCTTTTTTTAAAACAACAGAACAACGTGAGTGACCCTCCATTCCTCTGGCAACACACCTGTGGCTGAAGTAATTTTAAATATTTCTGCCAGAGCCCCTGCAATTTCTATACAAGCTTCCCTCAATGTAAGAGGGGATATCTTTCCAGGCCCTGGGGATTTATCCACTCCTATTTTCTTTAAGACAGCAAGCACCTCCTCCTCTTTAATCTGAATAGGTTTCATGGCCTCTCTGCTGTTTTCCATTCTTCCCTAGATAATGCCAGTTTCCTGAGTGAATACTAATATAAAAAACCTATTGAAGATCTCTTCCATCTCTTCTGGCTCCATACATAGCTGACCACCCTGAGCTTCAAGGGCACAATTTTGTCCTTTACTTTTGCTCATAATATAGCTGTAGAAACCCTTAGGACTTTCCTTCACATTGTCTGCCAAAGCAAGCTCACATCTTCTTTTAACCCTCCTGATTTCCTCCTTAAGTTTTTTCTTGCATTTTTTTAATACTCTTCAAGTACCTCATTTGCTCCTTTTTGCCCATATCTGCTATGCACCTCTCTTCTTCTGAACCAGATCCCCAAAATCCCTTAAAAACTATGGTTCCCTATGCTTGTTAAATTAGGCTTTAATCCTGACAGGAACATACAAACTCTGTACTCTCAAAATTTTGCTTTTGAATGCCTTCCGCTTACCTAATTTATCCTTACTAGAAAACTGTTGGCCCCCACCCATGCTCAATCCTCTGAAATTTCCTCAAAATTGGCCTTACTCCATGTTAAAATCTCTACCTGAGCCCCTTCTCCATGATTTAGTTGAAATTAATGGCATTCCGATCACTGGACACAAAATGTTCCCCTGTTCATTCTTCGGTCACCTGTCCTGTCTCATTCCCTAGTAGGAGATCCAGTATTGCTCTCTTCTAGTTTGTATCTCTAAATATTGATTTTTAAAACTTTCCTGAACATGTCTGACAAACTCCAAGTCATCCAGCCCTTTTACAGTATAAGAGTCCCAGTCAATATGCAGAAAATTAAAATCTCCGACTATCACAACCTTATGTTTCCTGCAGCTGTCTGCTATCTTGCTACAGATTTTCTCCTCTAATTCTCATTGACTATTGGGTAGTCTATAATACAACACCATGAGAGTGGTCATACCTTTCCCGTTCCTCAGCTCCACCCATATATCCTCAGTAAATAAGTCTGTCCCCTCTGAGCATAGCCATGATATTTTCCCTGATGAGCAATGCCACTCATTCCCCTTTCATTTTAATTTTGTAAAAGCATTGTTTTTTTAAAAAAAAACTAGGGAAAGGGTAGGTACACATAATATGTGCTCTGCCAATATCGCTGATAATGTTAGCAAAGTTCAAAGTGTAAAGATTATTGTTATCATTCACTGTGTCCAAGACAAGCTTGAATATGAAGGTAATTATACATAATTTTAAATTGTCATTTTTGAAAGCTAGATCTAAGCAATGTTCAAAACTGGGTTTGACCCATGTGCCATGAAGAATAAAACCTCGACCATCTTGATGTTCAATTTTTTGGGGGGAATAAAGCAATTATGCTCTAATTTAAATTGTTCTGATTTAATCTGGTTCATTAGATGAAGAGACAGGACAAGATCTAAATCCAAACCCAGCGCCACAATGTTGGGGGTGACAACAATGGGGAAATGGCCATGAGGAACTCAGACAGACCTCATAACATCATTGGTGAACACTCCCAAGGTAGAGGATGATGGACTGGAGCATCTCACAAGCATCTCCAATCCAGAGAAATGGGAGATCAAGCAGGTGAGATTTGTCACAAAATACCTTGCAGAGTGAGAAGGGTTCTTCTGCAAGCAGACTAACAGATTATCTCTAGCATGGCATACAGCTGTGTATTGAACATAATTTACAAAGAATATGATCACAATGAACACAAGATCAAAGAGCCCCGGGCAGGGCAGCAAGTAGCACTGTTATGCAATCCATTCAACAGCCTGTTGGCTGAAGGAAAAAATCTTTTCATCCTTCTCCCTTGATAGGAGAAGACTGTGTCTTTCATTATGTTGGCTGCCTTTACGAGGCAGCAGGAAGTGTAGATGGCGTCTGTTATGTTCTCAATGACCTTCGATAGTGTCTTCCAATCTTGAGCTGAGCAGCTGTCATACCAAGTATCCTTTTGATGGTCCATACCATCAAACACATGCTACATAATGATGGTGTAGAACTTGTTGATGCCAATAACATAACATTAATGCATTTTTTAATCCATACCTGTTGGAAGCTGACATTCAGCTGGTATTTCAGAGATAATTAACAAGTACAAAGTGTCATTGTTGTTTCCTTCTATTTGGAACTAGGGGATTAAGACAGAGATGATGTTCCCAGAGAGTAGTGGGTCTGTGGAATTCTCTGCCCAAGGAAGCAATACAGGCTGCCTCATTAAATGTATTTAAGGCCTAAATCAGTTTTTGTATAGTAGGGCAATTTTATGTTATGGGAAAAGGCAGGTAAGTGGAGCAGAGTCCATTTTATACCTCATCTCCGGCCAAGAACTACCTTCCAAATGAATGGGGTTTCCAGTTCTATGCAACAGCAGAGTCCATTTTATACCTCATCTCCGGCCAAGAACTACCTTCCAAATGAATGGGGTTTCCAGTTCTATGCAACATCTGTCTGGCATTGGAAGTGAGGGAAAGGTTCCTCAGTGACCAAAGAATTGAAAGGACTCGATAGGTGAGGTAACATTCAAGCAAACAAATGGACAGTCAGTACTTTGAGACGGGGTCCTTTTTAGACTCAGAAAAGGGTCTCGACTAGAAATGTTAACTTTTTCTCATTTTGCTGATTCCCTCCAGTTCCCCTTTGCTTTGTCAAGATTCCATCATTTTGGCAATTCTTGTGGTTCCTCAGAGTGACAATTGTGTATTTGCTGATAAGATACGGCTCCATTATTTTAATCCAGTAATGACAGATTCATTGGGGTCATTTACATAGCTTGCCCATTAGTATGAATGTATCAACATTTTGGAATGGGAAAAGTTTGACCCATTCTGAGTTTTCAGGAACAAACTACATTGTGCAGTGAACTGGGATTCATTGGCAGTGGTAGCTTCACCCCCATCTGCTCACATCTAACCCTAAACCCAGAACCCTTCTGAAGACTATTGTAAGACCCTACCCTGTGTTATAAGCTAATAAAAGTGTTTGTTCTCCCTCCAGTCGTGAGACCTTTTTTTCACACTACAATCTTATTAGCTTATTCCCTAAACGATGGAAGTGCTACTCAAGCCAGATTTGATGCTGATAGACCCTCTGTCCCCCCGACGTGGCTGAGGAGTTCATGTATTGGCTAGACTGCTTCCAGGCCAACCTGAATGCGACCAGAGCATCTTTAACACCGATGAACTCAGGAGGTCCACACTCATTTTGAGGGCAGGAACGAAAGGGCATGCAGTCATCAGGGATCGCACTACATATGACACTGTCATTGAGGCTCGGTACCTGAAGTCACAAAATGAGGTCCTAGTGAGGTACGGACTTGCTGTATGTCGCCAATGGCCAGGAGAGACCATCGATGACTATCTGCTGGATCTGTGGATGCCTGCCAAGTGCAGGTACGAAGTGGCTATGAGCCGCGTTCGTGAGGAAGAACAGATCTAGGACAATCTATTCGCGGGAGTCTGCTTGAGGTACATGAGGCAGTGACTGCTCGAATTGGGAAAGGAGGACCTGGCTAGCCACGTTGAATTGGTCAAATTGAACAGGCCAAGTTCAAGAATGACAATCTCGAAGCCAGCGAGCTCGCTCAAGATGACCCCTTCCAAGGACTGGCTGCTCCTGCTATCCCATCCCTAACAGCTGCCGCTTCCCGTGCTAGGGAGAGCTTTTTTCTGCAGCAAGAGGCAGCATCCCCAATCTTGTTGCCTGGTTAAAGACTCAGTATGTTCTAGATGTGGCAAGAAAGTGTATTGGGCGAGGGTTTGCCACGCAAGGGAAAGCCTGGCAAAGTTCACGCCCAGCACCACTCCCAGATCCGATTCCAGCCCCAAACCGTCTGCCCCAAATTCACCCAAGCCCACTTGCTGCGCTACACGCTGACAGAGGGTGGCAGTGAAGAAACGGCTCAAAAAGGCTCGACGGCCATCTTGCCATGACTCAAATTCAATCTCAGCGCCATCATCGTCAGAGGTGGAAGGAGGGTGGCCATATTGCCGCACCATGAGGTCAACACCATCTTTCCCACACACGGCAACCCAGGATGGTGGAGGCCACTCAAGTGAGGAGCATGGAGTCTCCAGGGACCTAGCCTCGATGGTTCTAGATCAGGATGGATCTCACCAGCTCAGCAACTCCATAAAGCTTCATAGACTCATGGACTGTGCAAAAATACAACCTGAAGATGTATCCTTACAATTATGACATATTCCTTGTGTCCCATTCATATTCTACATGTATTCAGCAAAATTGTTTAATACATCTGTCATTTGAAAGGGGAAAATTTTCTAAGATAAGCCTGTATGTACTTGATGAATTGTGTGTTCCAGTGTTATTGGATCCGGACTTCCTGTGTCACCTTAAAAGCGTGACCTTGGCATATTCTGGTCCCCTCCCCCCGTAATGGTTCAGAACAGAAGACCTCTAAAATCAGAATCCACATGCAGTCTCTCCACACTGAATATTGACCCCCCCCCCACCACTCTTCTCGAACCTATTGCTACCAAGAGCAGGAGCAACAGTACAACAGACCGAGATTTCATAAAGTCTGAAACACAATGGCTCCTCGACAAAGGTATCATCAAACCTAGCTCCAGCCAGTGGAGAGCACAGGAGGTGGTGGTAAAAGGGGAAAACAAGAGACTAGTGATTGACTGTAGCCAAACTATTCATTGGTACACACTCCTGAACGCATACTCACTCCCTCGAATTTCGGACATGTTGAATGATATTGGACAGTATCAGGTCTATTCAACTATCAACCTGAAAGCTGTTTATCACCAGCTGCCAATCTATTCCGAGGACCGTCCATATACGGTATTTGAGGCTAACAGTCATCTCTATCAATTCTGGTTGGTCCCTTTCAGTATTACCAATGGGGTTTCTATCTTCCAGAGGCAGATGGACAGAATTGTGGATGAGTATGGGTTGAAGGCTACCTTCCCCTACCTCTAAAACGTCACCATCTGTGGCCACATGTTGGAAGACCATGACGCCAACCTCCATTCTCCAAGTGGTGAAAGCCCTGAACCTCACTTATAACTCTGACAAGTGTGTGTTCAGGAATAAATGTCTGGCTACGAGGTGGAAAATGGCATCTTTGGCCCCGATCCCGATAGGATCCGCCCGCTGTTAGAGTCCTCCATCCCCAGGACACAAAGGCTTTGAGGAGATGCCTGGGGATTTTCTCATATTACTCCCAGTGGATCCCTCAGTACGCTGATGTTTGCCCTCTCTTAAAAGTCACTACTTTCCCCTTCTCGGCTGAAGCCCAAATGACTTTTAACTACCTCCAGGATCACATTGCAAAAGCCGCCATGCATGCAATGGACGAGAATGTTCCTTTCCAAGTGGAAAGTGACATTTCTGATGTAGCTCTGGCCTTTACCCCCAACCAGCAGGCAGGCATATTTCATGTTTTAAATGTGTTGTCATACATTGAGTTTAAAAAGAGAAACTTAAAAGACAAAAATGGGAAAAAAAGGGGGATGGAGGTGGCGAGGAGGTGGAAAAGAGGTGTAAACAAGATATAAGATGGCCACGTTGAAATATATGACTATAAACATTAATGGAATACATAACCAAATTAAAAGGAAGAGGCTACTAAATTTACTGAAAAAAAGGAAAAATAGATATAGCATTTGTGCAGGAAATGCATCTAACTGAAGTGGAACTTAACAAATTAAAGAGAGGCTGGGTAGGGCACGTAGAGGCAGCATCATATAATTCAAAAGCTAGAGGTGTAGCCATATTAGTTAACAAAAATGTACCAATTAAGATAGAGGAGGAAATAACAGATCTAGCAGGGAGGTATGTAATGATAAAGTGTCAGATATACTCAGAATTTTGCAATTTGCTCAATATATATGCACCTAATGAGGAGGATCAAAAGTTTATGCAGGATATTTTTTTGAAGATTGTACGTACACAAGGAAATATATTGATAGGAGGGGATTTCAACCTTAATTTGGACCCAATGTTGGATAAAACTGGACAAAATGCAAGCAAAAAGAATAAAGTAGCCAAATTTATGGTTAAATCAATGCAGGAAATGAAACTTATGGATATATGGAGGAGGCAGCACCCAAAAGTGAAGGAATATTCATATTACTCAAGTAGGCATAAAACATACTCAAGGATTGATATGTTTTTGTTGTCGGCTCATATTCAAGGGAGAGTCAGGAAAACTGAGTATAAAGCTAGATTACTATCTGATCATTCACCCCTGCTATTAGCAATAGAACTGGAGGACATCCCACCAAGAACATATAGATGGAGGTTAAACTCCATGCTAGTTAAAAGGCAGGAATTTAGAGAGTTTATTGAATGCCAAATTAAAACATATTTTGAAATAAACAGAATCGGTTAAAGATAAATTTATACTATGGGATTCAATAAAAGCATTCATTAGAGGACAGATAATAAGTTATGTATCTAAAATGAAAAAGGACTACAATCAGGAAATAGAACAGTTGGAAAGGGAGATAGCAAGTACAGAAAAGGAACTAGTGAAAAGGGACAATATAAAGAAAAGAGAGAATTGGCAGACAAAAAAATAAAATACAAAACATTACAAACGTACAAGATGGAGAAGAACATAATGAAAACAAAACAAAAGTATTATGAATTAGGAGCAAAAACACATAACATATTGGCCTGGCAACTTAAAACAGAACAAGCTAAAACAACTGTATCGGCATCAAGGAAAAAGGACAAACAAATCACATATAACCCAACAGAGATTAATGAAAACTTTAAGGAATTTTATGAACAATTAATTTTGCTATTATCTTATAATCTGAATTAGGCCTCAAACTGGATGAAAAGCAAAAAAGATTCATTATGATAGCCTTAGCAGTAGCAAAAAAATGTATAATGTCAACTTGGAAAATGGAAGAGAGCCTGAGAATACATGGAAATGAATAAATGTATTCCATTGGAAAAAATAACATATAATTTAAAAAATAAAGTCACATTGTTTGAACAAATTTGGGAACCATACATGGAACATAAAAGAGAGAGCTTGCCTCGGACCTCCACCCCCTAAAATGATAAGAAGACAAAAGGATTAGATTTAGTGTGTAAAAGTAGATGATGCATTTTTCTTGTTTGTTTTTCCCTTGTGTGAAGATGTTGTTTCATGGTTTTATTCTATTGTATATGTTGAATATTTATGGGTTTTAGAGGGGGGTGGGAAGGAGGTGGGGGGGAATGGGAAAATACCACGGTGTATATTTAATGAGAAACATTTGTACATATTTTGGTTGAAATGGTTCACAGTGTGAAAAATAATTTAAAAAAAACAGCAGGCAGGTTGGTTGCACTTTTTTCTTGGACATTACAAGGCCATGAGCTCCAGAACCCATCTGTGGAAAAGGAGGCTCAAGCCATTGTAGAGTCACCGGAGACACTACCTGGCTGGTAGGAAATTTACAATCCTCCCATAACACTCTATGACAAGAGGGGCAAAGTCAAAAATGACAATATTGCTAGGTGGAGGATCGAACTCTCCACCTACAATTATGTCATTGCCTATCAGCCAGGAGCTCTTTAGGGCCCTCCACATGCCTTATCCAGAGGAAGCTGTGCCTCTGCACACACCAGCCAACTGCTGTCCCTACATAATGAGCTGTGCCATCCAGGGGTTACCCACATGGCTAATTATGTCAAGGCGCACAATCTGCCCTACTCCATGGAAGATTGTCAGGTCTGTGTGGACTGCAAGCTGCAATTCTACTGCCCTGCAAAAGCGCACCTGATCAAGTCATCCAGGCCCTTCGAACGGCTCAGTGTTGATTTTAAGGGACCCCTCCCACCACAAACAGGAACACTTTCTTCTTCTTTATCACTGATGAGTACTCCCACTTCCATGCCCAGACACGTTCACTTCATCAGTCATAAAGGCCCTAGATTCTGTTTGGGTATCCCAGCTATATTCATAGTGACTGGGGCTCATCTTTTATGAACGACGAGCTACATCAGTACCTGCTGGTGAGGGGCATCGCATACAGCAGGACTATGAGTTACAATCCCCAAGGGAACAGGCAGGTTGAAAAGGAGAACATCATGGTCTGGAAGGCTGTCAAACTAGCCCTGAAGTCAAAAGGCCTTCCACACTCACGTTGGCAGGAAGTCCTCCCTATGGCACTCCATTCCATCTGATTGTTACTATGTAATGTGACCAACACTACACTCACGAGCTCCTATTCAATTTTGAAAGAAGGTCGGCATTGGGAACCACATTCCAAACCTGCCTCACCACTCCTGGTCCTACCCTTCTCAGGAAGCAAGTGGGAGAATCAAGACTGACCCCCTGGTGGAAAGGGTAAAACTGCTCCACACCAATCTCACGTACACCTATGTAGAGTACCTGGATGGTAGAGAGGACACCGTCTCCATCAGGGACCTGGCACCGCCAGAACAGTGCCTCAAGTGCACTGCAAGCCACAGAACTCATTCTCACTGCCCCCAGTCAGGGCCTTGGGGGATTCAGTTCAGGAGGAAAGTGCATCCCCCTCCACCTTTGAGCTGGAGACCCAGCTTGCCTCTCCTCCCTCACAAGGGGACCAGGAGACCCAAGGAGTCCAAGGCCCCCCGGTGCTAAGGCACTCCACCAGGATCACCAGAACTCCAAACCCCACTTAAATCTGTAAATTTGTAAATAACATTATTTTTCAACTTTTTTTTCCCTGAACCCATTCACAGACCCTAAATTCTGCAGGAAGAGGTAAATGCAGTGAACTAGGATTCACTGACAGTGTGTGGTGCTGATGGCTGGCCCCACCCCATCTGCTCACATATAACCCTGGTTTCCCGCCTAAGCCCAGAACCCTTCTGAAGACGACTGTGAAACCCTACCCGTAGTTATAAGCTAATAAAAACATTTGTTCTCCCTCCGGTTGGGAGAGCCTTTATTCATGCTACACAGGGTCAAGAGGGAGAAGCAACGGGTAGTCACAGAATGGGGTGGAGCCAGATACATGAGTGTACAGCAGTTCACCACATTCACCCCTTCTCTTTTTTTTATTTTGTCCAGCGGGGTGATGTGGGGCACAAAGTCTTACAGGTTAAGTCTGTCCGGCGGCCTAGTCTTCCGTTGTGACTGGTGGAGAGTCAGTTGCTGTGCTGTAGTTGGGGTCGTTGGTGAGTCCTGGACTTCCAGCACTGTGTCAACCTGCTAGGGGCATGGCAACTTGACCAGAGTGACTGGGGTTGGGGTGCGATGGTATGTAGTGTGTGTCCATGAAAGGGAGGGGGTACTGTTTGATGGGTATGCCCCTCGGGTGCCCCCACATGTGCAAGGACCCAGATGGAGACACTTTCCTTGCGGCCATCCGGGTACGCCACATACGCATATTGGGGGTTTGCATGGAGGAGCTGGGCCCTTTCGACGAGTGGGTCAGTTTTACGCCCCTGGGCATGTCAAACTGAATGGCAGGGTGGTCCTCGATGTGTATTTCCTGGGGAAAGAGAAAATTTGTTCATAAGGGGTAGCATTGGTGACAATACCTAACAGTGACCTGATTGCGTGTGGTGCCTCGGGAAGGACCACATCCCTGTGAGAGACTGGTAGCCCCCTGGATTTAAGGGAAAGGAGGATGGCCTTCCACACAGTAGTGTTCTCTCTCTCTCTCTCTCTCTCTATGTGGCTGTTCCCTCGGGGTTTATAATTGGTGGTCCTGCTAGTGGCGATACCTCTGGTCCGCAGGTATTGGTGCAGCTTGTCACTCGTGAAAAAGACCCCCCCCCGGTTGCTGTGGACATATGATGGGTACCTGAACAGGATGAACAAATGGGTAACTGGTGTTGGTCATGTCTGGGCAAGGGATGGCAATGGGGAAATGTGAATATTCATTGTGAGAAAATACACATTGCAGTTAGTGGAGGGAAGGGGGCCCTTGAAGTCATACTCAGGTATTCGAAAGACAATGTGGCTTTTACCAGGTGCACCCTATCAGGTTGGTAGAAGTTTGCTTTGCACTCTGCACAGACCCAGCAGTCCTTAGTCACGTCTCTGACATCCCCAATGGAGTACAGCAGATTTCAAGATTTGATGAAGTGGAAAAACCTCGTGACACCGGGGTGGCAGAGGTCATTGTGGAGGCTCTTGAGCTGATCTATCTGTGCATTGGCACATGTCCCTCAGGAAAGGGTATCTGGGAGCTCATTGAGCTTCCCTGGCTAATACAGGATACCTTAGTTATAGGTGGAAAGCTCAATCCTCCACCTGAAAATGTTAACATTCTTTATCTTACCCCACTGTTTGTTGTTAAACATGATTGCCACGTCCTGTTGGTCCATGCGCAGGATAAAACGTCTGCCAGCCAGGTAGTGCCTCCAGTACCACATTGCCTCAACTATTGCCTGAGCCTCCTCGATGGAGGAATGTCAGACTTCAGTACCTTGGAGGGTATGGGAGAAAAAGGCCACAGACCAACCTGCCTGATTAAGGGTAGCAGCCAAGGTGAAATTGGACGCATCACTCCCCACCTGAAATGGGGCAGATTCATCCACCACTTGTGTTGCAACTTTAGCGATAGCAGAAGGCTGCCCGGGCCTCTCTTGTCAGGGGGCAGGATGTGGACTTGTTAAGGGGGCAGGATGTGGACTTGTTAAGGGGGCAGGCTTTGTCCTCATAATTAGGGACCCACTGGGCATAGTAGGAAAAGAAACCCAGGCATCTTTTCAGGGTCTTGACGCTGTGGGGAAGGGGGAGTTCAAGCAGGGTATGCATGCAGTCCAGGTCAGGGCCAATGACTCCATCTCCACAACACAGCCAGGTGTGGAGTAGCTGCTGATCTTGGCTGAGTGGGACTTTGAGGCCAGGGCAACTTTATAGCTTACTGGCTTTGCTTTAAAGGAGTAATGCTGCACCCTATCGGGGTGGATAAAACTCAATGCTCCTGCTATCGAAAAGGCATCTTGTCACCTGATTGTTGATCGAGATGTCCATCATAGACCGGGAGAGTTGATGCGGGCTGTTTTGATCCAGTACCATGGAGACCAATGTTGGTTTATGGTCTGGTCCATGTTGAATCATAGTCTGGGAGCATAATGGTGGCACCAATGCAGCGGTGTGGTTATTCTTGGAAGATTATGGTAGCCAACATGGCGGTGCACATACTGTGCACACACCGGCACTGGGCCTAGAAGGTGGCTGTGATCGATATACCTTCGCATAGTTTCCTTCTTTCTGCACTTTGAGCATATTGTGTCTTTCACCGGGCAGCATTTTAGGGGGTGCTTCGCTTGACCCCAAAAGTAGCACTTTGGGTGCTCCTATGAGACCACGGCTGTGGTGGGCTCGCTCATCAGACATGGTAGCGCACTGCTGGCCTAAACTCGCGTACCAAGATGGCGGACCCGTGTGGACCCTGAACCATTCGCCAAGTAAGCTTCCATGTAGTGGAGGACAATCTCCAGTGATTTCACGAGATCAATTGCCCCTCTTAAGTCCTACTTGCTCTGCTCAATTAGCCTTTGGTGCACGTAGTCCCACCTGATGACTGTAGCATAGGTGTTCTGGATCATGTCCTCTGTAGTTTGGGTGGCTGACACCGACTGGAAGTTACACGCTCGTGTGAGTCCCTGCAGGGCCTGGAGGAACTCATCGGTTGATTCACCCGGTCGCTGTCTGCAGGTGACCAGCATGTGCCTGGTGAATACTTGGTTGACATTCTCTCTGTACTGGTCCTTGAGTATATCCATTTCCTCCCTGTATGTTGAGGTGTCCCTGATCATTGAGAACACTTGATGTCTAACCCAGAAGAAGAGTAGGTGCAGCTTGTTTGCCTCTGTGGCCATGACTCCAGAGAAATTTTTCAGAAAGACCTCAAAGCAGTATAGCCAGAGTTCAAAGTAATCTGAGGCTTCTGGCAATTGTGGGTTGATCTCCAGCTTATCAGGGTTCAAGTTGTTCCATTGCTGGGGAAAAAAAAATTGTAAATAAAATTGATGTGCTATCAATAACTCAAAAGACAAGAGTTACGGAACAATAGACTTTTATTTACAATAAACCTGAAGGTCATCCTGTGCTGTGATCCAGACTTTCTGGGGAGAGGTTATGGTGTTGGAGCCTTTATGCAGGAAGGAGCCATGGATCCAGTCACAGGACGGGGTGGGGGGGGGGGGGGAGCCAGATTAATGAGTGTACAGCAGTTCACCACACTACCTGACCCACAACCTCTTATCTGCTCTCGCTGCCTCAATCATACACCCTCACCCCCCCCACCCATTCCTTTAAGATACTGTAGAAGATTTGTCTGCAAATCATACATTTGCATGGTTAAATTTTGCCATTGTTCATGTTAAGTTGCTTCTTGTATTTAAAGCACCTTAATAAATCAAAGTTGCTGAGGGTTATGTTTTTTTTAATTCACTTCTGTAAAATTCATTGTTACTTTTTATCCAAGACTTTTTCTTTAAAGTTGCTTTTAACTAAATCATCTTTGACTCTTCAGTGTACAAAAGACTATTTATTCTGCACAGGCTGAGTTGCTTCAATTGGCTCTAATTCTTAATGCAGATCTAATTATGAAGTAGTAGATCGGACGGTGTGGTCAGTCATTTGTGTGAATCTAATACAGTGCCAGAAACTTGGGTTCGAATCCATCGCTGGCAGTGAGTAATTTGCATGTTCTCCCCACGTCTGCGTGGGTTTTCCCCGGGTGCTCCAGTTTCCTCCCACCCTCCAAAGACATTAGGGTTGCAGGTTAATTTGGGAGTAATTGAGCGGCATGGGTATAGTGCATGTCGAAAGAACCAAAGACTTGTTGATCCAAACCAGGGCTTTTATTAACTAAAAGACTGGAGCACATCACAAGTAGGTCGACCAGTCCAGAATGACCTGGTCTGGCTAGGAGCAACCCTTTAAGACCTGCCAATAGGTGTGGCTACACTCTCAGCCAATCACAGTCATCCTACACGACCATCTGTACATATGTACATACACATATTGGTGATAGAATCTGTACTATCACAATGGGTTTAAATGGCTGGATTGGCTTTTAGTGTACTGTAGATATATTTTAAAAAATCTACTTGTGTTTTGAAACTCTGAGCTCACGTGAATCCTGAAAGTAACGTCTGTACTGACAAACTGCGGAGCCACAGTTTCAAAGATTGACGATGTTGTAAGCTTCAGTCATGCAGAGGTGTGAATTGCGAAGACAGAGAGATCTTGGTTGCATTGAGAAGATTTCCTGCGGCACATTCTATGGCTCGGTTTGCTATGAAAAGTTTCAAACCTCGATTGTTTGGATTGTTCTGATGATCTGAAGCATCAACTCTTTTTTCTCTCCACTGATGTTTGTGATGCACTGTAAGCAGATACAAAACTCGAGAAAGACTGCACGACAGGCTTTGTTCAGTTAAAAGTCTCTGCTACAGTGGGAGCTATACTGTTGGCTCCTGAGTGACTGGCTCGGGAGGGGCCGGCTCGGGATTATATCCCAGCAGTTGATTGACAGCCGGCCAGGTGTGATCTGTCCTCCAGTGATCTTCCTGCAGGTACGGAGATCACCCCCTGCAGTAGGCTAATGGTGTATCACCACAATGTTACCTGGCTTTGGGCCCTTTCATGCCAGGCCTCCACCTGAAAGCCGGCTACAAGCCCGGAGGGAAAATATAAAACTTACCTTTCATGGAGCAGCTCTAAAAGGCTGCTTCTGTGTTGCATTCATGTTGAGAGGTACCTCGTAGCGCCCTCCAGATCCAACGGAGGCGGGGCGATTGATACCATAGTGCCAACTGTCATAAATACGCGGCAGAGCAATGGCTGTCTTCCCTACCCATGATCCCCCACGCAGCTGGAACCGCTCTGTGTTTCCCAGAACAGTGCCAGCTGTGTGAGGGATTATGGGTGGGGAAGATGGCCATTGCTCTGCCTTGTTTTGAGCTGCAGAGAACAGCCCCGAAAGCCAAAGCAGCCCAGTGAGGCTATCACAGCCTGTACCGGCCTCCCACTGATGCCTCCCAACGGCCCATGCTGCCCCGACAGCTCCCACCGCCCACCACCCCTGTCTTGAGGGGGTCATGAAGGGAGAGGGGTGAGTGGTGAGATGGGTCACAGGCTGACAGCGTCATCAACCCTCTCCTAACCAGATGCTTGCAATGGCTGTACATTCAGTTCATGCGGCGGAGTGCAACACTCTGCCGATGATCCTTCCCTGGGAAGGGTTGGGATCAGCGCCTCAGAGCTGGCCATGGCACATTCAGAAAAGTACATTTGTAGGCATAATGACGGAGAACCTCCACCTTTATAGTCAGGTATTTTCCTTGCTTGAAAGGACCTTCTATGAGAGCTTTTGGCAGTTTCGTTTTTATTACAGATTTCCAGGATTTTTTAAAAAATTTGCAATTTTTTTGATGCTGGGAGTGTTTATTTGAACTGCAAACCGGTTGGTTTATGTTTGATTTAGAATCCTGATGGTTCTTTATCCCTGGCAACCATGATGCAGGGTGCTCTGCCAAGAAAAGGAGGGAAATGAAGTAAGCACAGTGATAGTCAGAATGGACTCGATCCCAATAGGTCACAATAAGTGCAGGTTGATCCACTACCTGATGGTCACTCGTGGATAAAATACTTCCCTTGAGCTGAGGCTGGGGAAGGAGCAGTCCTGATTATAAATTGTGGCTTCTGTTGTGTCTGTATTTCCCTCATTGATCATGTAGTTGTAAATGGGTTCATTTGAGTATTTGAGTAATTGGGGGAATTATTAAATTTCTTGTGGATTTCTTTTAGATGTCTTAACTGTGGTTTTTTCACGCTACAGATTGGAATCTAGCACTTGATCACTATAATGTAAAATGTCATGTGCACAGTGAGGTGGCAGGACAAAGCACTGATATTTGGCAACAATGTGTTCCCTGGATGTATAAAGTTTATCGCTTTCCAGAA
Organism: Narcine bancroftii; assembly: GCF_036971445.1. NCBI lineage: Eukaryota > Metazoa > Chordata > Chondrichthyes > Torpediniformes > Narcinidae > Narcine > Narcine bancroftii. The sequence continues at coordinate 52,789,953 of NC_091476.1, read as the reverse complement.
TGATCAGTTATTACTAATTTTCTGGCTGTGCTATTTTTGGAACTTAACCAGAAATGAGCTATCTGCTTTTTTATAGAAGGGCCTTGCAGCTGTAAACGCAGCAACATCTCGGCTTTGATTCTGACTGAATTCTGGTTCCCATTGCAAAAAGAAGGATCACATTCACTGCAGCTTTTGCATCTCCCCTTCTTTCCAAGGAACATCATTTTTGTGTGTAAGTGAAGTCAATTGGCACTGTTCTGCTGGGTACAGAAGGTGCCATGCACTTGCTTTCTAGTTAATGGCCACAAACTTGAGGGGCAGAGGAATGATGCCGCAATGCATACCTGAGTGGAAGAAGCATGTATTTGGAGGGAATGTGTCGGATGGACAGATTCCCCCGCTGTCTATTCTTGAACAGAGAACCTGTCATTCTACAGAGCAATTGGTTCAGATATGAAATTTGTCATCTCATAAATCATATTTTTAAAATATATTTTTTCAAATGTTATCTTTCACAGCAGGAAAATAGCGGTGGCTGTGTTTGATGAGGGATTGTTCCTTCCTAAAATGGTGCCTCTGGGTGCAGTAGTTGTTGGCCACTAGGTGGTTCTGCAGCTCCACAACTTTGACTGATGTTGCATTCATCACTATATAAGACACACCACTTGTTCTCCCATTACAAAAGGCAAAGGAGGAAAAACCCAACACCCAACCCCAACCAACCAATTTTCCCCTGCAGCCGCTGCAACCGTGTCTGCCTGTCCCGCATCGGACTTGTCAGCCACAAACGAGCCTGCAGCTGACGTGGACTTTTACCCCCTCCATAAATCTTCGTCCGCGAAGCCAAGCCAAAGAAAAAAAAAAGACAACTGACATGTTGCAGGGCTTATTATCCTTAAGAGCACTGAGATGATGTAATTTGCAAGAAGATTGAATGTATGGTATGATGGAGGAAGAACAATGCCTGATTTTGACATTATCTACTTACAAACTGTCCTCTACTTGCACTGCTGTTTATAGCAGGATTGACATGCAAATATGTTGCATGGTGTTCTGTCCAACCTGATGCCCAGTGCACAGCAGGATGTTGCCATATGAGACATCTTTGCTGACAATTCTCATTTGAGGTTGACCTGGTTCCCTGCCAAGATCCAGAAAAGAACCAGGATTGATGAGGACAAAGGGTACAGATCAGTGGAATATATGGTATAAGGTTTAAGGTTATGTGGTTATACTATAAACAGATACAGGATTGCCTGAGGTTAAATTTGAATTCATTCGGTTGGCCAGAGAGGTCTGGATAAAAGGTTTAATTTGTAAGGCAAGCAGGAGATAAAATATGGGACAACAAATGGATAAAATTGATGTGGAACAACAAATGTGTTATTTGTATCCAAAACAGGATAAAGAATTTCGACAGCTATTGGCAGCATTAACAAATCAACTGGGTAATGAGGGGGAATGGCCATTCGGAAGAACAGGGATATAGAGAAAACCGAACAACAACAATGGGAAAAAAACATAGGAAAGAAATGGAAAAGTGTATACAGGAATGAAAAGATCTGGTTCAGAAAGAATGACAAAAATCTAAAGAATGGTTGTAGAGGGATAATATTACGTACAAAGGAGGGTGCACCCAAGGACTGGGAAGTTTTATAGGCTGAGTGTGAGTGGCACGAAAATCAGGACCAAAAAATTAGAGAGCGGATGTGAGCAGAGCTGGGCACCAAATGATAAGCAAACAGAAGGTGATAAAGGCAGACCCCAGGGACTCGTTATCAGGCATTCTTGCAAAATGATGAGGATGAGGAGTTGGAAGATTCCTTGTGGGTAAGATCACCCCCATATGCACCCCAGCAGCCACAACATCTGCCACAGCCACCAGCCCCCCAAGACCCGGAGCAAATACCCCAAGCCCCGTCTCTTCCTAGTTACGATGAAGAAGTTGGAAGAACCTAAAATGCCTTTGTCCCAGAACAAATTAATACCTATGACTCTGGATAATAAGAACCTGGACACCTGGCGCCAGAAGGGGATCAGGTATATCGAGAATTGTTATGAACGAGGGGCAGCTGGAGAATAAGTATGATTTGTCGCATAAAACTTTATTCTGATATCTTCAGCTAAGATCCTTCTTAAGGGATAATTTGGGAGCGACTATGACCTTACCCATGTGTAGTGACATGGAGATTCTAATTTGAAAGGGGATTATGTGTAACTTCATCTCTATGATGTATCTCCTATTCCAAAGTGAGGTCCCAAAGCCGGGCTTACGCAAGGTGAGGGAAAGGTGGGAGTCGGACGTGGACACAACAATCCACAAGCGGTGCTGGTCAGACCAGCATGGCGGCAGTTATTAATGCCAGATACAGGCTGGTGCGATATAATTTCCTGCATCAACTGTATCTCACACCACAAAAATTATGTAAATCCAAACCAGAAATTTTGGATATGTTCTTTAGATGTGGTGTGGAGATTGGAACCTTTATGCATTCAACCTGGCTGTGTACAAAGATGAGACCCTTCTGGGAGGACCTTGGGAATTTTTCACAGGATCCAGAATTATACCTTCTGGGAAACATTATTGACATGAGTTTTAAACTGTCCAAGTACCAAATTCAGTTTGTGAAGATCATCTTGGTGGCAGTACGCTTGGAGGGAGTGGGCAGTACCAGCGCGAACAACTCCTATCTTGTGACAGCTAGACACAACAGCCTCTATCTACTGACAACTGGCCACTACAGCCACAAGGCATAGTGACTCAGCAGCACCCGTAGGTCTACTGAAAAGCCCTGGTCTACTCAACGTAGCTACAATATGAGGTCGTTAGCACTTCAGATGTCATGATGGTGGTCACATGTTGTGTGTCTATATCACACCTGAAATAAAAAATAAAATATTCAAATAAAAAGAGGAGGAGATGAATGAGGTTTCAGACTCAGCTTTGACAGAGAATTGTTGCTCACTTTGGAAAAAAAAGACTTGAAGAAGTTTGCATTGCACTTCCCAGGCTCCTCAAGCACTTTTGTTTGTGTAATGATATTGTGCAGAGTGTGAGGAAAAAGGGGTTAAAATTCTCAAGCTGAATGTACCATTAGCAGCAATTTGAAACCTGCCCTCGAGTGCTTTACTCCTAATGGAATGAATCTCCTCTTTCACGAACAACTGCATTTCTATGGGTAGGGTTGATTCTTAGAAAGAGCCAGGAAGCACCAGGGGAGCATTCTTTAGTTGACATAAGCCCCTTTCACACTTGCGTCCCCCTAAATCGGCCGTTTGTTGTCCCGGGATAGGAATGGAGGTTTGGCCTTTCGCACTAGACCACTCCTAACTGGGACACTGAACACTTTCACACTTTCAAGGGTCTAACCGCGGCATTTGGTCTGTTCTTCCTTTAATCGGAAGCGCCTGCAATGCACTTGCCCGTTTCACACCTGCCTGATCTCAACGCCAGTGTCTGCAGATGCCCATGGATTGTACCAGGTGTCGAGACTGGCGATCCCCGGCATGAGATGTTATCATCTGACCCAGCGTTGAGCAGATTTTGCTTTCACACTTGCCACATTAAAGGCCAATTGGTGTTCGATTCCTGAGATCACTGGCAAGTGTGAAAGGGACTAAGGAGAGGGCTTCAAGCGTACCGATATGCTAGCATGCTACGTAACTATCAGTTCAATGAAAAAGCCAATTCATGCAGTGGCTTTACAGTTATTGGACATTAAAGCGACAGTCAAAAAATGGTGTTCTACTTCTTGAGCATTTACAGTCCCACTTGTAGTCCCAGTTACTAACCTGTACAGCAGAAATGCAGAACGAAGTGAATCAGAGAAGAAAAAATTGTGTACTGAAGGAACAGCTGAAATATTGGCAGCGACTATGGCATGACTTAGAAGGAGCACGGTTCCTTGTCAATATAATCCAAAAAAGGGAAAAGCACAAGGAGCTCAAGCCTCAGCAATTTGCAATGGAGCTACAGCAGTTTGCAATGGAGCTACAGCAGTTTGCAATGGAGCTACAGCTAAGCCCTCCCTTGAAGAAGATTTTAATTTGATGGTAAACAACTGCTTACAGTACAATGCCAAGGGCACATTATTTTCCCTTGCAACGATTAGGCTAAGAGAGCAAGGAGGTGCAGTACTACTCGCAAGCAGGCAGAGAAATTTAGTTTGATTATGAAGCAGGGATAAATGTACCTGAACCAGTGCCACCAAATGATACGGGCCAGCTTTTCTGGGAAGAAGAAGATTGGCTGCTGGTGCCCAAAAACAGATCATGCATGCCATTCCCTAAAGAGATACCGATACTGTGGTAGAGGCTGCAACCTTCCATCACCCCCCTCTCTGCACAAGCTGAACTCTTTGCTCTAACATGTGCCTGCATTAAAGGAAAGGATTTACCCCTTAACATTTACATGGACTCATGAGTTGCCCATGATTTTGGTCCAACATAGTGGATTCTTGACCTCCTCGGTGCCCCTATTAGAAATGTAACATTTATGTCCAACCTGTTGGTATCCCTGTCCCAACCTCCCACCTGGCAATAATTTCCATAGAGAATGCCCATGCAGATACTAGGATCCAAGGACCCTTTACTGTCTATTCAGACGGAGACAAACAACTGTTGAATAAATCAGCCCTGCCCAATATGGTGAGTGTGTTAAAACTTCAGGGGGATGAATAATGGAAACAGCAGGAAGTACCAGAAATCCTGAAACTCAGTTATGGACCATCCCTGTTAGACAAGGGATGCATTTTTACCTGTACTGCTTAATTATAATATATACATTTGGGTACTCTTATTGTGGTGGCACCCTAAATTGAGAAAAGAGGCACAAAGAAAGGCATCTGAATGTAGTATTTGTCAGAAAAATAATCCTGGTAAAACAATTAAGTGCTCTTCAGGCAGGACCATTTGAGTGTATACTGTTACGGAGTCCAGAGGATCCCAAAAACCAGCAACAATAGATATAGGAACATAGGAACATAGGAAGTAGGAACAGGAATAGGCCAAAAATGGCCCATCGAGCCTGCTCCGCCATTCGATAAGATCATGGCTGATCTAATTTATGACCTAACTCCACCTACCTGCCTCTCCCCATATCCCCTAATTCCTCTATCATGTAAAAATTTATCTAACTGAATTTTAAATATGTTTAATGAAGCAGCCTCAACCACTTCCCTGGATAGAGAATTCCAAACATTCACTACTCTCTGGGAAAAACTATTTTTCCTCATCTCTGTCCTAAATCTACTCCCTCGAATCTTGAGACTGTGTCTTCTCATTTTAGTTTCCCCTGCCAGCTCAAAAAACCTTCCTTACATCTATGCTATCCATACCCTTCATAATTCTATATGCTTCTTTCTATAAGATCTCTTCTCATTCTTCTGAACTCGAGCGAATACAATCCTAGATGATTTAATCTTTCATCATAAGTCAACACCTTCATCCCAGGGATCAACCTAGTAAACCTCCTCTGGACCGTCTCCAAAGCCAGTATATCCTTCCTCAAATGTGGAAACCAGAACTGGACACAGTACTCCAGGTACGGTCTCACCAGTACCTTCTACAGTTGCAACATTACCTCCTTACTCCTGAATTCAATTCCTCCAGCGATGAAGGCCAACATTCCATTTGCCTTCTTAATAACCTGCTGCATCTGCAACCTAACTTTTTGTGATTCATACACAAGCACTCCCAAGTCCCTCTGCACAACAGCTTGCTGTAGTTTTTCACCCTTTAAATAATATTCAGCTCTTTTATTTTTCTTGCCAAAGTGGATAACCTCACACTTACTAACATTGTACTCCATCTGCCAGACGTTTGCCCACTCATCCAGCTTAACTATATCCCTCTACAGACTCTCCACATCCTCATTACAATTTGCTCTTCCACTCAATTTGGTGTCATCTGCAAACTTGGCTACACCACATTTTGTCCCCTCCTCCAAGTCATCAATGTAAATGATGACTTGTGGGCCTAACACTGACCCCTGCGGCACCCCTCTTACCACTCTCTGCCAACCTGAAAAACTCCCACTTATCCTGACTCTCTGCCTCCTGTCAGACAACCAATTTTTGATCCATGCCAATATACTTCACTGGACTCCACTTTCCTGTAACTTACTGATAACTCTCTTGTGCGGCATCTTATCAAACGCTTTCTGGAAATCCAAATATACAACATCAACCTGTTCGCCTCTAGCCACTGCACCCATTATATCCTCAAAGAATCCTAACAAGTTTGTCAAACAAGATCTTCCCTTTCTAAAACCATGCTGTGTCTGCCTGATTGAACCCTTACGTTCCAAAAGTTTCACTATTTCATCTTTAATGACGGCTTCAAGCATTTTTCCAACTACAGACATCAAGCGAATTGGCCGATAATTTCCAGTCTTCTGCCTACATCCCTTCTTAAAAAAGTGGCGTGACATTTGCTGTCTTCCAGTCTGCTAGGACCTGCCCAGAACCCAAGGAATTTTGGAATATGACCACCAATGCATCAACTATACTTCTGCCATTTCCTTCAGAACCCTTGGATGCATACCATCAAGACCAGGTGATTTGTCTGGCTTTAGTACCATTAGTTTCTCCATCTCTACTTCCTATGTAACAACTATTTTATCAAGGCCTTCCCCAACATTCGCATCCTTAACTTCGCACTTGGGCATGCTGGACGTGTCTTCCACCGTGAAGACTAACACAAAATATTTGTTCAATGCCTTGGCCATTTCCTCATTTTTTGCTACCAGTTTTCCTTTCTCGTCCTCCAAGGGTCCTATGTTAACTCTGGCCACCTTCTTCCGTTTTATATATTTATAAAATTTTTTGCTTTCTGTTTTTATATTTTGTGCCAATTTACTTTCATAATCCTTTTTCCCATTTCTTATTACCTGCTTTGTAACCCCTTGTTATCTCTTAAAGTTATCCCAATCTTCCAGTTTCCCACTGCTCTTTGCAGCTTTGTACACCTGCGCCTTCAATTTTATACTCTCCTTTATTTCCTTTGTAAACCACAGTTGATTTTTCCCTCCCTTGCTGCCCTTTTTCCTGATATATCCCTTTTTCCATATATTTTTGTTGAGCATTACAAAATATTTCTTTGAAAATCTTCCACTGTTCCTCAACTGTTTCATCAATTAGCCTGTGCTCCCAGTCCACTCTGCCCAATTCCTCCCTCATCCTATGGTAGTCACCCCTGTTTAAGCATAATATATTAGTTTTAGATCTAACTATTTCCCCTTCCATCTGAATGAGAATTTCAATCATACTATGATCGCTATTTCCCAGATGGTCTCTGACTATTACATCATTTACTCTACCTATCTCATTGCACAACACTAGATCCAGGAGAGCATTTTCTCTTGTTGGTTCCTTAACATGCTGCTCAAGAAATCTATCGCGGATGCATTCTATGAAGTCCTCTTGCAGACTCCCACGACCAACTTGATTTTCCCAATCTATGTGGAAGTTCAAGTCCCCCATGACTACTGCCGTATCATTATTACATGCCTCACTTATCTCTCTATTTATTTCCTGTGCCACTAATCTATTGTTATTTGGTGGGTGATAGATAACACCCACCAATATTTTTTTCCCTTTGTTATTCTTTATCTCTACCCAAATGGACTCAACATTATGCTCTTTAGATCTTATATCATCCCTCACTATTGCCTGGAGCTCATCTTTGACTAAGAGTGCAACTCCACCTCCCTTACCATCCTGTCTATCTCTTTGCACCACCTGATACCCTTGAAAGTTTAATTCCCATTTAGGGTCACCTTGTAGCCAGGTTTCCGTGATGGCTACCAAATCATAGGCATGGGTACCAATTTGCGCCTCATGTTCACTAACCTTATTTCTAATACTACGGGCATTCAGATAAAATGCCCTTATGCTCTTTGTCCTTTTAATATCTAGTGACTTCTGTAACCTTTTCTTTTGATTTTTCTGCCCACTATTTTTCTTTGTAATTTTCTTAACACTATCATTGACCCGAAAACTCACTGCACCATCTGATTTTTTTACTTTCTCCTCCCAACATTACTTTTCCTATTTTACTTTTCCTGGCCATTTCTTTATCTTCCCTACCCTTTTCCCTATCACTCAGGTTCCCATACCCCTGCCAAATTAGTTTAAACCTTGCCCCACTGCTGTACCAAACTTCCCTGCCAAAATGTTGACACCTTTTGGATTTAGGTGCAACCCGTCCTTCTTGTAAAGATCATGCGTTCCCCAAAAGAGATCCAAATGATCCAAGAAGCCAAATCCTTGCCCTGTACACCAATCCCTCAGCCACACATTCATTTTCCTTATCCTTACATTCTTTTCATCACTTGCATTTTGAACAGGTAGTTATCCCGAGATCACCACCCTAGCATTCCTATCTTTCAGCTTTCGTCCCAGCTCACTGTAATCCCTTTTCATTACCTCCTCCCTTTTCTTGTCAATATTGTTTGTACCCACATATACCAAGACATAAGGCTGCTCTCCCTCTCCTCTCAGAATATTTTGGACCCAATTTGTGATATCTCGTACCCTTGCACCACAACACAGGGTTACTTTATGCAAAAGTATTTTTTAATTATATTTGCATAAGTAAACAGAATTAAACTTTAACTTATTACTTAACCTACTTACTTTACCTACCTAACCTACTTAATCCCCCCTCTAATACTAAGCACAGATGTGTGTAATGCATATATAAGATTAGAAAAGTTCTTTGGATCACACTCCAATCTCACTGGTTGCAGGCAATTCTTGTTCTGTGCACAGAAGTTAGCATTAACAAAGTTCACCAGTCTTTGGTGCTTAACAGGAAAATGGTTACCACTCAGGAGGGTTCTTGCTGGTTCTCAGAGAGAGATTCCTTTTCCAGGACATCCGCAACTGATTCCTTCTCAATCGGTCTTGCTAATGAAACTTGCCCCCTTCAGGGTTCTCCAGATGATCCTCTGTCTTTCAGGTCACCTTTCAGACCGCCAGTCTTCTCCTTTGACCAGGCAGCCTTCCAAAGTTTGCTAGCTTTGTTGTTCTGGAATGGATTTCTGTGTCTCTCCTCTCTGTTTCACTCCCTCCCTCTCTGAGAGCAAAACTGTTCTCTGCCGCGTGCAAAGATCACATGTTCCCAGGCAACCTGCTGCCGTTGCTACTTTGATCCTTTCTGCAAAAAGCATTCTGAAAAAGATTCTGTGTTTTAAAATGTTTGTGTGCTCTAACAATTCCTCCTAAATCGCCTTGAAATACTCTGTCACAGTACAGCTTGATTTTATAGAATTGCCTGGAGTATACAGCTATAGGTTCTGCCTTATTATTGATAAGAGGCAGTACCAACTGTAAATGCCACAGCATCAGCAATGGTAGGAATGATATTACAGGAAATAAAACCCCGATTTGGACTCCCAACCATTATTAACTCAGACAATGGCCCACATTTTACTGCTGAAGTGAACGGGGTGTGGCAAGATGGCGTAGAGTCTAGACGTGTAATCTCAACCTCTCTGGCCGGACTTTTAAGTACCCGTTTTTTAACCCTTTATTTTCAAGTTTAAACTTCTTAAATTTTAGTTTAAAGTATTAAGGAACTATTATGGCCATTAATGGTAAAAAGATTAAACCTCAAGTGCAGAAGTTTCGAAGTACTGAAGATTTGGGGCCTAAACAACTTGCTATAGCCTCAGGTTTAATTTTTTCTGTGCCTAAACTACAAAGACTGCCCGTGGGAGCTGGAAAAAAATGTTTACTACTCACCAAGTGAAGGATAGTGCTGGAATTACCCATTCTCTGGAGGAAGGTGTGTGTTCCCAAGCAGTGGATCCTGATTCTGGAAGCCTTTTGATTTTAACGGACGGAGCACGCAGGAAGACGACTCATTTGTCTGAAATGCTTCAGGCAGCATTCCAAACTAAAGATTTCGATTTCCTCCATGATTTTGTGAGAAAACAACGAGCTGCGGGGGGAGACCAGCAGTGACCCCCTGAGGAAGTCGGGGTGCCGTCACTGGGAGTCCAGACCCGTAGTAAAACCTCTAAAATGCCTTTTGTTGAGTTGCAGCAGGAGCTGCAGTTATCTGGTTCTGCCACTACTTCAGAGAAAGCAGGGCTGAGCTTTTCTGAGCTACAATGATTGCAGTTAAATGCTGTCATTCAACACTTACTGAATGAGATGGCCCAAATGAATGCTAATATAAGTTCAGAATTGAATACAGTTAAAACACGTGTGGAAGCATCTTGTGAAGATTTTTAAAAATTTCAGTCTGCTTTTTTGGAATGTAAACAGCAAGTGGTTTCTAACACAGAAAAAGTGTTGAAGGTTGAAAAATCAGTTATAGAATTGCGAGAATGTGAGAAGGAGTTAGAGAGGAAAATAGACTACTTGGAGAATCAGAGCAGAAGGAATAATGTGAAAATCGTTGGTTTGCCAGAAGGTATGGAAGGTCAAGATCCTCTTCATTTTTTTAAAGACTGGATCCCACAAGTTCTAGGGCAAGAATTTTTTTCTGGAGGCTTGGTATTGGAAAGAGCTCATAGAGCTTCAAGAAGAACACCTTTACCTGGTCAACCACCAAGACCTGTAATAATTTGACGTTTGAATTATTTGGACAGAGAAGCAATACTTCGACTAGCAGTGCAAAATGGGAGATGATGACAAACTCCGTTATTGAATCAGAATAGCAGAGTTTTTTTAAAATCCTGATTTGAGTCAAGAGGTCATTCAACGTCAATCTCGATTTAATTCAGTTAAAGAAGTTTTGTGGTGTAAAGGTTATAAGTCTACTTTTCACTATCCGGCAGTGTTGAAGGTATTTTTTGGAGACTATCAATCTCGGTTTTTTGAGACTGATCGTGAAGCAATGATTTTTGCTGATTCATTGCCAGATATAAGAGGACAAAGACGTAGTTCACCATTAACATAGAAACATAGAAGATAGGAGCAGGAGTAGGTCATTCGACCCTTCGAGCCTGCTCTGCCATTCAATGAGATCATGGCGGATCTTAAAGTTCAGTACCCCATCCCCGCCTTCTCTCCGTAACCTTTAATACCCTTATACTGGAGAAATATATCTAATTCCCTCTTAAATATATTTAATGAACCTGCCTCTACTGCCTTCTGTGGCAATGAATTCCACAGATTCACCACCCTATGGGTAAAGAAATTCCCCCTCATCTCGGTCCTAAATAGTTTGCCTATTATCCTCAAACCATGGCCCCGGGTTCTGGATTTTCCCATCAGTGGAAACATCCCAACTGCATCCATTCTGTCCAGTCCTGCCAGAATTTTATGTGTCTATGAGATCCCCTCTCAATCTTCTAAACTCCAGCGAGTACAATCCCAATTTGCGCAATCTTTCCTCATAAGTCATTCCTGCCATTCCAGGTATCAGCCCGGTGAATAGCCTCTGCACTCCCTCCATTGCAAGAACATCCTTCCTTAGATAAGGTGACCAAAACTGCACACAATACTCCAGGTGTGGTCTCACCAAGGCCCTGTACAGCTGCAGTAAGGTATCCTTGTTCCTATACTCAAACCCTCTTGATATGAAGGCCAACATACCATTTGCCTTTTTAACCGCCTGCTGTACCTGCATGCTCGCCTTCAGAGACTGGTGTACAAGTACCCCTAGGTCTCTCTGCACTTCCTCATCTCTAAATCTATTGCCATTCAAATAGTAATCTGCCCTCCGGTTTGTATTACCAAAGTGGATAACCTCACATTTATCCACATTGTAGTGCATTTGCCATGTATCTGGCCAGTCCCTCAATTTATCCAAATCACACTGGAGCTTCCTAACCCCCTCTTCCGTGCACACAACCCCTCATAGCTTAGTGTCATCTGCAAATTTGGAGATATTACATCCAATCCCCTCATCCAGATCATTAATGTAAATTTTGAACAGCTGGGGTCCCAGTACAGATCCCTGTGGCACCCCACTGGTCACCGCCTGCCACTCAGAAAACAAGCCATTTATCCCAACTCTCTGTCTTCTACCTGCCAGCCAGTTCTCAATCCACATCAATACTTTGCCCCCAATCCCATGAGCCTTGATTTTGGAAGCCAGTCGTTTATGCGGGACCTTATCGAAGGCCTTTTGGAAGTCCAGGTACACCACATCCACTGGCTCTCCCCCATCTATTTTACCTGTCACCATCTCAAAGAATTCCAATAGTTTTGTCAAGCACGACTTACCTTTTGTAAATCCATGTTGACTCCATCCAATCCCTTCTCTGCTAGTCATATGCTCCGCTATTACATCCTTAATAATGGATTCCATTATTTTGCCCACTACTGATGTAAGGCTCACCGGCCTATAATTCCCCGCTTTTTGTCTACCCCCCTTTTTAAATAGTGGGGTAACATTAGCTACCCTCCAATCCATGGGTACTGATCCTGAGTCTATTGAGTTCTGGAAAATAATTCTTAAAGCATCTGCTATCTGAATGGCCACTTCCTTGAGTACCCTAGGATGTAGATTATCAGGCCCTTGGGATTTATCTGCCTTCAATCCCATCAATCTCCCCAAGACCATGTCCTTAGAGATACTGATTTCTTTCAGTTCCTCCCTTGCATTAGTCTCTATGTTTCCCAACATCCTTGGGAGGTTATTTGTATCCTCTCTTGTAAAAACAGAACTAAAGTAAGAATTTAATTGGTCTGCCATTTCCTTATTCCCCATTATATATTCCCCTGATTCCAATGGCAAAGGACCTACTCTGGATTTCACCAATCTTTTCCTCTTGACATATTTATAAAAGCTTTTGCAGTCGGTTTTTATATTTGCCGCCTTTTGTCTCCTAAAGAAAAATCTGGTTGTTCTGGAAATGGCAGAAATGGGAAAAATGGGAATGGAAAGACTCCAACTTCTTTTGAAATGGGACTTTTGAGTTTGGTATCTCTTGGATGAATAGAAGAATTTTCTTATTCTTATTTTACTTTTTATGTTATCATGATATTTTGATGTTATTCTTTGTTCGGATGGGGAGGGAGAGATTTGCTCTAGGTTCTACTAGTCATCAGCCACTGGTGGGTGACCCACACCCAATTTTTGTTTAGGGATTACTAACTTTTGGTAGTTTTTTTGGGGGGGGGGATTTTTTAAAAATTTCTTTTTATTTTCATTTTAGTTAGCTTTTAATTTGTGACTTTTTTCTCCTATTGGAGGGCCTATATACTTTGATTTGAGTTTTCATATAAAGATATTATTGGTATTTAGTAATATTAGTAGATATGTCAAAGTTGAAATTTGATACTTTTAATGTTCGAGGTTTAAACAGTCTGATCAAGCATAAGAGCGTCTTGGCGTATATTAAGAAAATGAAAATTGATGTTGCTTTTTACATACGTTTGGTAGAGATATGATTTTACCTGAAATGACTAAATTTGAGACTTTTCTTGTGAAGGTGCCAGAGAAGGGTTATATTTCATCTATGTATCAAATACTACAGGATGGTATGGATAAAAAGGGTTGGGATAAATCCAAAAGTAAATGGGAAGTGGATATTGGTTTTATTTTTTTCAAGGATGATTGATTAGATATCTGAAATGATAGTGTAACTAGATTAATAAATGCATGTTATGCAATGATTAATTATAATTTTCTACATCAATTATATTTAACACCTGAAAAATTTAAAAAAGTATGGTTTTCATGAATCAGATTTGTGTTTTAGATGTGTTAATTCTGTTGGAACTTTTTTTTCATGCTGTCTGGTCATGTTTATATATATATAATCTTTTTGGAAGAAAATTCAATTGTTTTTAGAATACCTGTATAAGATTAAAATACCTTTAGATCCGACAGTATTTTTACTGGGCAGTTTGCAACTTCTGAAAGGTTTGGGATTAGATAAATTTCGATTTGCTTTTGTATATTTGGTTTTATCTGTAGCGAAAAAATGTATTGTGGAAAGATACAAATATGAATGATATTAATAGATGGCATAACGAGATGAAATATTGTTTAATAATGGAAAAAATTACATATATTTCGCGTGATAATTACATTTTTTTGTTAATAAGTGGTTGTTTTATTCAGAATATTTACATTTTAATTTATATTGATTGGATCTTGATATGTATGTTTAATTTTTTCTTAATTTTGATTTTTCTTTATGGCTCTCCTTGGGAGAGCTGGCTGAAGGGGGGGGGTTCTTATTTTTTCTCTATATAAAAAAATAATGTTCATGTTTATGGTTAATTGTTGTATATGTTATCTACTATTTGTTTTTTGAACGAATAAATAAAGTTTACTGCTGAAGTGAATGAAGAACTCTGCCAGCATCTGAAAATAAAACAACAGTTTCATTTTGCTCATCACGAGAATTGTGGAAAAAGAAAATGAAATTTTGAACAATAACTTGGCCAAACTGTAAAAACAGGACTAACCTGGTTGAAAGTATTCCCTCTAGCTATTTTTGAAATGATAATTGCACCACACTCTAGCACAGGATTAACCCTGACAGAAATATTGATCAGATCGACATGCCCTGAGTGAAAAGATGTTGAGCAATGTTCAATGATTAAAATTATTGAAACTTTACATTTACAGGGTTGGAACACTCAAAGGAAGGAACTTCAACTGGTATTCAGACAGGAGATTACTTTTTGATCAGGAATTGGGGGCAGAAGATGTTGACACTAGAGTGGAAGGATCCATTCCAAGTATTACTATACCCACAGCGGTAAAGGTCATGGACTGTAAGAGGAACAGTGAGAGAAGGGAGAACTCGTGATGTACCCGAAACCCAAGCCTCTAATAAACAGGACACTGTGGACATTGTACATTAATGGGATTGTGGGGCTTTATTCTGGGATTTTTCTGCCCTACTTTAGGTAGTAGGGAATGCATTGACCCTTTGCATGAGTCCAAGCGAGAATGGCATGACAACACATATTTGCGTATGTCTCTCCTGTATGTTAAGACCATAGGAGTGTCTCAGTGCTGGGTTTGTACCCAGTTACAATCCCCTCGTGGTCAGGGAATTCAAATGACAGCAATACCATTTATTCAAATGAGCTTGGAGGTGGCCTGTACTTAATAATGTACCCAACTGATGATCAGAGAAGTGGGACAGTCCTGTACCAGAAATAAGTCCTCAGGCCTAGCTTGTCCACACCCAACACATCCCCACTGATGATTCAGGGATCAGTGGGAAAGAATTGTATTATCAATGAAGACCATGCCAAAATGCAACTGGAAAACCAGCAGTTCAAGGTCTTTGGATGAAGACAGTACACTATTAAAACATCGAACTTTACAGGATACCAAAAGCCTTTTGGCCTAAGATGTTGTTCTGACCCATTTAAACCCACTCAACAAACTAAACCTTACTTTTCTTGCATCCATGTACCTGTTTAAGACTCTTTAAATTATTCCTATTAATACCATTTTTCTCCCTGGCTATGCATTACAGCCACTATAGAAGACTTCCTCCTATAGAAGACTTACCCTTGATGTGTCCCCTAAACTTCCCTCACTTTGTACAGATACCCTCTGGTGTTTGCTATTCTCGCCATGGAGGAAAAACAAGATGTTGTCTATCCACCCCATCTATCTCTCTTAGCATTGTATCCTCCAATCCAGGTGTCCTGGGTGTAGAGCTCGTCGAAAGAACCAAAGACTTGTTGATCCAAACCAAGGCTTTTATTAGCAAAAGACAGGAGCTCTTCACAGGTGGCCGACCAGTCCGGAATGATCTGACCTGGCTAGGGACACAACCCTTTAAGGCCCAGACAATAGGTGTGGCTTAGCTCTCAGCTAATCGCTGTAAGCACAGTCTAGATACAGTAACTATATACACTATGTACATTGGTGATAGATCAGTACTATCACACTGGGTAAACTTGTACCTCTCACTTTGTTCGTTTTAGATTGGTCACAGTGTTTGAGCTACCGAAAGAAAACAGACACACACGCCGAAAGCACTTCAGTTTATACAAATCTTTATTACAAAATCTAAAGCTGATTTCAATCTACAATATGCAAGCCCTTCCCAATTATACTTATCAATGCCTGGACTGGTCCCAACTGCCAAAGCAAGGCAACGATCGCACACTTGTAATAGGTTGTCGGGGCACCGGTAGCAGCTTCTCCACCTCCCCCGACCGGGACGTTGGTTGGACTCTAGAAGTTCTTCTTCTTGCTGAGAGACTTTACCACCTCTCAGAGAGTCTGAAACTTCAGCAGCGGGTCCATGGCTTATATTACCCATTCTTGCTTATCACTTTGAATACAATGATTTACTTAGCTTCAAGGCCTCACCTGACAGTCTATGACCAACAATCCCATCAATCTCAAACAGCAACTGGCTAACAAGCAGGAAGATTAAACGTTCTTGGTACCAGATGTCTTTTTGTCAGATAACTGCATCTCTGGGCCCCTCGGTGGAATTTAGCTTCTGCCTGCTGATTTTTACATTATTCTCCAAGAAGGTTACTGATACTCAGCCTTGCATAAGCAAAAGCATGGTCTAAATCCTCCATTACACCAGGCAACATTCAGGTACATCCATTTCAAGAGTAAGTCACACCCATTGGATGAACAGCTTCTGATTCAATAAAAACACAAAGCTGGACAAACTCAGTAGGTCAAGCAATGTGCTTAATACAGCAAAGATAAAAATACATTACTGACGTAATGTTTCTGGCTTGATATCTTCATCAAGGTATGGAAAAATGTCGGCAGGAGTCTGAATAAAACAGGAAGGGGGAGGCATGGGATGAGGAGCACGGTCCTGAGGACAGAAGGTAAAAAGTGGAGAAGGGAGGGAGGGCACAGCAGCAAGGAAGAAGACGAGGGATGGCTGGGTGAATAGGAGGGAAGGGGGTGGAGAAGCTCCTGATGCCGCGGCCACCTGCTTATCGGAGTTCCTGATGTTGCTTTCCCTTCACCATCATTAACTCAGCCCTCACCTGCATCTCCTCTATTTCCTACTCATCTTTCTTGACCTCCTCTTCCCCCAAACACAACAAACACAGAATTCCCTTGTCCTTACCTTCCATCCCACCTGCTTCTGCATCCAATATATTATCCTTCAGAATTTCCAGCATTTACCAATGGGATCCAACCACCAGACACATCTTACTCTCTCCTCTTCTCTTTGCCTCCCATAGGGACCGCACCCTCCATGATTCCCTCGTGCACTCATCCTTCCCTACCAATCGCCCACAATCCCCCCCACCCCCCAGGCACCTTCCCCTGTGCCCACAGGAGGTGCTACAATTACACCCACACCTCCTCCCTCACCACAGTCCGGAGCCTCAAGCATGTCTTTCAAGTGAAGCATGAGCTCCTTCGTTCTGTCAGCACCAGTGACAGGAACTTCCCATTGGCCAACCATTTCAATTCTGTGTTCCACTCCCATACTCACGTTTGTCCATGGCCTGTTGCCACCAAGACCACCTGTAAATTGGAGGAACAACACCTGATTTTCTATCTGGGCACTCTCCAGCCAGAAGGCATTAACACTGACATTTCCCATTTCTGATAATCTGCTCTCCTCTTTCCCATCCTCATTTCCCTTCTCCCCATCTTCTTTCCCTCAGGTCTCCGCCCGCTTCCCAGCCATCCCTCCTCCCCATGCCTGCAGCTGTGCCCTCCCTCCCTTTTCCATGTATTACTTCCTGCCCTTGGGACCGTGCCCCTCCCCACTTAACTTTTTATTCTGTCGCCTGCTGACATTTTTCCATACCTTGATGAACGGCTCAGGCCCAAAATGTTGGTTCTCTACCTTTATCTTTACTATATAAAGGACACTGTTTGATCTGCTGAGCTTCTCCAGTGTCGTGTTCTTACTTCAATCACAGTGTCTCCAGACTTTAGTGTTTTACTGCTTCTAATATGGTCTGTGGTCCAGGACAAGAGGACGTGACTGGCGGTGAGGCAGGTCAGGGATCTGAGAGGTCGTACCAAAACTAACCACAGTTGAGGTGATCAGGAGCAATCTTAGAATGGTGGAAGGAGCGGCAAACTCTGGTGGAAGTTACTTACCCCCATGTCATAAACGTGATTTCATCAGAGATCCCATACCTGCAAAAACATGTTGTATTTATTTCTTAAGTTGTAAGTAATTTTCTGCAGGGAAAGACAACTATGCATTTCGGTATTGCAACGGGCTACTTCCAAGAGAGAATCAGATTTCCCGGAAAGGGAACCCTATGTACAAAATGTTGGGTTGAATACTTAATAAATAAGATACTTATTCTATTTTTTTTTCTTCCCTTTATTGAAATTTAGATAAAAATAACTGTGCCTCTTCTTCGATGAATTGGATTTCAGATCTAGATGTTTTCCTCTTTTCTAATTTTTTCTCCTCATTTCTTCTTCTCTTTCTTTTTTGCTTCCTTCTCTTCTTTTTCTTTTCCTTTTTCACCTTTTTTTCTTCTTCATTAGGGGTTTTGTTTGGGGGCAGATGGGATAGAGGTCGTATTTGGAACATGTATTAATGATGCCCATTTAATTGCTTATCTGCGATGATAATTTGGTATTGTTTGTTGATAAAATCATAAAGGAAATATTCAAAACATAAAGAAAGGCAAAGGAGAGAACAAGAAGCCCGAGTAGCTAAGAATGAGGTGAAGGGATTAAAGAAACATTGTTGTGATTTAAAAACAGCTATGAATAGTAACACAGCGATCCCAAGAGTGCCTGAAGCAGATAGACTAACCACATAGTGTACCAGGGTCAGATTAGGATAGCAAATTACCCCAAAGCACCACTCCTATCAAAACAAGAAGAAGGGCATGGAAGTAGATCAGATAAAGTTGGAATACAGGGATCATATTCTGATTGGCTGCAAGTTGCTAGTGGGGTTCCACAAGGGTTGGTATTGGGGCCATTTCTTTTTATGTTATATATTAATGATTTGGATTATAGAATGAATGACTTTGTGGCCAAGTTTGCAGTTGATATGGTAGTGGAGGAGCAGGGAGTGCTCCTCTGAAACACGAAGATTGCAGAAGGACTTTGACAAATGAGGAGAATGGGCAGGGAAGTGGCAAACTAAATACAATGTCAGAAAGTGTACATTCACGCACTTTGGTGGAAAAAATAAATGGGAAGACTATTTTTTTAAATGAGGAAAAAATTGAAAACACCCAGTTGAAAAGGGACCTGGCAGTTCTCGCGCAGGATAGCCTGACAGTAAACGTGCATGATGAGACTGTGATGAAGAAGGCAAATGAAATGCTTGCATCCATTGCAATAGGAATAAAATATGAGAGCAGGGATGAGATATTGAGGCTTTTATAAGGTACTGATAAAATGTCATCTGGATGAGGACTTACATACCAGATCATCAGATGTGTCCTCTTCCTTCACGAGAATGTGGACTTCCATGCCAGATCATCAGAGATGTCCTCCTTCAAACAACGTAGCTTTCCCTCTAATACCATCACTCGGCTCTCACCTGCATATCCTCCTGGCCTCCTCTGCCCCCACACGCAACAAAGACAGGATTCCTCTTATCCTCACCTACCACCCCACCAGCCTCTGCATCCAACACATCCTTCTCTCTCATTTCAGCTACCTACTATGGGAATGGGAGAGGGTAGTATTGAAGAAGAATGTTCCCTTATCCAGGGGCTATATGTCCCCTTTTCAGGAAGAAAGCAATACAGATCTTCAGGTGATGATCAGAAAGATCAAAATGAAGTGATTTGTGGTAGAAAGGGCTAATGTTACCTCTTACAGGATGGGATCATTGACTTTTACAAGCAAGCAGAATTTACATCTTCTAATGTAAGCTGAGAGCTGGGTGCCATGATTTCCAATAAACAAAGTCAAGACATATTTGAGGAGGAAGTGTCTACAATAACTCCAAAAGACTGTTGAGCATGTTAAATACTGATTGATCCTGGGTCCTGAGAAGATTGATCGAGTTTTAAATTTTTAATTTAAGTTTAGACATACTGCATGGTAATGGGCCCTTTCAGCCCACAAGCTTGTGCTGTCCAATTGACCCACACACTCAGTACATTTATAAACACAGGGAGGAATCCTTGCAGACAAGTGGAGAACATACAAACTTCTTACAAACCACACCAGATTTGAACCCTGGTCGCTGCCACTGTAACCCCTGCGCTAACTGTGCCTGCCCCTTCTTAACCTTGTTAAAACACTGTTACATATGGTAAAAAGACATTGAGTTAATCCACTGAGAAGTTCACCAGGCACCTCCTACTGAAAGATTCATCAAATACTTAATGAGGTTTGTAAAAACAATCAGGCCAACTTGTCTGCTTGCTAATGTATTTGCAACCACTGAAGTTGACAATTCTCTTGGGGATTTAGGTCTTCCATGATATCATATTAATAATGTCTTGAAGTGAATCCCCAAAGTCTTCATCCTTGAGTTAATTTCTGCAGAAATAAATTTTCAGTTTATAACTATTTATATTCATGTGCTGACATAGCCATTTTCTGACGGACAGTTCCATGAATGGAAAGAGACTGATGTCACTGTTCTGTTTACCTTGGACACCTGCACACCATCATCTTTACACCCATATTCACCCCATCTGACACCATACACATCCCCAAGATGTGGCAAGATAGACACAAAACATAACAGAGAGATCATTTTATTTCCCTGTCAATAAAATGAATCTCATCGAGTTATGAAATGTCAAAGTGACTTGCACCAACAATGCAGGGATCTGTTGATCTCTGTACTAACTGCCTTTGATGGAAGCTGGCAGAATGATGCTATCTCTGCATTTATGCCGCAGTTAACGTGGGACCTGGTGATTCTGGATTTGGAAATGGTGTCAGCTATTGTATTCATCTTTGATAGCAATGCAACCACAGTGCGGCTCCTCTGTGTAACTTTCTAACCCATAATATCAGCTCAACACTACTCAGATTATTTGCAGCTCTCAGGCAGTGAGGATGTGAAATGCAAATGCAGTCGTTGGTTCAGCTTGAGACAATATTTTGCTACTGATTTTATTTTGTACTAAGCATCTGGCGCCTTTTGTGTCAGTGTCCAACAACAGTCGCCAGCATTAATAGATTTCAGTTGCCCTGATACCACTTTTCTATGGTTGCAATGTCCTGGTGAAACCTTTCACTGTGTACGTCACCGACAGCACCAAGGTCAGCAGGGAAAAAAAATTCCAAGTGTAAATGCAGAAAATGAATTTTCAATGACACATTGTACTTCACGGTTTTGTATGCTTGAAGCATATTAAAAATTTGCATGATCAGCAGCTCAAAATCTATAAAATACACCAAAAGTGTTCAGAAAGCACTTTGTTGTCCAGTGTTAAAGGGAAATTTTGTGGGAAAATATCCATGAGATATTTGGAAACAGCCAGCAGGACGAGCAGTGTTTGTGGACAGAAGAAGCAGAGTAAATGTTTCAGATCCAAGACACTTCGTCAGCAATCACCAAATTCTCATGAATGGTCTCTGTCCTGAAACATCAACTCTGGATCTCTCCAGAGGAGCTGCCGGGCCTGCAGAGTGTTTCTGGTGCTTACTGGTTCCACTTTAGCTTTTTCTGAATGTCATGCTCCATGTTGACACTATTGTTGAAAGACAACATTCCATGAAGACCATGACCACATTAAGTGGAAGTAGCAAAGCTGCTCCCAGTCTGCATCAGTTTCTCCAATAGAGAGGAGGCCACAATGGGAGAACCGGATGCAGTAGCTTCGTTGCTTCACTTGGAAGGACAGGGAGGAGGAGGTGTGGAGACAAGTGGAGTATCTCCTGTGGTCACAGGGGTAGGTCCCAAGGGAACGATTAGTGGGGAGGGAGGAGTGGAGAAGGGAGTCATGGGGGGAGTGGTCCCTGCAGAAGGCATAGAGGGGAGGAGAGGGGAATATATGTCTAGTGGTGGGATCACATAGTAGGTGGTGGAAATGGTGGAGAAGGATGTGTTGAATCTGGAGACACATGGGGTGGTAGGGGAGGACAAGTTGTGGATAGGGGGCAGATGGAGCAGGGTAAAATTTGTCGTGGTTCGTCGAATGCCAAGATTGAGCAGCAGATGCAAAAGGTTCTTTGAAAAGTTTAAACTTTTATTTGTAAACAAAAGCTGTGGCAGCCAGAGAGCTAGTCACTGACTGCCCACTGAACACAGTGCAGAGACTCCTTTTATAGTCCTGACAATTACATTTCTGCACCTAATCATTCATAACCACATACCTTGACTTGCCACAATTATTTTCCACTCATTAATCTAATCATGTTTTGAACCGTGTTTTATATCCTTTCCGGTGCCAAAGTTAAGTAAATATAGTGATGAATTGATAGTAAATTGTTACCTTTGTAGCATAGTGGTGAATACATAGTAAATATAGTTCATAGTGAATTGTTACATAGAAATGGATAAATGAATATTTAATAAATATTACATAGTTCCTGTGCTTTATTTTCTATATAGTCCAGGGAGCTGTGGGAGTTGTTGGGTTTACAAAAGATGTCTGCCAAGAATAGATATCTTCCTAGATGGTCACAGAAGGCACTTTCAGGTGGCCAATTGCCCCACTTGTAAAGCCACATATTTTGGCAAAATGCGGCTGTGGGAAGGCCACCTGAATGTGCAGGAGATGCCTGCAAGGCAAGCTTGGTAACCCTCCTCAGAGAGGGATAATCCCTGCAGCACAGTGGCCTCTCCAGCCATCTGAGTGCAGCCGCCTAAAAGTAGCTGCATTCAGATGACAGTCAGCTGGCCAGCACCTGACAGCTCCTCTCCCAGTCCCCACACTCGGGCAGCCAGCGCAGGCTGTCCCCACACAGTGGAGACTGATTTCGGAGTGGGGAGAAGGGGGCTGGAGCAGCTGACGGGGGAGGAGGCTGGAGCAGCTGGTGGGGGAGAAGGAGGCTGGAGCGGCCGGTGGGGGAGAAGGGGGCTGGCCGAAACAATGTCGGAACCCGACTGGATCGCCCCCTTCTCCCCCGCCGGCCGCTCTAGCCTCCTTTTCCCCCGGCGGCTGCTTCAGCTCCGTGAGTGGGGAGAGAGCTGGGCAGCAGGATCAGTGTGGGGATATCACACGCAAAACGTCCTCGTGCTGACAGCCTGTGCCGGCCACCCCACAGTGTGGGGACTGATTTCGTGAGTGGGAAGAGAGCAGGGGGACGTCCCTGCGCTGATAGCCCATGCTGGCTGTTCCAGCTGACAGCCAGCCATCCTGACTTGACAGCCCAAGAGACAGATGTGCATCCAGGTGTAGCTGTCCTTTCAGGTGGCCAGCGCTGCGCTTTAAATGCTGCCACCTGAACTGCAATTTAAAGGGCCGCTTCTGCTTCTTCAGGCGCATTCTCAGCGTAGAATGCACCTGAAAAAACCTAGAGAGATCGATAATCAACCTGCTGAGCTCTCCACCACTTTTGAGTACTACAGGAGCCCCTGGCATCAGCACATGTCTTGTTTACCTCTAATTCCTTCAGAAAATTAGTAATACAAATGGCATCAGAAATGATGAGATTTTATGGCCTCTTTACTCATTCCCCCATCCACCCCACCCAGACTCGGGCTCCCATCACCCACAGCTACCCCAGCCCTTTCAGACTGCCGTGTAAAATGGGGTTAACCGGATAATTTGCCTGGTTGGTGCCTCAGAAGTCATCAGGGAACCCAATTAAACTTACCTAGATCGTGTCCACCAGTGATTTGAAAATGAAAATGGCCGACCTGCTTATTCTAGTGACGTCAATGCTTGCGTGTGTGCGTCACATCCGAACATCTGTCAGTTCCTCCAGTGAATACGTGACGTGTCATTGTGGGGGGCAGGATCCCCCTTAAATCACCGGGTTGGTCCCCCTGTAATTTAAAAGATACTTCTAGCACCTTTGCCCCAGTAATCGCACCTGGTTGCAGGAAGGCAACTCAGGGGTTGCAGTTTGCAGAGCGCGTTGAAAGAACCAAAGGCTTGTTGATCCAAACCAAGGCTTTTATTAACTAAAAGACTGGAGCATATCACATGTAGGTTGACCAGTCTGAATGACCTGATCTGGCTAGAAGCAATCCTTTAAGACCTGCCAGTAGGTGTGGCTACACTCTCAGCCAATCACAGTCATCCTACACTACAATCTGTACATATGTACATATACACATTGGTGATAGAATCTGTACTATCACATTCACCCCTTCTTTGAGAACCGACCCCAGGGTGGATGGAGGTTAGGGGCTGTACCGGTCAGGGGGCCTGACCATCCGGCGTGACTGCCATGGTGCCGGGATTGGGTCGTTGGAGTCGTGTCGCTGGCAGGCCCGTAGGGTGTGGCCACTGCTTTGCTCAATTCCCCAATGGTATTGTTGACAGGCTGGCCTGAGCTGGTGGGGTGGTGCTGGTCCCTCTGTTCAAGCACATGACCTGAGGGAGAAGGAATAGGGGGAGGTCGGGTGAAAGCGACTGCTGTGCCTGATCCGGCTTGGGCTAGGTCCCTTACTGAGACTGTGTCCTCCCGCCCGTCCGGGTACTCAACATAGGCATAATGCGGGTTCGCATAGAGCAGAGTCACTCAGTCAACCAAGGGTTCATTCTTAGAGTACCGGACGTGGCATTTTAGGAGGACCGGCCCGGGAAATGTGCGCCACGCCAGTATGGTTGTTCCCGATTTGGATTTCCTTGAGAAAGAGAACATCCTTTCATGGGGGGTGGCATTGGTCGTGATGCATAGGAGGGAGTGGATGGGGTGTAGGGCACTAGTGAGCACGTAGATCGGCAGCGCTGCTATCGTTTCAAACCCCAACTACAACGAAGTTAGGTCAGTGCAGCCAGCCTCGGGTCCCACCTTCAATGATGATAGGCCACTGCTGCCTGATCCCACCCCCAGTGGAGGTAGATCGGTCTTGCTGCTCCTCATCTGGGACACTGCTCCCTGGCAGGACCACTGGATTTTTCGCGCTAACAAACCGCCACAGGAGCTCTTCTTGGAGGCCTTCCTCCTCGGGCTCTTGCAGCCCTGCCTCGGCCCCAGCCCCTCTTCGGGACCAGGGAACCTCCCACCAGCTCTGCCGGAATGTTTATTGCTCCCCTACTTCTTCGGAGGGCTTGTTCGGAGTTTTGATTCCATTTGGTGAATCGCACTCCTGCTTGCCTCTGGGGTAACACCCCCAAGATATCTCCATATCCCTGCCCTGTAAGAGACTTTATCAGTATATGTTAAGTATATTTGTAAGGCTTCCTCTGTAAACTTGAGGGATTGGGTTAATTATGATGGTAGCTTGGTTAGTGTAGTGGTTAGTGCCACACAGGTACGACACCAGCGAATGGGGTCCAAATTTAAATGAATGTTTGCTCACGGCCTGACCGGCACACTGGCGTGGAGGTGAATCGGATTATGCCATGGGCCTGACCTGGACACTGGCATGGAAGTGAGTCAGATTGTGCTATGGGCCTGACTGGGGCACTTGCATGGAGGTGAGTCAGGTTGCACTGTGGGCCTGACTGTGTCACTGGTGTGGACGTCAGTCAGGTGGCACTGTGGGCATGGTCATGTCAGGTTGGGGGGGGGTGGTTAACCTAGTCATTCGCACAACACTGTTACAAGCCCAGTGAACGAAGTTCAATTTTAAATTTAAATTTTGTAAGTTAAGGGAATTACTTGGTTAAATGAATGTTACAAAATCAAATACTACAATACTGACCTTTTTTGTCAAAATTACTTTATATTTTACAGTCTTTTGTCTTTTAAATGATGTATTCTTAATGGAGGAGTATTAGTTTGGCGTTAGAGTCTCAGTCAACCAGAAAAATGCGCATTTCCAACATCCATGTTTCGAGTAGGTGCCGGACAACAGGGATTTTATAGGACATACCATTGCTGTAATTTCTATATGGTCAAACCAAAATGAACACCAATAACCCTGAATAAAATCTGGAATGTACACTTTAATCACATGTGAATTGTTTGATTACAAATGTAAAACTGTAGATCACAGGGGCAAATGAGGGCAAAAAGTCTCTTTGTCCCAAATATTGTGGAGGGGATTTTATATGTACAATCAGGTGCCAATATTCGCACAGTCACTTTGTTTACATTCCTCCCTTTCTTTACATTTCTTTCCTTGGTATCTTTTCATTGAGTACAGTTTACACGACCGATAAGTGGAAATTAGGCCTTGCCCATCAGGAAAAGAATCTCAGGGTTGTATGTGATATCGTGCTTATACTCTGAAAATAAATTTGAGCTCTGACGTCACAAATTCTTCCAAAATGGGGAAATTTACAACAATCAATTCCCCTACCAACTGGCACTCACTTAAAATGTGGGAGGAAATGGGAATATGGGTCAGAAAGCAACACAGTCACAGGGAGAACCTGCAAATCTGACCCACACACCACCTCAGAGAGGTCAGGGCTGATCGTAAGTGACTGACGATGTGAGACAATTTAATCAGCTACAGGTTTATTATCATTGTGAATGGAATTGACTATTCACATTCAGCAGGAAACCTGCTTTATCTGACTTTCTAGTGCAAGGAAGCTTATTAATGATACTGTTGCAAGTGGTTGGGCCTGGACAAAGGGGAGGTTAAAGGTGAAGATACAGGGGTGAATGGAAGGAAACATGGGACTGAAGTTAAGTTGCTGCTGTGTGGAGGGATGGAAGGTCCTTACAGGGTTTAGAGTTATGAGACTGAGATCCAAGATGTCATTAGCTAAATCAAGGGTGTTTACATTATTTCAAGGCATATTAAACAACAGCTGGGGGAACTCAGCAGGTGAGGCAACATCTGAAGAAGCAAAGAGCTGGTTGACGTTTTGAGTTGGGAACTGCATCAGAACTGATGCAGGATCTCAACCGGAAACGTCGACCATACCACAGATACTGCCTGACTTGCTGAGATCCCCCAGCAGTTTGTTTTTTCTCTAGATTCCAGCAGCTCTGGTCTCGTGTGTCACCATGTAAACTCAGGCTTGTCCCTGCACACATTACGATTGTCCACTGTGCTCAGTTGAGGGGACTCCTTTTTCTGCAGAACAACTAGAATACTTTACATCCAGGTGGGATGGACATGAGCAGTTCTGGGAATGCCGCGATGTGTTATCTAATTGGAGGTTGTCTTGCAATGGAAATATCATGAAACCCATTTCCTTTCAGAGAAATGTCATCTCAGTCAGAGTCTGAAACCCCCTCGCTCTTCACAACGGAAGAGCTCAGAAAACTGAAGTCTAATTTTGAGACCGGTGGGGTGGAAAATGTTAAATCGCTGATAGAGAAGAAGGTAACGGAACTGGACAACACAGAGCTCAACGTCGCAGTGACTGGAATTTCAGGATCAGGAAAATCCACCCTCATCAATACTAGCCGTGGAACTGGCGTTAGACTTCACCCCAGTCATTGGCTCTATCTTTGGTGCAGGATCGTCATTTGTCATGACCTATAAGATTCTAACAGTTTACCTATCTCGGCTGCACCATTTCATCAGATGCAAGGATCGACAATGAGATAGACAACAGACTCGCCAAGGCAAATAGCGCCTTTGGAAGACTACACAAAAGAGTCTGGAAAAACAACCAACTGAAAAACCTCACAAAGATAAGCGTATACAGAGCCGTTGTCATACCCACACTCCTGTTCGGCTCCGAATCATGGGTCCTCTACCGGCACCACCTACGGCTCGTAGAACGCTTCCACCAGCGTTGTCTCCGCTCCATCCTCAACATCCATTGGAGCGCTTACACCCCTAACGTCGAAGTACTCGAGATGGCAGAGGTCAACAGCATCGAGTCCACGCTGCTGAAGATCCAGCTGCGCTGGATGGGTCACGTCTCCAGAATGGAGGACCATCGCCTTCCCAAGATCGTGTTATATGGCGAGCTCTCCACTGGCCACCGTGACAGAGGTGCACCAAAGAAAAGGTACAAGGACTGCCTAAAGAAATCTCTTGGTGCCTGCCACATTGACCACCGCCAGTGGGCTGATAACGCCTCAAACCGTGCATCTTGGCGCCTCACAGTTTGGCGGGCAGCAACCTCCTTTGAAGAAGACCGCAGAGCCCACCTCACTGACAAAAGGCAAAGGAGGAAAAACCCAACACCCAACCCCAACCAACCAATTTTCCCTTGCAACCGCTGCAATCGTGTCTGCCTGTCCCGCATTGGACTTGTCAGCCACAAACGAGCCTGCAGCTGACGTGGACTTTTTACCCCCTCCATAAATCTTCGTCCGCGAAGCCAAGCCAAAGAAGATAAGATTCTAAGTGATGCACTGAAGGATTTGACGGAGAACGCAGCGAAGGTGGTGAAGGCTGCATTTGATTCTGTCTAACTGATTTTCACACACATCTACTATATCCATAGAACTCTTGTCTAACTCTGTTTAAAATTTTGATGAAATCTATTGACAAATCGTGAAGTGATTTTCTGGAGAAGCAGAAAAATTGTTAATGCAGGAATCCCAAGCAAACAATGAGCAGATGGAGGGCCGAAGCAGCTCCATGGAGAGGAATGAACAGACTGATTTCACCCAAATCTTTTGAGTCGTAACCCTTTATTGAGATCTGATATAATTCTACTTGATCTTCCCTTTTGTCACAGTGATTAATGGAAATACTTCTCATGCATTTCCCAGGAGGGGTTTGAAGCTGCAGCTTATGAAATGGTGGTCGCGTTGAGGAAGAGCTGCTGAGTCGAATGAGTCATGAAGCCACAGCTGCCCTCACAATAGTACATAATGATCTGTGACCCTATTTTGAAGTAGAAAATGGAAGTTATCCAGAGAGGCCTGAGAAATTTCATCTGCTTATCAACAGCGCTATGGGAAATGGTGAATAACAGGCTGCTGTGTGAAAATCGGCCACAAGCATTTCCCATAGCCCAACTGTGAACTCTTCACAAGCCCTTCCTGAGCACACCAAAAGAACAATGGAATGGCAGCACTTTGCTTTTGATGGAAATGTTGGACTGACTGTGGACACCAGGAGGAAGGCAGTTTTGGAATGTTGACTTGAGATGTACCAAGTTGAGTTCCCACATGGGCTGTACTCAGAAACCTCCATCTATTAAAAGGCAAAAATTATTATGAAAATATGCCCTCCTCCTGAAACTGCAAACTGAGACAATGGAGGAGGTGAACAATCTCTCATTCTTCACACTCCGAAAACCTTTCCACTATCTTGAGTGATGTATTAATTCCTGGTCCTTCTCTGGTGAATCTGTTTAATTCCCTGAAAGAGCACGATGCTTGTGACGATTGACCATGAGTTGAGTTGAGAGGGTAAAGGGGGCTTGATTTGTTTTGTGCATTGCTTGTTTCTGCACTCTTTCCGGTTTCCACACAGGCCAGGGTGGCTCTTCCCATTGCATTCTGTTGGCCAGAAAAGAATGAACAACAGCCAAGTGGCATGAGCTAAGGACAGTGGAAGCAGAGAGAAAAAAATGTCACTTCTTTGCTGTGTGCTTGAAGTAATGAGGCTGGAATTTGGTGAGAGTGTTTTTGCAACCACCATTTTGTGATGTGGTGATGCTTGAAACCAGTGTTTGGTTGATCAGTTTTCCACTGGTGAGACTCCAATCCAGAACATAAGCTGGCAGGAGGGTGGCAAAGCAATAAAGTAATTAAACCTTGTACATTCTTTTCTCAAAAAAGCAAAGGAAATTTAATTCCAATTTACTCTCAGATAAAGAGTTTTTGAATTTCATGAAAAATCAGTTTTTCTTTTCTACTAATTCTTCACCAACTAAGTCTAATTTGAGAGTATGGCACTTAATGAAAGCTTATCTGAGAGGGGAAACTGTTTATTATACAGCTAATATTAAGAAGACTAATGAGGAAAGACTGGAATTGATTATCCAGATCAAACAAAGATTCATTTCCAAATTTATGTGTCAAACTTAAAACCAAATTTAATCTTCTTTCTACTTAACCTATTGAACAGCAATTGTTAAGGAGTGAGAACCTATTTTATATTCATGGTGAAAAATCGGATAAGCTGTTGAAGGAATGTCAGTTTAAAAAAAAGTTCATAAGATTCAGATGGGAGAAGGTACGATGACTATTGATCACACTAAATTATACTTTGAGGGAATTCTATTCCAACCATTGTACTTCTGAATGTAATAAAGATTATGTATCAATTTCAGAATTTATGGACCTTCTAAATTTCATTATGTTTTCTCAGAATAACCATAAGTCTGGAAGCTCCTATCTTTCAGGGGAAATATTGCTTGCAATTTCCTGCTTACAATCTGGTAAATCTCCAGGACCAGACAGATATCCTGCTGAATTCTATAAATCAGTTTCTAAATGGTTTGTGCCTCATTTAAGTCCAGTGATTGATGATTCATTGAAATACGCGAAACTCCCATTATCTTTTAATAAGGCTTGTATATCTCTTATTTTGAAAGACGGGAATTACTGCTGAATGTGCATCTTGCAGACCGATTTTTTTACTCAATGTGGATATGAAAATCTTATTTAAAATTTTGATTCAAATAATATATTTTACCATCAATTATTTTTGAGGATCAATGGATTTATTAAGAATTGTTATTCTTATTATAACATATAGATGATTGAATATCTTTTATTTTTTACTCTCCACTCCTACCATTGAAGGTGTTTTTTCACTAGATGCCGAGGAAGGCTTTGGCATGGAATAATTATTTGCTATTTTAGAAAAGTTCAACTTTTATCTGAATTTTATTAAATGAATTAAATTATTATATTCAAGTTCTACTATCTCAATTCATACTCATTTACAGCAATGAAAACTTTTTAGGCTTTATCAGGCTGTCATCAAGGCTGTCATTTAAGCCCTTTGCTTTTCAATTTGACTGAAGAACCTCTTGCAATTGCTCTTCGGGGAGTGGAGAATTTACAGGAATACAAAAAAATGGAGTCAAACATGAAGTTTCATTATATGCAGATGATCTTTTCATTTTATACCCAATCCTGAGGTTTTAGGAATTAGCCTTATTTGCTCATATCAGTAAGTTCATATCAGTAGATTTAAATTAAATCTTAAATTATTGCCCTTAAATGGCTCTTCATTGCGATATTCTAATTTCCCTTTTAAGAGTGTGAAAGATAACTTTATCTATTTCTATTATTGAACATATTAATTTGATTAAAATGAATATATCACCTAAACGTTTGTATCTTTTCCAATCTCTACCAATTTTTATTCCAAAATCTTTTCTTAATTTACTGGATTAATTTATTTCTTCTTGCATATGACAAAGATACTTTCAAGACAGACATTTTGTTCATTCTGAGTTCTCTGATTTTCCACAAATTCCTGAGACAAACATTTTGGATTTGGTTTTTGACTCAGCATGGAGGCTCAATTTCAATTTTCTATAATAATTTGTTGGATTTTTGCTTGTTAAGATCAGGAATGATTGGGAATTTGCTTGAATTTGTCACTCTCTGATGAGGAATGGGATACTGTTCTTGATTTGATTTATGAGACCTCATTCTGTGCATGACCCTGTTGCATTTCAAGGTGATGCACAGAATACATGTATCTAAAGTTGAATTGTCATGTATTTATTCCAACATTGATCCATTATGTAATAAATGTAAAAAATTTTGCTTCATCGTTGATTCACATGTTTTGGGATTGCCCTAATGTAGAAGAATTTTGGGGAAAAAAATTCATACTTTCGAAATAATTTTTTTTTTGTTTGAAGTAGAACCCTGCCCATGAATTGGTCTATTTGGCTTTTCTCAAAAGGAGGATATTTTATTGACATCAGCTCAAAAACAAATATTATTTTTTTTTACCTCTGAGATGGGCAGGGGGGAATTTTATTGTAATGGAAAGACAACACACCACCAACTCGTACTCTACGGTTACAGGATAATATTTCTCACCTAAATCTGGAAAAAAAAATCAGATACTCTCTTAAAAATGTATAGTCTAATTTCTATAAAACATTGGCCCATTCATGAATATTTTTATAATCTAAACAATTAGTGTTGGGATGCACCAGTGATGCATTGCCTGGTCTCAGGAAGCCCATGCAACACCCTATCTCAATGGTTCTCAATGTTTTTCTTTCCACTCACACACCACTTTAAGTAATCGCTCTGCCATCGGTGCTCTGTGATTAGTAAGGGATTGCTTAAGGTGGGAGTTCAGTGAAAAGAAAAAGTTTGAAAACCACTGTTTTAATTGTACCTAATTGACTTATTTATGTGCACAGTTTCAGAACTCTCAAGGAAAAGGGCTAATGACAATATTTCTTAACTATTTTATATTTTTCACTTAACCTTGTTTGGAGGTAGGAGCTCATTTGAGGGGAGTTGTTTGCTTTTTGTTTTGTTGTATTTTTTCTTTTTCCTTTTATATCTTTTCCTTTTTTTAAATTCTATAATTGAGAATTGTAAACATTGATTGTATTATAAATTATGAGTATTGATTTCCTTTTTTTGATTATGAAAAATACTTTCAATTTATAATTCAGGATATTATGTTAAATGGAATGGTTTATTTCATTTATTAAATGGTTGATATAATTTACTGATTTGTACCTTTTTGAAAACAAAATTTTTCATTTTAAACAATAAAAATACTTTAAAAATTAAAAAAAAATCTTCTGGGATTTGGCCAGAGCCAATGAAACATGTCCCAGAGGGGCAGATGACCCTCAGCCAACAAAATTAAACCACAACAGTTGATTTGATTGTGAAAGGTAGAATGGAGAATTTGGGAAAGGCAACAGTGAAAACTCCAGAGATCAGCCATTGTAGATGTGACTTGCCCCACGTCGGAAACACGGAAATTCCATCGGGATCCAGCCAAGGCTCCTACTCTCTGCTATTAGCTTTTCTGTTTTTTTTATAATTTAGGGGAAAATCAGAGAAACTTCAGTGGGTGTGAAAACAGTTATTTACAGTAGTTCTCTCTGACTTGTATGTTTTATTTTTGTTAATTAAAATCAATAAAGGTGTTTGTTAATACAGATTCTGTGCCAAACCAATCATTATTGTTGGGGATCAGCAACAATTCCCAGCAGGTAATCAACTTCAATAAAATATCCTGTCCCTCGATGCACAGTAAATATTATCTGGTCTCTTCTTAAAAGCCAGTGCTACTAAGGACAATGCTTGCCTTCACTGTGAAACCTTCCAAGTCTTATATTTTAAATAATTGCTTCACCCAGCAATTTCTGACTGGAAAATGAATAAATGTTCTGGAATCCATTACATTTGTTTGGCCTGTGAAGGAACATCAAAGCAGAATGACCATTAATAAGCCATAGCCTTAACGTTGGGACAGACCCTGCATTGTGTAGTCTGTCCTCTATGATAGACAATCCCACAGGCAGGTTGGACCTCATGCAGATATCTGCCCTGACAAACCCACCCAAAACCCAACCTCTTATTTCAATCACCTTTAAAGGCTATTCCTTGCACTGAGAGCCTGAGGGAGACTAACTCTCATAGAGGTCAATATCACAAATCATTCCTTAGAGAGCTGTACACACACATTCTCATATAAATCATTGATTCCTGCCACCCTCCCATGGTCTACCATCCTTGTACAGATTTGACAAGAATAGCTAAATGCCCCATTGCTTAATTTGCAATATTAAAAGACCCATCCCAGCTTTCACCTCTCTTCCCCCATCAAGTAGAGATCCACTACAGGACAGAAATGAGCCCTTCAGCCCATCTAGTCTGTGTCAAATTGTTAATTTGGTTAGTCCCAATGACCTGCACCTGGTCCCTCCATACGCCTCCCATCCACGTGCTGATACACATTATTCTTACAGATCAAAATGGAGCTCACATTTACCTCTTCAGCCAGAGCATTGAAAACAAAGGAATGTACTCATGAGATTTAAAATTTGTAGCTTAACTCTTCGCCAACTGACAGATAAAGATGGAAATAAATGTAATTACAATTAACAATACTACAGTGTAGAAGCCGATTCCAGCTGTTGAAACCCATGCTACCCAATAAACTTGCCAACCTAGAAAGCTTTTGGAGGGTGGAAGGAAACAGCAGCACCTGAGGAAAACCACACGGTTGATGGAGAGAAAATACAAACTCCTTATGGATGGCACTGGAATTCGGATGAGGAAAGCTAGAATTTGTGTTATTTCTATTCTGGTCAGTGTTGTGTTTGATCATCAGTAGATGACTGTGGAGAAGCAGTTTTGGGAGATGACAAGGAGAAAAGGGAGTAGGAGAACTGAAGGCCAATAACCTACAGTGAATGAAAGTCCGAGAATAAATTGGAGGAACAACACCGTCTATTCAGTCGAAGTACTCTCCAACCTGATGGCATTAACCTTGAGTTCTCCAATTTCTGCCCTCTTTATGTGATTAGTAACGGATTGCTTAAGGTGGTATGTGAGTGGGAAGAGAATATTGAGAACCACTGTTCCAGACCCAGTGGTTACTGACATATTTTGCTGGTTAATCTCCTATGCACCCTCTCGATAGCTTCTGCATCCTTTCTGTCATGAGGCAACAAAAATGAACACAATATTCCAAGTGTGGTTGAAACAGTTTTATAGAGCGGCAACATTATCTCATGACTCTTGAACTCAATCTCCCGACTAATGAAGGCCAGCATTCCAGAAACCACCTTTTTTGTAATATTTTATCATTTTAAATATATTTCTTTCTTTCTCTTTGGCTTGGCTTCGTGGACGAAGATTTATGGAGGGGGTAAATGTCCACGTCAGCTGCAGGCTAGTTTGTGGCTGACAAGTCCGATGCGGGACAGGCAGACACGGTTGCAGCGGAAAATTGGTTGGTTGGGGTTGGGCGTTTGGTTTTTCCTCCTTTGCCTTTTGTCAGTGAGGTGGACTCTGCGGTCTTCTTCAAAGGAGGTTGCTGCCCGCCGAACTGTGAGGCGCCAAGATGCACGGTTTGAGGCGATATCAGCCCACTGGCGGTGGTCAATGTGGCAGGCACCAAGAGATTTCTTTAGGCAGTCCTTGTACCTTTTCTTTGGTGCACCTCTGTCACGGTGGCCAGTGGAGAGCTCGCCATATAACACGATCTTGGGAAGGTGATGGTCCTCCATTCTGGAGACGTGACCCACCCAGCGCAGCTGGATCTTCAGCAGCGTGGATTCGATGCTGTCGACCTCTGCCATCTTGAGTACTTCGACGTTAGGGATGAAAGCACTCCAATGAATGTTGAGGATGGAGCGGAGACAACGCTGGTGGAAGCGTTCTACGAGCCGTAGGTGATGCCGGTAGAGGACCCATGATTCGGAGCCGAACAGGAGTGTGGGTATGACAACGGCTCTGTATACGCTTATCTTTGTGAGGTTTTTCAGTTGGTTGTTTTTCCAGACTCTTTTGTGTAGTCTTCCAAAGGCGCTATTTGCCTTGGCGAGTCTGTTGTCTATCTCGTTGTCGATCCTTGCATCTGATGAAATGGTGCAGCCGAGATAGGTAAACTGGTTGACTGTTTTGAGTTTTGTGTGCCCGATGGAGATGTGGGGGGGCTGGTAGTCATAGTGGGGAGCTGGCTGATGGAGGACCTCAGTTTTCTTCAGGCTGACTTCCAGGCCAAACATTTTGGCAGTTTCCGCAAAACAGGACGTCAAGCGCTGAAGAGCTGGCTCTGAATGGGCAACTAAAGCGGCATCGTCTGCAAAGAGTAGTTCACGGACAAGTTTCTCTTGTGTCTTGGTGTGAGCTTGCAGGCGCCTCAGATTGAAGAGACTGCCATCCGTGTGGTACCGGATGTAAACAGCGTCTTCATTGTTGAGGTTCTAAACAGCAAGAGAGCCTCTCCCTCCACCCCTCCCCTATACAAGTCCTATTAAACAGAGAAAGAACAAAGAAATGCAAAAGAAACTTCCCATTGTCTGTGCATACAATAAAACACGTTGAGACACGATAATCCCATGGTGTTAAAATCTTTACAAAGGTCTACAGCAGGGGTAGCCAACCTTTTAATTTTTAATCTTTAATTTAGAGATCACAGTAACAGGCCATTTCATGTTTATGTACCAGGAGTGTAGGTTAATTGGGTGCCACGGGTACATAAGCCAAAATGGCCTGTTACTGTGTTGTATGTCTAAATTAAAGATTAAAAATTAAAAGGTTGGCCACTCTTGGTCTACAGGCTACCCAGTAGTGATTGTAACCTTGTATTGGCACGAGTGAGGTGCCAGTATGCTCTAAATAAGATTGCCAACATTTTAAGAAATTGTACTATCCCTTTCTGAGATTGTATGTGATCATTTTAAATGGGCTGCAGCTATTCATATCAGAAGACCACCTATCCATGAGTAGAGGGAATCAGATTTCCATGTTACTGCTATGCATTTCCTGGCTACACACAAAGCAATTTCTGAGAATTTAATTTGAGAATTAGTTGGTGATCTACCAACCGTGATAAAGTTCTCCAGAAGACAAAGTCTACTGGGAAGGGGACTCCTGTGATCTAGGCTAGGGTGCCATAAAGACCATACCAGAAGGGCCTCACCTTCGTACAAAGCCAGGTGGAATGCAAAAAGGAACCAACCTCTACAACACACCTAAAGCACATCT
The DNA here is from genome assembly GCF_036971445.1 of Narcine bancroftii. NCBI lineage: Eukaryota > Metazoa > Chordata > Chondrichthyes > Torpediniformes > Narcinidae > Narcine > Narcine bancroftii. Next base: position 52,753,551 of record NC_091476.1, on the reverse strand, counting down.
CTGATAATTCTGGTTTATGTTGGTTTATTTTCTGTGTGGTGTCCATAAACCTTAACTAGACTATCAACTTCATGACAACCTTGAGAGATCTATGGATTCTTATTCCAAACGCCTCAGTTCTTCCTCACTTTAGAATACATCCATTAACCATGTTCTCTGCCTTCAAGTTTGACCTTCTGAAATATATCACCTCACACTTATCCAGATTGAACTCCATTTGCCTCTGTTCAGTCCCACTCTGCATCCTGTGTATATCTTCTTGTAATTTATGACAACCTTCAACTCTATCCACAACTTTTCCAAACTTCACGTCATGTACAAAATTTCCGATAGACTAAAAACACCAATGCCAATTGGTTAATAAGAAAAGAATAATTAACAACTGGGTGTGCATGGTCTATTGAAGAAGAGCGATCATTGTGTCAATATTTTCCATCTGTGATCGCAGGAATAAAATTTGTTGTCAGGGTCCTGAACTTGAACAATGAAGGCATGTATTGCTGACCGGTAATTATATAGTTGGAAATACTGTTCAATACATGTGAATGGGATAAAGGTTGTTTACATGAAAAACAACAATGAATCATAAATGTTCTGGTCAAAGTAAGAATCAGGAATGTTGCTTCAGTTGAGAGCTCCAAAGGAAATTGATGTCAGATCCAAAGAGAGGAAGATTGCCAATGAATCCAGACTTGATTTTGGGGAAGAGTTTAAGATTTAGCAAATCATAGCGAAACATTGCTTTGGACAAGTAACAGTAAAATAAATAAAAATAGGGAGGGAGGGGTGGGAAATTATAATTTGTAACAAAGAAATAGCAGAACAATCTTTTGGTTCTGGCATTATAATGGAAGGTCCAAAGCTCCTTGCAGGTATGTGCAGCAAACCGAGGGTCCAGTGAGAGGAGGGAAAGGAATTAAAATGTTATTATTTGACAAGTATTGGGAGGAAATTTTCAAACGATTCATTGTCACTGAATTCTCATTCCTCTAATTATTTACAGCTTCTGGCCCTCAAAGAAGTTTCATATCATTCATGTTAGTAAATGGAACAGAGGAAGTTGAATTGAGAGAAAGGAAAAGGGTCCTTACAGGAATAGGGTGTGATGAAATGAGGACAAGTTAACAGTAAGAGTTGGTAGGTTTGAAGAAAATATCTGTAGAGAGTTTATCCACTGATATCCAGAGATATCGAGAAGAAAAGAGTGTTGTCAGATTATGGACCAATTGAATTGTAGGTCGGGTTGAGAGCAGCAAAGTGGATAAAGTTGACAAGCACATTGTGGGTATGGAAGGCAAAGCCAAATATAGTTATCAATCTAACAGAAGAAGTATTGTGGAGCCTTGGCTGTGTAGGCTTGTAGCCCTTTGACTGGAAGAAAGTGGGACGAGTCAGAGGAGAAGTTATTGAGGGTGAGAACAGGTACTGCCAAGTGTAGGTGGATTCTGGTGGAGGTGGACTGGTTTGGTCTGTTGATAAGAAAGAAAGGGTTTTGAGAACTTCAGTTGGAGGCACATAGAGATTGGCTGTCCATGGTCAAAATGAGGCATGAGGGAACTGGAAGTTGTTAAGTCGATGGATGCCATGTGAGATATCATGGATGTAGGCAGGAAGGGACTGGATGGGGTGAACAAAATGGAGTTGAATTCAGATGATATTTGTTGGGTGGGTCAGGAGCATGCGAAAGCCACAATGCAGAGTTGAGAGGTTCATGTCTGGAAGTGACGAGAGTGGTGTGCCAGTCAGGGAATTGATGCTGTTTGGTGGGGTCCTTGTCGAGGGGTCAGTAAGAGGAGGTGTCTGAGAATGACTGTCTGGCCTTGCCAAGGCCAGAACACACCCTTATGTGTGCGTTTGATTGTATGTTCAGATTGGTGCAGGGAGAGTAGAACTCAAGCCTGCTTACTCTATATTAAAATTATGACCTATCTGACTGCAGCGTATATTCAGTTTTCCATTCTAGTTACTAAAACAATTCCCTTCATTTCTTTTTAAGGGTTTGTCTCTCTCCACTTTACTCAAATGCTCTGTGTTCATGCCAGGGTTAGAAAGAGTTAATGATGACTCACAATCCGCTGAGAGAATGTTATTCGACATTCATTGGGAATGTTGCTTAAATAGGAATGAAACTATTTTTGAGGGCCCTTCCCATCCAGCTCACAGTATCTTTGAACCCATTTGATCCCTTTGAACTCCCTTTGATCAGGATCATCAAAATCAGGACCGCAAGGCTGGAAAACAGCTTCTTCCCACAGAAACACTGTTGGATCCAGTTGGATGATGAACTTAATGGGCAAACCTCGATGTTAAGTCAGTGGAATACACAAATGGTGGAGAAACTCAGCAGGTCACTGAATACCCGTAGATAGTATCACATTCGACCCCAGTATCTGCAGCCTTTCTTGTTCAAACCTGACTTTCGGGCAGCAGAACCTCATTCTCAAACAGGGGCCACCAAATATTTTTGGTTGTGGGCACATCCAGAAAGATATAAGGAGTCAAGGGCCCATCAATATGAAGCTGGCCGTTTTCACCCAGTTACACTGCAAGAGAAATGATGTTTTTAGACCAGAAAAGCCCAGTGCCATCCTGACCAATTTCACAGTTGATATTAAATAAGCTCACATATTACAATGGGCATTTCTGCACTTGTTGATCTTTAGTTTAAATATATATAATAACACTCTTTGCAACTCATTCAAAAAGCAGAGCAAAATAAAAAGTTGGAAAGTCAAGAAAAGGGCAAGACCGTCTCCAATGTTCCCCCACAACTCTCAGTGAATACAGTTCATTGCCCAAGTGTCCACTTTAATGTTTATGATGCGAGGTGTCAATCTGTAGATGGGCTATTAAAGTTAACAGATTCCTTCCAAATCAATCCAACATAACGCCCCACCCCACCTTCTGAGAAAAAATATTCATTTTCCACCATGCCTGAAACTTTCGGCACTCCCTTGCTATTTCCCTCTTTTCAGTTCCACCACGTTTAATTAAATGAGATAAATGTTTTCTTCTAACCTGAGGTAAATGTTCTCATTGAGAGTGAACATTGCAGTGGTCTGTCTAGTTGTTCAAAATGGCAGTGACATCTAGATTTGAAACTAAGAAGTGCAAAGCAGATACTATGCAACTTATTGCTGGAGACTCTGTTCTAATGGTCCGTCTAGACTCAGTGGGGAAACCATGTCTCCATATTCATCCTGACATACCCTCTCTGAATCTTATTTATTTTATTTCAGTCGACTCATTCACCACTCAATCTGCAAAGGATATCAAACTCAATGTGCCTAGCTCTTCGGCAAAATATAACCTGACCATTGCATGTTCTCATTCAGCAGATGTTCTCTGAAATGCGTCCAACAAAGTACTGGACACATTAGGGTCAGGGAAAATGTTCCTTCTCAGTGAGTTAGTGCAGCCACACCAGTCTATTCTGATCTAGGTATCTGAAGTAGAGCACCATTAAGATGAACCTGCATCCTTTCCATCATTCATCTCAGTCCATGGCTTTGGCAATTCAAAACTTCCTGTCAGAGGTTTAGTACATTTATAAATTAAATTGAAATATAAAATAAGCTGTTTTAGTCTTTCCTGATTATACAACATGTGTTGTCATCTTGAATTTGTCACTGAGAATTAGAAATGTTACAACTCAAATTGATGGTTTTAAAATAAAGCAGTATTAATGCATTTAAAGGTAAGGGCAGAGGAGGCTAAGAAACAGGTCTTGTCTCCTACCTTGCAGGGCTATGTGCAGCAGGCGAGGTATTTTTGTAATCAAAACTAGAGTTTATTCACAATGAATTATTTATGAAAGGAAAACCCTAACCCTAACCCTAACCCTAACATTGACCATCCATTGAATGCTACGCAGCCTGTTGAATTCCTTCAGCCGATGGTATTGGGCTTCAGATTCTGTGATCTCCTATGTGTCTCCATAGCAATTTTTAGCCCCTTTCACACTTTCAAGTGATCCCAGGAATTAACCACCAATTGACCTTTAAAGTGTATAATCTGAAAGCAAATCAGTTGCCATCATCTCACGCCAGGGATTGACTTCCTCGACCCCAATATAATCCCTGGTGTCTGCAGATGCTGGCGTTACAATCAGACAAGTGTGAAATGGGCAATTGCATTGTGGTATCGAAATGACTCAAGTTTTTGCGTCAATGCAGGAACGTGAAGGAAGAAAAGATTAAAATGAAGGTATAAACTTTGCTGTGGGAAAGTCACAACAGAAGAGAGAGAGAGGAAATAAATAGCAATCGTAGACAATTTTTAAACAGTGTGGGAAAGTTGGAAACACTGTAGCACAAAATGTTTCCATGGGAAAAAGCAATGGTGGACCTGACTTCCCAGAATGCCATGCAGCAGAGAAACCCCTCTATGAATGGTCAGTGCTGCATGGTATTCTGGGAGGGAAGATCTGCCATCACTTTATCCCACGGTATTTATAAATTGTCCATGATTGCGCTACCAATTTTCCCACGCTGTATAAATTGTACACGATAATGCTACCAACTTTTACATGTTGTATAAATTGTGTGCTATAGTGCAACAAAACTTCCCATGCTATATAAATTGAGCACTAAAGCGGTACCAACTTTCCGACCCTGTTTAAAAATTATCTGCTATTGTGATTTATTGCTAGCATTTTCCCACGGTCCCTTACGAAGGTTTATATAGGTCGGCACAACAACAGGGGCTGTACATAAAGCTTAATTATCTTATAATTAGGCATGATTAATTTTGTTCAAATATAAGATCTAATACATTGATCAGGATTTAGGGCAGGTCCACCACCGGTAGAAAATAGTACAGTTCTAACCCCAAAGATGGCTTCTTCCAAGTGTGAAAGTGTTCATTGTCCCAGTGAGGAATGGTCCTAATTTACTCGGATGCAAGTGTGAAAGAGGCTTTTGTCTGCTTTATGGCAGTCTAAAGTCAATTTGTGTAATATTACACTTGTTTTATTACACATAACAATAAAGGTATCTTGAAATCTTGACCAATAAAAAAAAGACACAACTGCCATTAATTAGCTTCAACTTTTGAATAAGGAGAGCACAGTTGGCGCAGTCGTTAGCACAATGTTGTTCCTGTGCCAGCGTTAGGGACCAGGGTTCAAATCCTATGCTGCCTTTAAGGAATTTGTAAGTTCTCCTCATGACCCCGGGGCTCCAGTTTTCTCACACCATTTGAAACATACTGGGGGGTGTAGTTTATTTGGGTGTAATGGGGTGGCTCGGTCTCATGGGCCAAAGTGGCTGTTACCATGCTGTAAGTCCAAAAAAATTATTTTATGTAAATAACTTCTGAATTGCTTGTTTTATTAAAATCTTTCATTAGATTCAAATGTTGGCCGACTTCTCGAAAACACTTTGTTATTTGTAATGTGATATAATTTTTGGTGCAGCTGCCATTAACCAATTTGAACACTTGATAAATTGATCTAAACTGAGGTATTCCATGTAAACAATAATTCCGAGTCACTCGTAAATATATTTTTGATTGCAATACATCCCTGTTTATTTGCACTTAACCGTATCAATAAATCCTATTTTCTATATGCTGTTTGAGGTTGTAATGTTTGATACAACTGCTATGAGCTAACTTCTGCTATTATATGTAGATGTAAACTACTTAATTTGTGTAAATAACTATTCCACATCACTTGGGCATGTTTATACCATTGTAACACTTAACCCTGCCTGGTTACACTAAACCGTATCAAATACTCGCAAAATTTGTGGTTTGCGGTGTTGTATTGTAATGTTTGGTACAACTGCCAGTACCTATTTCAATTTTATTTAAATGGTTTTAATCAACATTATTTTATTTAAAGAACTATTACACAAAATTTGGAAGTGTTTATTTCATTGCAGCAACTAATCCCATTTGGTTAAATTCAACTGTGCCAAGGTATTGCCCGATTTCCAGTTTGCAGTGTTAAGTTCCATAACTGGGCACTTACAAACTTCAATTGTTAAATAAGTGGAGGTAAACTACTTTATGTCAACAACTATTTTGAATAATTTATACGTTTATTTCAATGTACAAGGCTAAGCAATGTGAAAAGAGTGAGAGAGAAAAAGCAAAGGAGAGGTACCAGAGGGATCCAGGTTGGGTGGGGGGGGAAGTTTGAGCAAGCAAGAGGAAGGGACATAAAGGGGAAATAAGAGCGCAGGCAAGAGATAGGTTTGGGATAAGATGTTGGGAAAGAAGTAGAGAGAGATAAAAGAGGGGGGTGAAAGGAAATGGGATCAGGGTGGCGAACAGCTGGGCAAAAGAGAGTACGAGAGAGAGGTTGAGATAGAGAGGAGGAGAGTGCAAGTAAGTAATTGAATTGTGAAAAGCATCAATTTTCATGCTATCCAGCACTTAAGTACTGGAGGTACTGCAATAGTAAAACAAAAGTTAAGGAAGTGGTGTTACAGTAAGTCTGGGTGCAGAGCAGAGTGGAGGGAAGAGAGAAAAAAAGGGCTTAAACCTTCCAAGGGCAACTTTTATCACTAGGCACTTTCATAAAGCAAAAACATCTGAACGTAAAGGTGGAGATTCTCCACCCTCACGTCGGCAAACCTACCTTCATGAATGCTCCCCGACCGGCTCCAATCCCTCTCCGAGGTAGTGTCAGTGGTGGAGCGGAGTGCTCTGCCAAGTATCATGAATGTACTGCCGCTGCAAGCGACTGGCTAGGGGTGAGCTGATGACGTCGTGGTGATGCCCGTCAGCCTGCGACCCATCTCACTTTTCTCTTTCTCCTCCTCCCTGACCCCCTCAGGGCAGGCGGGGGTGACTGGGGTGAGCTGGCTTCTGGCACTTCACCAGGCTGCTCCGGCCTTCGGGGTTGCTCATCAGTGCCAGCGGCTACGGCAGAGCAATGGCCGTTTACCCCACCCATAATTCCCCAACCCAGGTCGAGCCATTCTGCGAAATGTGGAGTAGTTTCAGCTTCATGGTGGATTATGGGTAACAAAGTTGGCCATTGCTTGGCGTATATGCAAGGCGTCATTGAGACTAGTAGCCACATCTCCCGAATTCCGCATCAACGTCCCAGCCGCCTTCAGGCTGAAACCGGCATCGACGCAGACTTTTCAGGGCCTGCATGAAAAGGCAAGAAATACCTTTCATTCAGCTTTTAGCCGGCCTCCCTGCAGAGACTGATTATGAAAAGGCCTACTACCTCGGAGAGGGATTGGAATCAACGCCTTGGAACTGGTCGGGGAGCATTCATGAAGGTAAGTGTTCCGTCGTGAGGGCGGAAAATCTTCACTTTTACATTCAAATTTTTTTGCTTTATGACAGGGCCTAGTTAAAGAGGATGAACAAGTAAATGAGAAGACTAGAGAGAGAGAGAATGAGAGAGAGAGAGGTTTCCAAAAATGCTAGAAGGACTAGAAAATTTTACTAGTGAGTGAAGATTCAATAGTTTAGGGTCAATTCCTAAAGGGAGGTGAGGGACAGAATAAACAGAAAGACCTATTCCCGTGAGCAAAGATAGTTAAAAACAAAACATTGTGCAGAGATTAAAAGAATTACAGGACATTTTAGATTACTTGGAAGTTGTAGGTGTCTGGAACTCATGACCTTGGAAGGATGTTGAGGAAGAAACCCTTTCACATTGTAAAGTTGCCTTGACTATGTTGATGAAGAGGTATGGTACTGTTTCAATTAGAAAACTATCATGTGATTGAGATGACTAATTGGAATTTTTCATCCTGCAACATGGTGAATTGAATTACTAGTTATTTGAGAACATTTGTGTTGCTTTACTTAGAAGCAATAATTTAGCTGGAAATACTTGGAATATTGGATGTGTCATTAATAACTATAGATGAGATTTCTCTTTCATTCCTTCTGGGCTGATTCATCATTAAATCACTGGAGTTTACAATTTGAATTAGACATTTGCCTGTCTGCAGTCATTTATTTCAGTTCTTTAATTTTCCTGTGGAGTCAAATATGGTCATATAATTATATCATTGCCTATTTGGTATGCATAAATACAGAATAAATTACAATAATTAAATTAATACAGCAAGACAATCTTTGAATTAAGAACAGAGGGCTAACTATTTGAGAAATGCCTTGAATAAGATTTGCTGACATAAACTTTGTAGTAAAACAATAAATTGGTAAACTTGAAACACATTACTAGAGTGTCAGAAAATATCCGAACCACAGGAGCTATCAGCATCAGATACTCATGTGCCCATGAGAGCGAGTTTTTCTCAAAGTTTAATGCTGCTTTGTCGTAACTGGTAACATTTTCGGTCTGTAAAATGATGCATTCTGTGACCACAACTGCCCAGACACACATGCACGTCTTTCTGGCATGTTTTGCTGTCCTTAAATGACATGATTTCCTGGGAAAATGAGTAATGAGAAAAGCTTCCAAGCTGATGCAGCTCAAGACTGTAGCACTAATGTAGGTATTCGCCAACACAAGGTTCTGACTGAAGCCAAGGATGAAGTCAGCTGACTCGGCTTTGACATTGATCATTTGGTGACAAATCTCGATGAAGGCGACTGGGATCAGCAGAACATCTGCTGCTGCCAGGTGGGAAATAAAAACAGAGGTACACTTCCTGGACATCGTCTTCGATAAGAGCAATACTGAGACGTAAAGCGTCCCAAAGGCTCCCATACCCATCACCACAATATTCGTAGAAGGCAGGATCATGTACTGCAGGTATTTCAGAGCCAGGTATCTCCTCAGGATACTTATGTAATCTGTGTCCAGGGGATCCCTAGGTGGTGCAGATGTCCTTTGAGAAAAAAGAAATTTAATTACTCCTCAGATTTTTGGTTTGGAGTGATTGGTTACTTTCTTGACATGCAGAAAACACTAACTGTTGAGAGATATGAACAGATGAAACCCTCCCTTGTTGCTGTGTTAAAAGTGCCAGGCCCAGTTGTTATTCTTTCCAGATGTTAAGCCATGATCCTATCTGCCATTTCCACAGGTCACCAAATCCAACCACATAGCTGGTGATAGTTACTGAGGAAAAATACATAATTGTATTGTTTATTTGTTTTTTTTTAATAATAATTGACATTTTGGCCTTTAACATTTGGTCAAAAATGACATTCAGATTTTACATTTACAATGTAATTTTGAACAGCCTGTGGGACACTGGATATAGTTCAAAATGCCATAACTGGGATATTTGTTCTTTTCGGAACAGAACTGTGGAATTGTTCCTTGGAACAGGGGGATCATTTGATGGATATAATATATTTAAAGAGCAGTAATAAAAGTAAAAGGATGTAGAATTAGTAGTTTCAAAAGGGATCCAAGGGGATTTTCCACCCCACTCACAGAGAATAGTTGATAACTGGAACTCACAGTCAGATGATCAGTGGCACGAGATACAATCGCTATTTGGCAATGTGGACTACTATTGTGGGGGTGTTTCCAATTTTACTGTCTTAAAATACAAGAAAATTGTACAATAATTTTGATTACTATAATTAAAATTAATTCTTTTTACAGCCAGTCAATTGAATCATGCTCGTTTAATCAATCACCATACCTTATTAACTGTACATAGGCTAAAACGTAAGCATTGTTTGTTCAATACCAGGTTAGTATAGTGTGCAGTGGAAATCCATTGACGTTGTGTTCATTATGAGCTCAGTCACGTACTAAAGGGAAAATTGTCATGTGATGACAAGGTCAGTAATGCAGCAATTAACAATAATGCAACAATTCAATAATGCAAGGGTTTCCTCGGGTGAGTGACGTTTGACTCTGTTTCACTGTTTCCTGCTTTGGTCGAATGCCAACTTGCAAGAGCAGTGCATCAAAAGATGTGTGAATTCTCTCATTCTATTACAAACACTGCCAAGTAAACTCAAGTTCATAAATGATTTTGTCACTTGTACCCCAATTTGCCACAGGTTGTGAATAGCTGAAACAGAGCTTGGAAATGTTTTGGCTGATGAGATGACATAAGCATATAATCTTCCAAACTTTACACATTATTTAATATGTGGTTCTGGGTCTCCTTATTTGAAGGTAGAGGTCATCAGCTGAAAAATCTTTAGAAATAACAATTGGCGTGGAAGAATTGGCCTGGTACAGTTTTAAACTCCAATTTTTAAATTTGAATTTTCCTTGATTTAAATCAACAGACAAGTGAATTTTGTTCCCGCATCTAATTCTGTTAATTAGGATAACCTTTCAACTCATGTCCAGATACTGATAGGACCATGTATCTTATGACTGAATTCATTTATACATTTCCCTTTTCTTTACATGTACACCAGAATGGAGGACCATCGCCTTCCCAAGATCGTGTTATATGGCGAGCTCTCCACTGGCCACCGTGACAGAGGTGCACCAAAGAAAAGGTACAAGGACTGCCTAAAGAAATCTCTTGGTGCCTGCCACATTGACCACCGCCAGTGGGCTGATAACGCCTCAAACCGTGCATCTTGGCGCCTCACAGTTTGGCGGGCAGCAACCTCCTTTGAAGAAGACCGCAGAGCCCACCTCACTGACAAAAGGCAAAGGAGGAAAAACCCAACACCCAACCCCAACCAACCAATTTTCCCCTGCAACCGCTGCAATCGTGTCTGCCTGTCCCGCATCGGACTTGTCAGCCACAAACGAGCCTGCAGCTGACGTGGACTTTTTACCCCCTCCATAAATCTTCGTCCGCGAAGCCAAGCCAAAGACATGTACACTTGGACATACATTCTTGAACAAACCTGTCCTCTTATTTTCTCACTCCCATCCCCTTACCCATCAGTCCTGGTGTTTCATTCCATCTTCTACATTTGTGAACCAATGTCCTTCACTGACAGCAAATCCTAATGTACTAAAGGACTTCACTTTAAGAATTCAAGTCAGCTGATTCTGACAGTGCCCTATTTTGTGAAGATGACATTGAGCTTTGTGGTTAAAATATAATACAATGTTTGTTAAAATTGTTCAAAACCCATTTAAGAGGAACTCAAATAATCAAGGCATTAGGGTAGAAAGCAGTCAACACTTACACTTTCTGAGAAGAACCTTGGTTAAGATTGTTGAGATGATCCATTGTTCACCTGATGTGATGTCTCAGATTCTTTGAAAGACTCTGAGCTTAACATATATTTGACTGCAGCCTGCGCAAGCACTGATGTCATCCATGACTTCCTCTTTCAAACCATGGAATGCTGGCTCGCTTCCCACTGAGAGACTAATCTGGGCCTCTGCACATTTTTTTAAACACACCAGAAATATAATTAGCAGTGGTTTTTTTCCCCACTGTTTTCTGCTGAAGAATTAAAAGTAGAAAAATATCAGCAGCTAATTCCTGGCTCAGAGGAAAAGTAAACCTGTGTTAAATCAAATATAAAGCAGTGTGAAAACTAATGCGAGTACAACACAACTTCATTCGCTTTGCAAAGCGGGTGCTCTATTCCACGAGAAGACCTGTTGTAACCTACAACAGAGTTTTTCTGCAGGGATGCCCATACACAGACGGGCACCAGCCTTTTTAAATAGTTTAACTTCCCATTCTACAGCCTGTTAGTGGCTATTTATATGACCTTCAGCAAGACTTAACCATTACTGTGTTTTGACAAACAATTCTATCATGAACAGATTTATTTAAAATAATAGAAGTTCAGGAAGGAACTTTCAACATTAAAGCTACCAGTACCCTTTGGAGTACTGATATAGTCAATAGAAACCAAATAGAATCATGAGCCATACGGCGTAGAACAGGCCCTTCAGCCCATCTTGACCATGCTAAGTTGACAATCTGTGCTAGTCCTATTTGCCTGCATTTGACCCATATCCTTCAAAGGGCTTCCTATTCATGTATATGTCCAAATGCCTTTCGAACACTCTAATTATATCCATTTCTATATCTTCCTCTGACACCTCATTTCAGATATGAACAATTGTGGGCAACTGAATGCTAAATGTTCATTTATCCCAGAGAAATAATTTGCAAGAATAGAAAGTATGGCTTACTCACCCCTAAGAAATTCATCATCGTCTATATATTGAAATCAATCACAAAGTTAACATGGATGCAAAGTTTCTGATCAAGTTCCGTATGACATATTGTTCATGAGAGAATTGTGTACATTTCAGATAATCTAAACAGAGAAAGATTGCAAATGAGCAAAGGTTCAGTGAATCCATGCGCCCCTTGTGACTGAATTAAGTGGTTCAGATGACAGCAGCCCTGGGTGCAATCGCTAAACTGAAGTTCTTTGTGAATGTAACATTGTGAGAGGTTTGGAATGTGGAAGAGAGAAGTACTTTAACAATTGTCCATACTTGTTGTCAGAAATAAAACTTCTCACACATGAGTCTCTTTAAAACTGATGACACGACAAGCTTTATTTACAAGTCTGCAGAGTTGGACTCAACTGGCTTCTCACCAGTTAAGCCCCGATACATACAGTGCATTGATTTTTATACCTTTATTATTTGCCCTTCCCCTTCTTATTAATACTGTTTTAATTGGTTAGTATTACAAAAACATTCTAAGTATAACTGCATTATTAATTATCACGTTCGTTACGTACGCTGTGAACTCTACATTCACTGAATTCTGTTTCTCACCCTTCTTATCAATCCTTTGTCTCCTGCATGTCTCTCACTATGACCATGAAAAGACAGGTTTAAAAAAAAACATATTCAGCAGCTCCTTCTGTCCTTGACTGCTAGTAAACTCTCTGTCCGTTCTGGCTTCCCTGTTTCTGATTAATCATCACATTTTAACTTAAGTCTTTTTAACCTAAATTCTCTATATCACACTTGTAATACTCATCGATGCTGAAATCTGAACTAAAAGCTCAAGTGCTGAAAATGCCCAGTAGGTTCCAGGTTGCCATGGTAGAAATAGTTAATGTTTCAGTTTTGGGACTCTTCATCAGAAGTGGGGAAGAGAGAAACCAGTCAATGGAGGTATGGAAGGGGATCTCTGTGGGGACAAATACATCCCTGATGGGGTGGGGGCAGGATATGGCATAGTCAGCTCAAGCTGCTTTATGTGTAAAATGTATTGTTAAGGGAAGGGTTGTGGGACATGCCGAGCAAGCCAGACATTAGAAAAGAAAGAGGACAGCTGAGGCAAAATGGTGTCAGGTGAAAGTATCATTCTTCACTGAAAGAATTGGAGATTGGAGAATCGCTGGTGAAAAGTGAGGTTTTCCTCCAAGTTTACAGTTGGGCTTCGTAGTAACCGAACACAAAAATAGAGCAAGGTGCGAGTGAAATGTTGAATGATACTGGTAGGCTACTGATATCTCAGAATCACTCTTATGGACTGTGCTCAACAAAGTAATCACCGAATCTGCCTTTACTTCTATAGCTTAGAGGAGGCCATGTTATGACCTGCAGTACATGGCATTATCAAAAGACCAAGTGAATTGCTACTCTACTGAACCCTTAGAGAGTGGGAAGGGAAGAGGAACACGGACAGGTGTTGTACCTCCTGTGGGTAACATTGGAAAGAATCATATAACACGAACGGAAGGTGTGGATGGCAGAGTCACGAAGAGAATGATCCCTTGAAAATGGTGAAAGGGGAGGGGAAGCAAATATGCATTTTGTGGAAACTAACAAAGGGCAATCCGTTGAATGCGAGGACTAATGGGGTGAAAGGCAAAGTCCAGAGAACTCTATTCTTGCTCTACCCAGGTAGAGAAGAGGTGGGGAAGATAGATGGGGGCTCCATCGACTATGGTGGAAGTGAAGCCACAGTTCAGGAAGAAGAAAACATCTCAGAGGCATGTGTGTTAAAGTGATGGAAGAACTGAAAGATGGATGGTGTTCTTGCAGAGAATGTAAGGATTGACATTGAGTTCAAGTTCATGTTGAAGTTTATTTATAAGGATGCAGTAATAGCAGTTGTTTTGTAAAAAAGATCAGTTAGACATCTCAGACATAGAACAAGAGGTAAAACAGTATAAAAGGGAGGCATGGTTAGTGTAGCAGTTAATGCAACTCTATTAGAGTGCCAGTGACCCAGGTTGAATCTGACCCTATCGATAAGGAGTTTGTACATCCTCCCCATGACCTGCAGTGGCCAAAAACAAACTGAGTTTGTAGGTTAATGGTGTATTTGGATGGCAGGCCTTTCAGAGATTAAAGTTTGGTTTTAACATAACATAACATATAACATAACAATTACAGCACGGAAACAGGCCATTAGGCCCTTCTAGTCCGCACCGAACCAAACACCCCTTTCTAGTCCCACCTCCCTGCACAATGCCCATAACCCTCCATCTTCTTCTCATCCATATAACTGTCCAACCTTTTCTTAAATAATACAATTGACTCCGCCGCCACTATTTCTCCCGGAAGATCATTCCACACGGCTACCACTCTCTGAGTAAAGAAGTTCCCCCTCATGTTACCTCTAAACCTCTGCCCCTTAATTCTTAACTCATGTCCTCTTGTTTTAATCTTTCCTCCTCTTAACGGAAATAGTCTATCCACATCCACTCTGTCTATCCCTTTCATAATCTTAAATACTTCTATCAAATCCCCTCTCAACCTTCTACGCTCCAAAGAATAAAGACCTAATCTGTCCAATCTCTCCCTATACTCTAGATGCTTAAACCCAGGTAACATTCTGGTAAACCTTCTCTGCACTCTCTCCACTCTGTTTATATCCTTCCTATAATTAGGCGACCAGAACTGCACACAGAACTCCAAATTAGGCTGCACCAACGTCTTATACAATCTCAACATCACCTCCCAACTCCTATATTCCATGCAATGATTGATAAAGGCCAGCATACTAAAAGCCTTCTTCGCCACCCTATTCACGTGAGTTTCTACCTTCAGGGAACGATGTACCGTTACTCCTAAATCTTTCTGCTCTTCTGTATTCCTCAATGCTCTCCCATTTACCACGTATGTCCTATTCTGATTCTTCTTACCAAAATGAAGCACCTAACACTTAGCATTAAATTCCATCTGCCATTTTTCAGCCCACTTTTCTAAGCAGCCCAAATCCCTCTGCAATCCTTGAAAACCTTCTTCATTATCCACTATTCCACCTATCTTAGTATCGTCTGCATATTTACTAATCCAATTTACCACCCCATCATCTAGATCATTACTGTATATAACAAACAACAATGGGCCCAATACAGATCCTTGAGGCACACCACTGGTCACCGGCCTCCAACCTGACAGACAATTATCCACTACCACTCTCTGGCCTCTCCCTTTCAGCCAATGTTCAGAGAAATCGATTAGAATAGAACAATGCAACATAATTTTACTATTTTGAAGTTCATTTGGGAAATTTGATAACAATGAGAAAGAAACTGTCCCTGAATCTGGTGGTGCAGGATCTCAAACTGGTGAATCTTCTTCCTCATTTGGGTTCCATTGAGCCTTTTAATACATTGGCTACTTTTCCAAGGCAATGGGAGGTACAGTTGGAGTCAATGGATGGAAGGGGATTATGTCTGAGCCACATTCATGACCTTCTGCAGTTTCTTGCATTCTTGGGTGGAGCAGGTCCCGTTCCACACAGTGATGCACCCTGGCAGGGTGCTTGCAGTAGAACATTGTTAAGGAGTGCAGGTGACTTGCCAAATTTCCTAAAGGTTCTGAGGAAGTCAACGAGCTGGTGGACTTGCTTCATCATTCAGAAAACAATGAAGCAAGGAGGCTTTGCATTGTCGATACAGACCTGGCTTGCCCAGAGAAGGGAGAGGCTAGTTAGATATTCTGTGTTCTGCATGGCGTCCAGTCACCAGTGGTGTTCCATGAGGATATGTTCTGGGATTCTCCCTTCTTTATGATCTTTGATAAATGACCTGGATGATGATGATAATGATTCACGTTATTGTCATTGTACCAGTAAACCAGCCAATGAAATACAATCAGCATCGACCAGAAGTTAAAAAATATACATTACAATGCAACATGTGTTAAAAACTGACAACACTATCCTTCAACAAACTGATAAAAAGTTCTGATTTTACAATGTGAGTGCGGTGCCTCTCAGCACCATGATTTAGTGTTCAACATAGTCCCAACCTTATTAAAAAAAACCTCTTCTTGAGCTTACTGGTGCACGATCAAAGGCTCCAGTAGCATCTGCCCAAGGAGAGAAGAGTATATAGTCTATGATTCAGGTGGATGGCATCTTGATTGATGTTCTTCTCCCTGCCTAGACATCATTCCCTATAGATGTTTTCGATGGCAGGCATTTGGATTCCAATAATCCGCTGGGCAGTTTTCACTTCCAACTGGAGTGCCCTGCGATCTTGTGCAATACAATTCCCAGACCACACCAAAATACTGTATGTTAGCTCGCTCTCCATTCTGCCTCTATAGAAATCCAACAGTATCCTGGGACAGAGATGGATCTTCCTCATGCTTCTCAAAATAGAAAGACACTCTTGTGCCTTTTTAATCGGAATCAAAGAATTCAAGGTCCAAGTGAGATCGTCAAAGATGGAGATGCCAAGGAATTTAAAGCACGGTAAACACTCCACCAGCACTCCATTGATGTAAATCAGGACATGAGTCTGGGTTCTGGCATGCCTGAAATCCATGATGATCTCCTTGGTCTTCTAAGTGTTGAGTGCCAAGTTGTTATTTGCACACTACAAGGCCAGGTGCTGAACCTCATCTCTATCAGCCATGGAAGGGGGTGGGGGTTTATCACTAAAATGGGTGGTGTTGTGGATAGTCTAGACGAATGCCAGAGATTACTAAGGAACATTGATAGGGTGCAGAGCTGGGTTAAGAAGTGGTAGATGGAGCTTAACCCAGAAAACTGTGAACTGGTTCACTTTGGTTGGTCAAATTTGACAGCAGAATACAAAGTTAATGGGAGGTCTCTGAGAAGAGTGGTTGATCTTGGGGTCCATGTCTTCTGGACACTCAAAGCTGCAGCACAGGTTAACAGGGTTATTAAGAAGGCATCAGATGGGATTAACCATGAGATTGAGTTGAAGAGCTGTGAGGTAATGTTACAGCTATATTAGACCTTGGTTAAACCCCTCTTGGAATATTGTGTTCAGTTCTGGTCACCTCGTGACAGGAAAGATTGGATTGGAGAGCATGCCTTGTGAGGATAGAGTGACTTTTCTCCTTGGAGCGACAGAGGATAAGAGATGACTAGGTAGAGGTGTACAAAGTGATGAGAGGCATTGATCATGTTGATGGCTGGAGGCTTTTTCCCAGGGCTATAATGGCTAACACAAGGGGTCATATTTGGAATATGTCCAGGGAGGATGTAAAAGGTAAGTTCGCCACACAGAAAGTGGTAAGTGCATGGATTTGACTGCCAGCAGTGGTGGTGGAGGCAGGTACAATAGGATCTCTCAAGAGACTTATAGATAGATGCTTGGAACTGAGCAGAATGGAAATTGTAGGCAGTTGTTAGAGGAGGTTATTAGGACAGCACAACACTGTAGTCTGCTGAAGATTTCTATATTCTACATCATGAAATAGTCCATCAGACTTCTACAGATATGAAAAATATAAAAAAACACCCCGAAATTTTGGAGGATTTCAGCTGGTCTTTCAGCGTCCATAGGATTTGACAACGTATTGTCGACCTTTCGGTGTTGAATCCTTCTTCAAGGAAGGAGCAGAATAGATCTGTGGTGGAACACAGTAATGCAGGTGGGGACGTCACTGGGTTGCTCAGGCTGGCCCCCCTCCCACCTGGTAACTCCTCCCCGTAGTGCCCCAATAAAGACTGAGAGTCCTAGTCTCCTCCTACAGTACCAGCCTTGGATCCAGGCCAGAAGCATGTTGTGATGTGCTGGAGAATGTAGGATTAAAGTGCCTTTAATCACTTGCTTTGTGTCTGCTTGTGGTTATTGATTGCACTACAATATCTTGATAAAATCTTAGGGATGCTGAAACACTGGCTGAGTTCCTGCAGCGTTTTGTGTGTTTTGACTACAATCACAGCATCTGCAGACTTCCATGTTTCACATGTGGAAAGTACACTGACAAGTTGCATCGTGGCCTGGTTTGGGAATTTGAGTGCCAAGGCACGCAGAAGGTATCAAACGTACCCAGGTCCATTACAGGCTCCAACCTCCCTCCATTGAATGCATCTGTGTGAGGCACTGCCTTAAAAATGCACCCATCATAATAATGGACATCCATCACCCTAGTTGCAAACGAACAGCTACCCTTAGCTAGATGGTACAGAAATCTGAAGACTAGCAACTCCAGGTTCAAGAAAAGTTTATTTCCAACAGCTGTCAGGCTTTTGACCTTCCCTTATTACATTAATCAGGATGGTTTCAGTACCACACCACAAAAGGATTGTTTTCACTATGGTCAAGTCACTTTATTTGCAAAAGGATACAGATAGTCCCCAAATTATGATGATCCGACTTAAGAATTTTCAAAGTTACAATGGTTTGAATCCGTGCTGTACTTCGAATTTTGGCTAGGCTATGATGCTCAGTGTCTCCCGGCAACACTGCATCATTCCCCACACTGATCAGACTACCACGCTATCTCCCGACAGCACTGTATCAGTCTCCACACTGATCCCATTACCCCGCTCTCTCCCTTCAGCTCTGCATTGGTCCCTACACTGATCCCACTGCCCTTCTCTCTCCCCACAGCCCTGTGTCAGTCTCCACACTGATACAACTACCCCACTCTCTCCCGACAGCACTGTATCAGTCCCCACACTGATCCCACTACCCTGCTCTCTCTCCACAGCCATGTCAGTCCCCACCATGATCCCACGGCCCTGCCCTCTCCCCACAGCTCCATGTTGATTTCCACACTGATCTGACTGCCCTGCCTCTCCCCACAGCCCCATGTTGGTCTCCACACTGATCCCACTGCCCTGCTCTCTCCCCACAGTCCCATGTCGGTCCCCACACTGATACAACTACTCCGCTCTCCCCTGACAGCACTGTTTCAGTCCACACACTGATCTCACTGCCCTGCTCTCTCCTGACATCACCGTGTCGGTCCCCACCATGATCCCACTGCCCTGCCCTCTCCCCACAGCTTCATGTTGGTTTCCACATTGACCCCACTGCCCTGCCTCTCCCCACAGCCCCATCTCAGTCCCCACACTGATCTCACTGTCCTTTGTCAGCTTATGATTTTTTTCAACTTACGACAGAAATGAGGACTACCTGTGCGGCGAATGGTGGTCGATGCTGGTACAATCAGGACATTTTAAAAACTCTTAATTAGGCTCATGGAAGTAAGGAAACTAGAGAGTTATGGGGATGCAATAGGGAAGGATTTGATTGTTGTGGATTATTTTTCAAAAGATCAGCGCAACATTGTGGGATGAAGGGCCTGTGCTGAGCTATAATGTTCTATGAACGATCTTTTGGATATATTGTCTATTTTTAATTCAATTAAGTTTACTATTGTTTTTTTTCTTAAATGAAGTACCTGTTCAGCTGCAGCAAGTAAGAATTTTGATACATATGTGCATTGTACGATGTGTATGACAATAAATATCATTATCACCCATTGCACAAATCCTAGACTATTTTATTCTCCACAACGTTACCTCATCTAGAATTTACAATCTACTTGTGTCAATTTCCAGTAGTCACTTCACTAACTAATCTGCACAACTTTGGGATGTGGCAACAAACCATTGGAAACTTGTCCAATTGAGGGAGGGGGAATGGCAAACTCCACGCGGACAGCAGTGAGGCCAGGATTGAACCTGGGTCTCTTGAGCTGTGGGCAGCAGCTCTGCCAGCATCACTGTGCCACTCCAACTTCAATCAGATTGGTCAGACAAGACCTTCCCTAACAAAGCCATGCTCTCTAACTCTGAGAGATACGCAGTTCAATGTTAAAGGGTGGAAATGCTTCAGACTTGATGGAGGTGAGGTAAGAAAGGGGGAGGAGTTGCCTCGATTCAGGAGAACTCAATATCAGTGCATGGGATAAACCTCGGGCATTATCCAATGAGGTTACATAATGGAACAGAGAAATTTAAAAAAAAAGGAGTGATCACTTTGATTTACTCCATGCTCCCCAGAAATCGGCAGAAAATAGAGGAGCAAATATGCAGGGAGATAAGGTTGGAATAGATGATTTTGAACTTGCCTCATATTGTTTGGTACCTCTGTAGTGCTAAGGACTGGGATGAGGTGGGATTTATAAAGTTTGAGGGAAATTTTCTCAAGCAATAAGCAGATAGCCCATTTAGAGAAAGTGAAACACGTCTTCCACAATCTGTGCTAACACTAATTTTCATAAAATTTGGAGTCCTTTTATGGATTATTTTCATGCTCATTAAATCCGTTGTCTTTGATCATTGAATGTATTTATTTATGTATTAGGTTTATCCTTAAAAACAGTAAAGTTTCATAGAATCAGCAGAATTATACGACTTTTAATTTTATGTCAAAGCATCCCAGGGATTTCAGAAGGGGATAAGAGTTCATTTTTTTTGTCACTCTAACACCATTGTATGGGGAAGATGAGTATCATTATTGATTTATTTTTGGAAATTTACTCATATTCTTCATACTTGGTAATCTTCACTCTTCTATATAATGTGTTCTTGTTCTATAAAAAAGATTGAAAGAGAGAGAAAGTGAAACACTGGACTTCCAAATGGTTCTTTTCCCTGCCTCTTTTGGCAGGGCAAATGACTGAAGTGTCAATGGTGGTGGGGGGGGGGGGGGTGTGGGGGGGGGGGGAAAGTATGTTGGCATAATATTCAAGATTCAATTTATTGATATGTAATAAAAGAGTGTCATAATACATGGAATTGATTTTTAAGGCAGTCAGATTCACCATTGGCTGAAATTGCCTGAAGCACCTCTTACAGTTAGAGGAAGAGAAGCAAAAGAGATTATCATGTGTCTACGGAGTCACTTCCAATGCTCCCGCAGCCACACAGTGTCCAGTCCAAACCATCAGCAACCGGGCTCTGGATCCAAACTTCCAACACAATCAGGATCCCTTCAGCACCTTTGGCACTTCTACCCATCCTAGTTCCGATACCTGGTACTCCTTGCATTGAAATAAACATACTTCAGCCCCACTGTGTTCATTACCTGGCCCTACCAGATTTACTTGACCTAACATTTACCCTCCCATCAGTCCCTTCACTTGCTGACTTGCTGCTCTGCATACCCCTGTCATTGCTAGTTTAATGTTTCTCAGATAGCACAAGCAAATCTTCCATTAGATCTATTGTAACATTACATCTGGTACAGTGAGAAGATGTTCTTCTCCAAGCAGTCCAGCAACTCAACTTTATCATTTACACAACCATTCAAAGTAGCAGGGCAAGAGCATGTTAATGGAGCATGAGGCTACAATGAGAAAGATCAATGTATACATAGCAAGTGCAGCACAAGAGCATTGCTGAGGACTTCATTCAATAGCCTGACAGCTGTGGGGTAGGAACTATCTTTGACCCCATTGGCGTACGATTTTGCACTCTTGAACCTTCTTGCCGATGGGATGAATGAGTCTGGGATGGCAGTGGAAGGTGTACTTGGTGCTCTTTCAGTTTATGTACAACCTGTCCTCCTTGAACAGGTCTTGTCTGCCCTGAAAGAGAACTAATTGATCCATGTAGTTGAAGACCACCCTCCTGCATCAGCTCCTTAGCCACACATTTATTTCTTGCCTCTCCAGCTTGTGCCATGCCAAGTAATGACGAGATTTCAACCTTGAGGGCACACTTTTTAAATTGAGGTATCTCAATTCTCTTTGCACGACCTCATCTCTCTTTCCATCTATGCTTTTCATATCAATATCATCCATAGCCACTCTCTTTTTTGGCATGCCTGTACCTGCTGAGAGACCCCCTAGTCCCTGGAACAAGGGAGGCCACATATCATCCTGGAGTAGAGCTCACAAAAAGGCCTATCTGTGCCCTTGACTAAAGGTTGCCCAATCACTACAGCTTGTGGTTCCTGTCATATAATCGAGCTCGTCGTCAGGGACTCTCCAGATCTTCAACATCTCGCTCCATATCGTTTCACTGACTGCCATTACTACTCCATTTAACTTCCAGTGGAATCCTGAGAAGGCAAAAAGTCTTATCCTACCTTGTTACTATACACCCTCTCACCAAACCCCCAAACCCCCATTCCTTGACCTCCATACCGTTTCACCGACTGCCATCACTGCTCCATTTAACATCCAGTGGAATCATGAGAAGGCAAAAAGTCTTTTCCTACCTTGTTACTGCTCACCTTCTCGCCAAACCCCTACCACTTGCACCTGAGGCCTACCCTTATTATAATGGCTGCTCCACTGGATCTTTCCTGCCTGCTATTCGCTGATAGGCCTCACAGCAGGCAATCAAACAGCTCTTGGAAATTGGCAGTCCTGCTTTCTTGGCCTCACGTTAAGTCATCCTCATAGCCCCAGAAAGTCAATGGGCCACTGGGCTTGACTCAGATGTGAACTCCCAGGATGCCTTGCATGAGCATTGACGATGGGATCAATTATGAAAGTCACCAACATATCATCAGTCCTTAATCCCTCAGTTAAAATTGATGAGCTTCTGTTTCACATGAAACATTTTTATCTGCATCATTCAGTTATGACTTAATCAGCAATAGCACCAAATGATGTTACATCAGTGGTTCTCAACCTTTTTCTTTCCACTCACATCCCACTTTAAGTAATCCCTATGCCATTGGTGCTCTGTGATTAATAAGGGATTGCTTAAGGTGGAATGCGAGTGGAAAGAAAAAGATTGAAAACTACTGTTTTAATCATGCCTATTGACTCGTTATGTGCATGGTTTTATAACGCCAAAAGAAATGCGCCAATGACAATTTATCTCAAGCAAAATATTTCAGTAACAATTGGGTTTAGAGCAGTGATTCTCACCCTTCCCTTCCCACTCACATCCCACCTTAAGCAATCCCTTACTAGTCACAGAGCACAGATGGCACAGGGAATACTTAGAGTGAGATGTGAGTGGAAAGAAAAAGGTTGAGAACCATGGTGTCATATGAAGACTTGGCCACTAGTTGGAGCATTGCTACTGTGCCAGAGAATGCTTGCATTGGATCACCATCTGTGTTTTTCTGAGTACTGTAATCTTATGGATGTGTTTAAGGGAGGCAGATTTCAGGTAAAGAACAAATGCATTTAGGAAAAGGGAGGGGCCGCCTCATTTGCAGGGAGGCAGTGAGCAGGAAACTCTGACACTACATTGGAAAGGGCAGGAGAAGGAAAAGTGTGGTGGAGCGGTGCAGCGAGATGTTAATAATGAGTTTATTCTCATCCACATTGTACAATGCATGTGTTCACTTGCTGCAGCTGAACAAGTACTTGGTGGAAAAAAAATCAACTACAGTAGTTGAAATGAGCCAAACCCATGGCCCTGGGAAAATGGGATAGAAGTAGCGTATGCCCCTTCAAACCTGTTCCCCTCCCCCTGGCATGCAGAGATTCAAAGTTGTATTCCTCTGGGAAAAAAAATTGTATATAATTTGAGAAATAAGTATTCTATGTTCATACAAATTTGGTACATGTACACCCAAATAATGGGATTCAATTTGTAACTCCTTCACGACCTGTGAGATTCTCCTCTGAGTATTTATGAAAAATTTGGGGAAATGTGCCAGATGGCACTTCTCTATACAATCCAAAAACTCCTTCTATTGTCCCTTTTCCTTTTATTCTTATAAACATTATATTTTTGAGGGTGGAGGTTGGGTGGGTCAGCGTCTGTGGGATGGGGAGAAAACTAAAATCAACTTTATTTTGTTTTGTTGAAGTTTGTATTATTACATGTATGGAAATTTTAAAATAAAATATTCAAAAGAAATCTGCCCACCTCGCCCTCACCCCCCCCCCCCGACAGTACACAGCAATTACATACAGATATAAATTATAACAATGATACATCAAGATTTGGATTACTTACTCAGTTACAGGATACTGTTCATTAATCTCACAGCCCACAGAAGAATCTATTTCCCAGCCAAACAGTCCTCATTTTGATCCTCCTTTACCTTCTTCTTGATGGTAGTGGGTTGATCCTCCTTTACTTTCTTCTTGATGGTAGTGGGTTGATCTCCTGAACCTGCTTCTTTTTTTTTCAAACTTTATTGGTAATCATACAAAATACAGACAATAACAACATATATATATATATATATATATATATTTTTTATATATATATAGTTAAGAATAAAAAGAAAGAAATTTAAAAAAAGAGAAAAATATTAATTTTTTCAAAATTAAATACCCCCCCACCCCTTCAGCCAGCTCTCTTAAGGAGAGCCCCACAAAAAATAAAGAAAAACTAAAAATAAAATAAATCAAGGTACATCTAAATGCATATAATCCAAATATGGTAACCACTTATTAACAAAAAAGAGTAATTATCATGCAAAACATATGTATTTTTTTCTATAACAATACAAGCTTTCATTTCATTATGCCACCGCATTATATTAATCACTATATTATCTTTCGATGTACTCACTATACATTTTCAAGGTACGGGCAATGCTAAATATACAATTGCCATTTGAAATTTATCCAACCCCAATCCCTTTAAAGGAATCACATAACCCAATAAAAAAAATGAATTGATCTAATGGTAACTTAAACTTATACAATTTTTCCAAAATTAACTTAATTTCTTCCCAAAATGGTTGTTCATACATACAGGACCAAACAGCATGTAAAAAAGTTCCAACACATGTATCACATCTAAAACAGGAATCTGAATTACTGAAGCCACATTTTTTCAATTTCTCAGGTGTTAAATATAATTGATGCAAAAAATTGTAATTAACCATTCCATATCATACATTCGACCATCCAGTAACACTATCATAACACATATCCATCCAATATTCTTCAGGAAAAAACAAAACTTACATCATTTTGCCATTTAAGCTTAGATTTCTCCCATTTCAGCTTATCAATATTATCTTGTAACACTTGATACATAACAGAAATATAGCCCTTTTTTGGTATAGAAGAAATCAAAGACTCAAGTTCTGACAATACAGGTAAAATAATCTCTCTATCATACATATTCTTTTACCAGTGATCTAAGTTGATAGTAAACAAACAATTTTCTGCGATATCAAAACATTCTTTCAATTGATTAAAAGAAAGAAATTGTCTTTCTACAAAGCAATCCTGTAATGCTTTTATACGCTTAAAATCCCAATTCTTGAAATGACTATTAAATAATGAAAAAGGAATAAGCTGATTATTATATAATGGTGTTGATAGATAATTTATTGTTTGATCCTACAATCTTATTCTTTTATGTCCATAACATCAATAAATGTTTTAATATCAGGATATTATACTCCTGCAATAAATTTATATTCCACTAAAATATAACTTGTATTGCAATTTCAGAAATACATGCCATCTCAAATTTAGCCCAACTTTGAGGATGATCCAAATCCATCAAATCACTAATAAATTTAAGATGGGCTACTTCATAATAGCTCTTAAAGTGAGGTAATTGTAATCCACCTAATGCATACTTCCAGGTAAGTATATTTTTTTTAAAAAAAACTTTATTTAAGATTTTATAACATGAATAACATATAGGATTACATTTAAAAAATTAAGAATAAAATAAAAAAAATTACAATACAGTATCAGTAATCTAAATAAACTATACCCTCCCCAATAATTATTACACATTAATAACCCGACTCAAATTAGTCCAACCCCCCCTTTCCCCCAAAAATAAAGAGTGAAGAATTAATAAAGTTAATAATATATGTGAGAAAAAAACCCACTTACAAAAAAAACTAAAAACATAACCGATTAAAATACTAACAAAAAGAAAAGTAATTAATACTAAGATATCAGACTTAAAAAACATATTTAAATCAAACTTAAATGCATATATTTAACAAATGGAGTCAAGATGAAACATATATTTAACTCAAACTTAATATAAAAAATTAGTAAAGTTAGTAACATTATCTATCAAAAATTCTTAAACAATAATCAATTCTTAAAAAAAATTGTAGCATGAAAAAAATGAAAAAAAACTTTCTCTATAGAGATAAACCATCACCAAATATCAACTAACTTCATATCTATCATCATATTAGTCACATAAACCACCATCTTAAAACAAAATTCAAACCTCATTAAGCATTGTACAATTCAATTTTAGTACTCTTCCACCATTTTTCCCTTTTACTCTTGAATAGTTATCCAATAAAAGCTCCAATACCACATTTAAATATCCCCAATCATTACGTTAAAATTCAGATATCCAAATAATAAAAACACATCTACAACAAAATCTATATCTTTAACAAATGGAGCATAAACCACAAACAAAATTCAAGCCTCATTAAGAATTGTACAATTCAATTTATAACTTTCACCATTATTCCCTTCGTTCTATAACTAAAATAGCAAAATAATATACACCAGAATTACCACTCCTTTCACCTTAAAGTTAAAGAAAAAATATTTTAAAAAAAGTTATCCATCCCATTCACATTTAAATTTCAGATATTCCTTATCTACTGAATAAACTTTACAAAAAAAACACATAAATTTTTAGTTTTTTAAACAATCAAATACTTTCTTATGCTTTTTTTTATATTTAAACAAAAAAAAACCCCTTCACTCTTTTATCTAATAATACAAAAAAAAGGAAAAAAAAACAGGTAGGAGGTTAAAAATACCCCCTCCCGTCTAAACCGCGCAATGCGGTAACTCCCAAAATAAATGGGTGTGAGATAACTCACATATAGAAGATGACTTTCAGGAAATAGTGCCTAACCAGTTCTCTCCCCCAACTCTCACTTCATCTTAAACTAAAATCATCATTATTTAATATCACTTTTTAAAAAAAAAAATTAGAAAAAAAAGGACAACTCTTCTTTTAATCAGCTCCAACTGCCGAGTCACCATTACAACCATTCCTTCTTGGAGCACGGCTCTTTTCTTCTATCTCTTGTCTCCTTAGAGATCGCGGCGGACTATGTCTCTGTTGAAACTGAGTAATTGGCAGCTCTTGAGCAAATGCTATAGCTTCCTTTGGAGAATCAAAGAACTTTGGTTGGCAACCATCTTGGAAAACCTTCAAAACAGCTGGATATCTAAAGGTTGCCTTGTAACCTTTCTTCCACAACAACTCTTTAGCAGGATTGAATTCCCATCGTTGGAACATAACTTCTTGACTCAAATCCGTATAGAAGAAAACTTGATTATTTTGAATCATCAAGGGTGATTTTCTCTGTTGTGCATTTCTAATAGCCACTCGTAAAATTATTTCTCTTTCATAATAATTCAAGCAACGAACCAAAACAGGTCTTGGATTTTGACCTGAAATAGGTCTTCTACGCAAGGCTCTGTGAGCACGTTCCAGTATTATACCTTCCGGGAAATGTTCTTGATCCAGCACCTGTGGAATCCATTCAGTAAAAAATTTTCTTGGGTCTGGTCCCTCCATACCTTCCGGCAAACCAATAATCTTTATATTGTTCCGTCTGGATTGGTTTTCCAAATAATCAATCTTTTTCACCAAATTTTTATTTTGAGTTTTTAAGTCTTCGACCATTTTGGTCACATCAAAAACTTGATCCCGTATTTCGTCTATATCTTCTTCACACGAATTAAATTTATCTCTCACTTCAAGCTTAAAAGCTCCAAACTCAGCCATCTGTTGAGAATGTATTTTCACCAGAGTATTAAACCTAGTACCAAGTTCAGTCATAATCTTGGATAATCCCTGCATTGTATAAGATAATTTAGATTCAAGATTCACAAAAATCTTTTCAATTGGAAGAGATTTTGGCTCAACAGATTCCTGCTTCTTCTGCATAACCAAAAGATCTTCTATTCCTTCCTTCATTCTGGTTGCCTTCCTTGTAGTATGATTGCATGTGGAAACCCCAGCCACAGCCTCTCCAGCAATAACTGGAGGACGCTGGCCAGGGTTTTCCCCAGTCCATAATATATTAAATTCTCCCAGTACATCAAGTTGTATAGGTTCTTTTATCTCAAGAGATGCAGTTTGCAGCGCCACCTCTACAGTTGACAAATGCCTTTGAGTAACTCTTTGTTCTAAAAGCTGTTTGGCGCCCTCTTTAGGGGGCTCTACCGATGTAACATAGAGCTCTACATCTGAACACTGTACCTCTCTCCAGGTAAGTTTATTTAATGCTAACCTTGGTAGTTTACCTTTCCATAAAAATTCCCTAGTGATTTTATTTAAATCCTGAAATGTTATTTGTAAGAAAACATGGTATTGATTGAAACAAATATTGAATACATGGAAAAATATTCATTTTAATACAATTAGCCCAGCCAATTAGAGTTAACGGAAAGTCCTTCCACTTAATTAAATCTGCCTTAATATTTTTCAATAATGGAACATAATTTAATTTATATAAAGATTGATACTCAGTATTCACAATTATTGCTAAATATTTAATTTTATCTGACCATTTCAAATTAGTAGCATTTTTATAAATTGAATAATCTCCTTCACCAACTGGTAAAATTTCACTTTTATTCCAATTAACTTTATATCCAGATAATGATCTGTACTGTAATAAACATTCCTGTAAATGTGGCAAGGATTGTTCAGGGCTTGTTAAATATATCAAAACATCGTCTGCAAATAAATTAATCTTATACTCTTCATCCAGAACTCTCATCCCTTGTATCTGTTCATTTTGCCTTATTAATTGAGCTAACAGTTCAATGGTTATTGCAAACAGAGCTGGTGGCAATAGATAACTTTGTTGGGTAGACCATGTCAATTTAAATGACAATGAAACGTCCATTGGTCACTGCCCTAGCAGTCAGGTTTGTATATAAAGCTTTAACCCAACAAATAAAAAAGGGGAAAAATTTAAACTTTTCCAAAACCTTAAATAAAAAATCCCATTCGACCCTATCAAAAGCTTTTTCTGCATCAAGTGCAACCACCATTAGATGGCTGGTTGTTGCTGGTGTGCATTGACCAAGCTAATTAATCAAAGAATATTATCTGAAACATGTCTATTTTTAATAAAACCCATTTGGTCTACATGTATCAATTTAGGCAAATATTTAGCAAGTCAATTTGCTAATATTTTAGCTATTATTTTATAGTCCACATTCAATAAAGAAATAGGTCTATACGATGACACCTTTAACGGATCTCTATCTTTATTTGGAATTACTGTAATCAAAGCACTAGAACAAGATTCTGGTAACTCATAATGTTCAGTCACTTGTTGTAGTATCTCCCCAAACACTGAGGATAAATCCTCATAAAAAACTTTATAAAATTCCACTGAAAACCCGTCATCACCTGGTGACTTACCATTAGGCATTTCCAACATAGCTGTCTTAAATTCTAGATCTGTAAATGGAGCTTCCAAATCTATAATATCCTCTTCTTCTAATGCTGATAACATTAATGTAAATAAAAAAGAATCAATAGATCCATTGTCCCATCTCCCCTCAGAAGTATATAATTTTTAATAAAATGAATAAAACTGGTCATTGATTTCCTAAGGTTTATAGGTAACTGTTGAATTCTTTTTAACAGGATTAATAACTCTTGAGGACTGTTCCTTCTTTGACTGCCATGCAAGTACTTTGTGCGGCTTCTCACCACACTCATAATATCATTGCTTAGACCGATTAAGTAAACATTCCAATTGATAAGTCTGTAACGTATTATATCGCAGTTTCAATTTAGTTAAAGCTATTTTCTGATCTTCTGTCACTCTCTTCTGAAATTCCTTCTCCAGTTCATCCATTTGCTTTTCTTATTTAAGACTTTCAGCCATATATCCTTTCTTAACTTTAGTAGTATAACTAATTATTTGCCCTCTTAAATAAGCTTTTAATGCATCCCATAATACAAAATGACTTTTGACTGAATGAGCATTTTCAGTTAAGAAAAAATCAATCTGTTCCTTAACAAAAGTAACAAACTCAGGTTTTCTCAACAACATTGTATTAAATCTCCATCTATAGGATGAACGTACTACCTCTGAACTTTCATAAGCAAAAAAATAATAATGATCTGATATAACTATACTCTTATATTCTACCTGTAATACCTTTCCTTGTAATTGTGCTGATATTTAAAAAAATCTAGTCTAGTAAAGGAATCATATCGAGAAGAATGAAAAGAAAATCTTTCTCTGTTGGATTAATCCTTCTCCAAATATCTACCAAATTTAAATCTTTCATTAAAGCCCCAATTTGTATCGCCATCTTTGATTTTCTAATACATTTTGGGGATTTAACCATCAAAGGATCCAAAACACAATTAAAATCCGCCCCCCCAACTAAAATATTTTCATTAGCTTGGCTTAATAACAAAAAAGCATCTGAATTAAAACATTGATCATCTACATTAGGTGAATAAATATTAAAAGTCCAAAGTTCATTAAAAAATTTACAGTCCACTTTTAAAACCCTCCCAGCATTCCCCTCTACAGTATGCAACTCAAAAGATAAATTCTTATGAACTAAAATCGCTACGCCTTTTGCCTTAGAATTAAATGAAGAAAAAAACACATGACCAACCCAAAATCTTTTCAATTTCAAATACTCTTTTTTGGTCAAATGTGTTTCTTGTAAAAAAATATCAATTTTGCTTAATTTGATTATTTAATCCCTGAACATTAAAAGTTGCAAATTTCAAACTAGACATTTTAACAAACTAACAATATAATCACTTAATAGAAAAAATTGCTCTCCTGCTAATAGACGAAATCCACTCTCCCTCCCCTAATATTATAGAAAAACTTTATATAAAAAGGAATACAATTAGTTCCTCAAAATTAAGAAGTAAAAAACACCCAAAGGTAGTAACTCCCTAAAAAACTGGGTGTAGTAAACCCCACCAGTGGCAGATGACTATCAAAGATATCAGTGCCATCCACCTCCACCCAGCCAGAAATACAATATATATAATAATGTAATTCAACATCATAGAAATATTCAGCCCAGCGACTCAAGTCTCAATGACTGGTTCAAATCTTCAACATCAATAAGACTGTGTGTCAAAACCTCCTTCTTTCCATCTTTCCCATTTTTCCCATTCTTTCCTTTCTGTCCATTTCCATTTCCATTGGCCCTTCTTTTAGGCGACGATGGCGAGACTCTTCCCTGACCATGTAAATCCAGTAATGATTTAGCAAACACCAATGCATCATGATCATTCTCAAAAAATTGAGATTGATAATTGCAATAAAAAACCTTCAACACAGCAGGGTATCAAAAAGCAAATTTATATCCTTTCCGCCACAACACATCTTTAGCTGAATTGAACTCCCAACGACGTCTAATAATTTCTTGACTCAAATCTGCATAGAAAAAACTCTATTATTCTGACTCATCATTGGAGCTTGACTTTGTCCTGCCTTCTGTATCGCCAACCGCAAAATCATTTCTCTATCCTGATAATTCAGGCACCGAATTAAAACTGCTCGTGATGGCTGTCTCGGTAATGGTTTCTTCCTTAGTGCTCTATGTGCCCTCTCCAATACTAAACCACCCGGAAAGAACTCTTTACCCAACATCTAGGGGATCCAGTCCTTAAAATTTTTTTTATCAGATCTGCTCCTTCAATATCTTCTGGAAGGCCCACAATTTTTACATTATTTCTCCGACTTTGATTTTCCAATGAATCAATCTTTTTCAATAAATCTCTCTTCTGAATTCCCCAATCCACGAATGAATCTTCCACTTTCTTTATTTTATCCTTATTACATACGACTTGCTTTTTACATTCAGAGAAAGCTGTCTCAATTTAAAAAAAATTTCCTGTACCACATCTACTGAAGTAAGGGATTTATTAACATGTCTTAAGTGTGGATATATCTTCAGACACATTAAACACAGTAGTTTGCATTTGGGTCATTTGGTAGGCAATCCCTTCCGGATCAATAAAAATAGAGTTCAGTCCAAATTCCAGTACCACATCTTGAGACCCACCTTCTCCAAACTCCTCCTCCAGTTGTTCCTGTGAACTGGCCATTAAAGGTAAGTCTTCTTCTTGTTCCATCATTGTCAGGCCTTTTCCCGTGTGGCTGCAGGTCTGAACACCTGACGACGGCACCCCGACCACATCGGGGTGCTGCCACTTGGGCCACCACACATGCTGCAGTAAATTGCAGACCCTGCTGGCACCGCACATGCCCTGCAGGGCCACGGGCTGCAAAGGGACGATCTCCTATGCCCTCTTGCATGTCCCCGTATCTCCAGACGGCAGCACAGACTCAAGTGCTCTTTGTTCACCTGCGTGACGATCGTGCAGGTCAACGTCGGCCGATTTCGTCAACAAGCTGGTACCATCTTGCAGAGGCAAGATCGGTACTGGAATAAAACTTAGCCCAGCCAGAGTTCTCTGTAGCTTGGAAGTTCCCAACGGCAACTCCATGGTTCCAGCTGGACACGTAGGCCTCAGTTCTTCAGCATTTTTAAAGAGTAGTTTTTTTTCTGAAGTTGAGTCTTAGGTTTTTTAATATTAGCTGCCATTATAGACAAATAATGTAGTCAGAAGTAGAAATAAAGTGTTTTTATACGTATATTAAAGTTTAAAAATGGGTGTTTAAAAAAATGGGTGGGGAGGAGAAGGACCACACTTCAGTCCTCTACACCACCTTGCCAGGCCCGCCCTGAACCTGCTTATCGATGGCAATGGGTTGATGCTCGTGAACATTCTTCTTGATGGTAGAGGGTTTATACTCCAGAATCTTCTTCTTGATGGCAATGGGTTGATGCTCCAGAACTTTCTTCTTGATGGTAGTGGGTTGATGCTACTGAACATTCTTCTTGATGATAGTAGGTTGATACTGCTGAACCATCTTCTTGATGATAGTGGGTTGATGCTACTGAACATTCTTCTTGATGGTAGAGGGTTTATACTCCTGAATCTTCTTCTTGATGGTAGTGGGTCGATGCTCTAGAACCTTCTTCCTGACGGTCATGGGTTGATGCTCCTGAACTTTCTTCTTGATGGTAGTGGGTCAATGGTCCTGAACCTTCTTCTTGATGGTAGTGGGTCGATATTACTGTACATTCTTCTTGATCGTAGTAGATTGATGCTACTGAACCTTCTTCTTGATGGTTGTGTGCTGATGAGCCTGAACCTTTTTCTTGATGGCAGTGAGGTGATGCTCCTGTACCTTCTATTTGATGGCAATGTGTTGATACTCTATAATCTTCTTCTTGATGGCAGTGGGTTGATGCTCATGAACCTTCTTCTTGATGAAACTCGGTTGTTCATCCTGAACCGTCTTCTTGATTGTTGTGGTTTGATCCTCATGTACCTTCTTTTTCATGGCAATTGTTTTATGCTGATGAACCTTCTTCTTGATGGTAGTGGGTTGATGCTCCTGAACCTTATTCTTGATGGTTGTGTGTTGATGCTCCTAAAAAAATGTCTTGATGATATTGGGTTGATGTTGATGAAACAGCTTCCTGATGATATTTGATTGATGCTCCTAAACATTCTTCTTGCTGGCAGTGGGTTGATGATCCTGTACCTTCTTTTTGATGGCCTTTGATTGATGCTTATGAACCCTCTTCTTGATGGTAGGGGGTTGATGCTCCTGAATTGTCTTCTTGATGTTAGTGGGTTGATGCTGCAGAACATTCTTCTTGATGGTAGTGCAGTCATAAAACTGTACCTTCTACTTGATGGTTGTCTGCTGATGATCCTGAAGGAACCTCTTGATGATAGTGGGTGATGCTCCTCAAGCTTCTTGATGGTAGTGGATTGATGTTCCTAAACCTTCTTCTTAATGGTAATGTGCTGATGCTCCTCTACCTTCTTCTTGATGGCAGTGAGTTTATATTCCTGTACCTTCTTTTGATGGAAATGGGTTGATGCTCATGAACCTTCTTCTTGATGTCAATGGATTGATGCTCATGAACCTTCTTCTTGATATGAATAGGTTGATGCTCCTGGACCATCTTCTTGATTGCAGTGGGTTAATGCTCCTGAAACTTATTCTTGATGTTATTGGGTTTATGTTGCTGAACCTTCTTCTTGATGATAGTGGGTTAATGCTCCTTAATCTCTTCTTTATGGTAGTGAGTTCATGCTTGTGTAACAACTTATTGATTAAAGTGGGTTGATGATGCTGAACTTCTTCTTGATGGTAGTGTGTTGATT
Organism: Narcine bancroftii; assembly: GCF_036971445.1. Taxonomy (NCBI): domain Eukaryota; kingdom Metazoa; phylum Chordata; class Chondrichthyes; order Torpediniformes; family Narcinidae; genus Narcine; species Narcine bancroftii. Next base: position 52,719,490 of record NC_091476.1, on the reverse strand, counting down.
CTCCTGTACCTTCTTTTGATGGCCAAGGGTTGATGCTCATGAACTGTCTTCCTGATGGCCATGGGTTGATACTCCTGAACCTGCTTCTAGGTAGTAGTGGGTTGATGCTCCTGAACGTTCTTCTTGATGGCAATGTGTTGATCCTCTTGTACCTTCTTCTTGATGGGAATGGGTTGATGCTCCTGAACTGTCTTCTTGATGGCAATGGGTTGATGCTTATGTACCTTCTTCTTGATGGGAATGTGTTGATACTCCTGAACCATCTCCTCGATGGCAATGGGTTGATGCTTCTGAACCTTCTTCTTGCTGGCAGTGGGTTGATGATCCTGTACGTTCTTTTTGATGGCCTTTGATTGTTGCTCCTGAACCTTCTTCTTGAAGGCAATGGTTTGATACTCCATAACCTTCTACTTGATTGCAGTGGATTGATGCTCATGGACCTTGTTCTTGATGGAACTGGATTGTTACTCCTGAACAGTCTTCTTGATTGTAGTGGTTTGATGCTCCTGATCCTTATTGATGGTAGTGGGTTGATGTTCCTAAACCTTCTTCTTAATGGTTATGTGCTGATGCTCCTCTACCTTCTTCTTGATGGCAGTGAGTTTATATTCCTATACCTTCTTTTGATGGCAATGGGTTGATGCTCATGAACCTTCTTCATGATGGCAATGGGTTGATGCTCATGAACCTTCTTCTTGATGGGAATAGGTTGATGCTCCTGGACCATCTTCTTGATTGCAGTGGGTTAATGCTCCTGAAACTTATTCTTGATGTTATTGGGTTTATGTTGCTGATCCTTCTTCTTGATGGTAGTGGGTTAATGCTCCTTAACCTCTTCTTTATGGTAGTGAGTTCATGCTTGTGTAACAACTTATTGATTAAAGTGGGTTGATGATGCTGAACTTCTTCTTGATGGTAGTGTGTTGATTCTCCTGTACCTTCTTTTGATGGCCATGGGTTGATACTCCTGAACCTGCTTCTAGGTAGTAGTGGGTTTGTGCTCCTGAACCACCTTCTTGTTGGCAATGGTTTGATACTACATAAAAATTTTCTTGATGGCAGTGGGTTGATGCACATGAACATTCTTCTTGATGGAACTGGGTTGGTGCTCCTGAACTGTCCTCTTGATTGTAGTGGTTTGATGCTCCTGAATCTTCTTCTTGATGGTTGTAGGTTCATGCTACTGAACATTCTTCTTGATGGCAATGGGTTGATGCTCATGAATTGTCTTCTTGATGGCAATGCGTTGATGCTCCTGAACCTGTTTCTTGATGGTAGTGGATTGATACTCCTGAACCATCTTCTTGATGGTTGTGTGTTAATGCACCTGAAACAATTTCTTGATGGTAGTGGGTTGATGCTCCTGAATTGTCTTCTTGATGTTAGTGGGTTGATGCTCCTGAACCTTCTTCTTGATGCAATGGGTTGATGCTCCAGAACATTCTTCTTGATCGTAGTAGGTTGATTTCCCTGAACCTTCTTCTTGATGGTAGTGGATTGATACTCCTGAACATTCTTCTGGATGGTTGTGTGTTGATGCTCCTGAATCTTCTTACTGATGGTAGTGGGTTGATAGCACTGAACATTCTTCTTGATGATAGTGGGTTGATGCACCTGAAATAGCTCCTTGATGATAGTTGGTTGATGCTGCAGAACATTCTTCTTGATGGTAGTGCAGTCATAAAACTGAACCTTCTACTTGATGGTTGTCTGCTGATGATCCTGAAGGAACCTCTTGATGATAGTGGGTGATGCTCCTCAAGCTTCTTGATGGTAGTGGATTGATGTTCCTAAACCTTCTTCCTAATGGTTATGTGCTGATGCTCCTCTACATTCTTCTTGATGGCAGTGAGTTTATATTCCTATACCTTCTTTTGATGGCAATGGGTTGATGCTCATGAACCTTCTTCTTGATGGTAGTGGGTTAATGACAATAGACAATAGACAATAGACAATCTTTGGCTTGGCTTCGCGGACGAAGATTTATGGAGGGGGTAAAAGTCCACGTCAGCTGCAGGCTCGTTTGTGGCTGACAAGTCCGATGCGGGACAGGCAGACACGGTTGCAGCGGTTGCAGGGGAAAATTGGTTGGTTGGGGTTGGGTGTTGGGTTTTTCCTCCTTTGCCTTTTGTCAGTGAGGTGGGCTCTGCAGTCTTCTTCAAAGGAGGTTGCTGCCCGCCAAACTGTGAGGCGCCAAGATGCACGGTTTGAGGCGTTATCAGCCCACTGGCGGTGGTCAATGTGGCAGGCACCAAGAGATTTCTTTAGGCAGTCCTTGTACCTTTTCTTTGGTGCACCTCTGTCACGGTGGCCAGTGGAGAGCTCGCCATATAACACGATCTTGGGAAGGCGATGGTCCTCCATTCTGGAGATGTGACCCATCCAGCGCAGCTGGATCTTCAGCAGCGTGGATCGATGCTGTCGACCTCTGCCATCTCGAGTACTTCGACGTTAGGGATGAAAGCGCTCCAATTGATGTTGAGGATGGAGCGGAGACAACGCTGGTGGAAGCGTTCTAGGAGCCGTAGGTGGTGCCGGTAGAGGACTCATGATTCGGAGCCGAACAGGAGTGTGGGTATGACAACGGCTCTGTATACGCTTATCTTTGTGAGGTTTTTCAGTTGGTTGTTTTTCCAGACTCTTTTGTGTAGTCTTCCAAAGGCGCTATTTGCCTTGGCGAGTCTGTTAGACAATAGACAATAGACAATAGACAATAGACAATAGGAGCTGGAGTAGGCCATTTGGCCTGTCGGGCCAGCACCGCCATTTTAGATCATGGCTGATCATTACCATCAGTACCCCTTTCCAGCCTTATCCCCATAACCCTTAACTCCTTTGCCCACAAGAGTCTTATCTAACTCTCTTTTGAACATAGTCAGCGAATCCGCCTCTACCACCCTCTGTGGCAGAGCATTCCACAGATTCACACTTCTCTGGGTAAAAAAAATGCTTTCTCATCTCCATCCTAAAGGGCCTACCCCGTATTCTTAAACTATGCCCTCTAGTCCTCTTCTCCCCCATCATTGGGAACAAGTAATCAGACTTCACCTTGTCTATCCCCCTGATGATTTTGTATACCTCAATCATGTCCCCCCTCATCCTTCTAAACTCCAATGGATACAAGTCCAGTTTTTCTAGCCTTGCTGCATATGAAAATCCTGCCATCCCTGGAACTAACCTTGTAAATCTGCGCTGCACACCCTCTATAGCTAGTATGTCCTTCCTCAAGTTTGGAGACCAGAACTGGACGCAATACTCCAGGTGGGGTCTCACCAGGGCCCTGTATAACTGCAGAAGGGCGTCTCTGTTCCTATACTCCAATCCCCTCTTTATGAAAGCCAACATTCCATTTGCCTTCTTCACAGCTTTCTGAACCTGCATGCTAGCCTTCAGTGACCGGTGAACAAGTACACCCAGATCCATTTGCACTTCCCTACTCCCTAGCTTGTCTCCATTTAAATAATACTCAGCTTTCCTATTACTTCCCCCAAAATGAATAACCTCACATTTGTTTACATTGAAATTCATCTTCCATTTAGCCGCCCACTCCTCCAGCCTGTCCAAGTCCCTCTGCATTTTCCTTACATCCTCCTCACACCCCACACTGCCACCCAGTTTAGTGTCATCTGCAAATTTGCTCATGTTATTTATAATCCCCTCATCCAAATCATTAACATAAATTACAAACAACTGAGGACCCAACACCGATCCCTGAGGCACTCCACTCGTCACATCCTGCCATTCTGAAAAAGACCCATTTACTCCAACCCTTTGTTTCCTATCTCTTAACCAATTTCCTATCCATATCAGCACCTTACCTCCAATACCATGCTCCCTGATCTTGCCCACTAGACTCCCGCGTGGTACCTTATCAAAGGCCTTCTGGAAGTCCAAATACACCACATCCACTGGCTCTCCCGAGTCCACCCTCTTTGTCACATCCTCAAAAAATTCCAGAAGGTTAGTCAAGCATGACTTACCCTTAAGGAATCCATGCTGACTAGCCCTTATACTATTATTACTAAGTGTTCTGCTATTTCTCCTTTTATGATGGACTCCAATATCTTCCCCACGACTGATGTCAGGCTAACCGGTCTATAATTTCCCGTTTTCTCCCTCCCTCCTTTCTTAAAAAGCGGCACCACATCAGCCACTCTCCAATCCTCAGGGACCTCTCCGGAATCTATGGAACTTTGGAAAATGTCGACCAGTGCCTCCACAATTTCCATAGCCACCTCTTTAAGCACCCTAGGATGCAGCCCATCAGGCCCTGGGGTTTTATCAGCCCTCAGTCCCAACAATTTACTCATAACCTCCTGCTTCTGGATCCGGATATCCATTAGATCCCCTACCTCCCCAGTAAAGTTCCCCAAGTCTCTTGGTACCACATGACCACTAACCCCTAACTGACTATAACCTATATCCTCCTTGGTGAAGACAGTTGCAAAGTATTTGTAAAATTCCTCTGCCGTCTCCTTGTTTCCGGTAATAATTTCACCCTTGCCCATTTTCAAAGGGCCAATTTTAGACCGAACCAATTTCTTCCTCTTCACATACTTAAAAAAGCTTTTGCTATCCTCCGCAATATTATCTGCTAATTTCCTCTCATACTTCATTTTCCCGTCTCTTATAGCTTTCTTAGTTACCCTCTGATGTTCTTTGAAGGTTTCCCAATCCTCTAATTTCCCACTCTGCTTCGCTATCTTATAATTACTCCCTTTGGACTTGATAATGCACTTGATTTCCTTAGTTAGCCAGGGCTGCCATTTGCATCTCCTAGAGCCTTTCCTCCACTTTGGAATAAATTTGTCCTGAATCCTGTGAAAAATGTCCATAAAAACCTGCCATTTTTCCCCAGTTGTCCTCCCAGCTAGTGTATCTTCCCATTTTATTTTGGATAGCTCCTCCCTCATAGCTGCAAAATTCCCTTTATTTAACTGAAGTACAGATGCTTCTGACTTCCTTTCCATTTCCCTTTCTAATTGCAGCTTAAAAGTAACCATACTATGGTCACTATTCCCTAATGGCTCCCCTACATCAAGGTCACTTATTATGTCTGCGTCGCTGCACAGCACCCAGTCCAGAATTGACTTCCCCCTGGTAGGTTCCTCCACTAGCTGTTCCAAGAAAGTATCTCGTAGACATTCTATAAACTCGCTCTCTTGTGTTCCTGCCCCTGTCTGATTATCCCAGTCCACCTTCATGTTGAAGTCCCCCATAACTACCGTATTGCTACCACTTTGACATGCCACTCTTAATTCCTGATTTATACTACTACCGATATCTGAGCTACTTTTCGGAGGCCTGTAAATGACCCCCATTATATTCCTCTTGCCCTTGCAATTTCTTAATTCAATCCAAACAGACTCTACCTCACCTGTTTCAATGTCCTTCCTTTCAAACGCTTGAATCTCATTTCTTACCAACAGAGCTACCCCACCTCCTCTTCTTAACTTTCTGTCCTTTCTAAAGGACGTGTACCCTGGAACATTTATTTCCCAATCCTGCCCTTCCCGCAGCCATGTCTCCGTTATTCCGACAATGTCATAACCTCCCATCGCCATTTGCGCCTCAAGCTCATCCATTTTATTCCTTACACTCCTTGCATTCATACACAATACCTTGATGCCATACCTCCTTTCTCCCTCCACCTTCGTTCTTGGTGCATTCGTTCTTATTCTCCTATCACTTTTAGCTCCCTTATTCCTTATTGTTTCACCGTCTATCGGAACCACCCCTATATTCTCTCTCCTATCTACTTCCCTATCAGTCCTGTTCCCTTCCCCCTGCCAAATTAGTTTAAATCAGCTCCGACAGCCTTATTAAACCTAACTGCCAGTATATTGGCCCCCTTCGCATTCAGGTGTGAACCATCCCTCCTGTATAGGTCCCGTCTTCCCCAGAAGAGATCCCAATGGTCAATGAACCTGAATCCCTGCACTCTGCACCATTCCCTCAGCCACATGTTTAACCTCTTGATTTTATTATTCTTGCCCCCACCCTCGCACAGTACAGGAAGCAGCCCCGAGATTACAATCCTGGAGGTCCTGCTTCTCAACCTCCTACCGAGCTCACGGTAGTCTCTCTTCAGGATCTCCTCCTTCAATCTATCTACATCATTTGTGCCCACGTGTATTAGGACCTCTGGCCGGTCTCCTTCCCCCCCCAGGATACTCTGAACCCTATCCGAGACGTCACGTACCCTGGCTCCTGGGAGGCAACACACCATACGGGAACACTTGTCAGGTTCGCAGAATCTTCTGTCCGTTCCCCTAACGATGGAGTCCCCAATGACCACCTTGTTCCCCTTCTTCTCCTTCCGTACCACTGTCTCCTTTGGCGCTACCTCTGGCAGGTTATCTTCCCCTACTTCAACCAATACTGTATATTCATTGCTAAGATCTGTAGCCACTGGGGTGCTCTCCACAGAGCTAGCAACTTTTGCCCCACTCCTGACAGTAGTCCACTTTCCTGACCCCCCCAATCCAGGGGTAAGCACTTCCCTGAGTGCTGAATCAATAAATTCCTCGCTCTCTCTGATTAGCCTCAGATCATCTAGCTGCATCTCCATTTCTTTAATTTTTTTCCTAAATGCTTGTGTCTCATTACATCCCCTGCAGGTATGTCCTGTGGAAATGTTTATGGTCTTGTCACCAACCTCCTCACACTCTCTGGTGAGCCTAAGGTCATCTAGTTGGAGCTCCAGTACCTCAACTCGGCCCCTAAGGAACCCCACCTCTTTGCACCTGGCACAGATATGGTCTTTTGGGAGGGTGGAGGTCACCCATGGCTCCCACATCTGGCAACTTGAGCATAGCACCAACCCCATGGACATGGCTCAGCCTTTTAATGGTAGGGTACTCGCAATGCACTTTACCTAGGAAGGTCTTTCTCTACACCTGCTTTCGCCGAAGCCTGATGAGCCAAAGCCTGGAAGTCCCACTCCTTCGCTGGGCCACTCACGCGCTGGGCCACTCACGCGCTGGGCCACTCATGCGCTGGGCCACTCACGCGCTGGGCCTCCTATTTATCTGCCTTTTACCCAATTAACCCCGACACGGTCACCTGCACGGCCTCCCGACCAATGGCCGCCTCCAACGCCGACTCCTCCCCTCAGGGCCTGGTAAGAGACTTTTTTAAAAAAGTTTTCCTACCTGCCCCCGACTCTTTTCTTTTCTGTCTTCTGTCTTCTGTCCTCTCCTCTCCCGACTGCTAGGCCCTGTCCCCGGTAAAAGCCTTTTTTAAAACGCCTTACCTTCCCAACACGCTCACCTGCACGGCCTCCCGACCAATGGCCGCCTCCAACGCCGACTCCTCCCTTCAGGCCCAGGTAAGAGACTTTTTTTTAAAAGTTTTCCTACCTGCCCCCGACTCTTTTCTTTTCTGTCTTCTGTCTTCTGTCCTCTCCTCTCCCGACTGCTAGGCCCTGTCCCTGGTAAAAGCCTTTTTAAAACGCCTTACCTTCCCGACACGCTCACCTGCACGGCCTCCCGACCAATGGCCGCCTCCAACGCCGACTCCTCCCCTCAGGCCCTGGTAAGAGACTTTTTTTTTAAAGTTTTCCTACCTGCCCCCGACTCTTTTCTTTTCTGTCTTCTGTCCTCTCCTCTCCCGACTGCTAGGCCCTGTCCCCGGTAAAAGCCTTTTTAAAACGCCTTACCTTCCCGACACGCTCACCTGCACGGCCTCCCGACCAATGGCCGCCTCCAACGCCGACTCCTCCCCTCAGGCCCTTAACCTCTACTTTATGGTAATGAGTTCATGCTCGTGTAACAACTTATTGATAAAAGTAGGTTGATGATGCTGAACTTCTTCTCGATGGTAGTGTGTTGATACTCCTGTACCTTCTTTTGATGTCCAAGGGTTGATGCTCATGAACCTTCTTCTTGTAGGCAATGGGTTGATGCTCCTGAACCTTCTTGAAGGCAATGGTTTGATACTACATAAAAGTCTTCTGGATGGCAGTGGGTTGATGCACATGAGCCTTCTTCTTGATGGAACTGAGTTGTTGCTCCTGAACTGTCCTCTTGATTGTAGTGGTTTGATGCTTCTGAACCTTCTTATTGATGGCAGTGGGATGATACTACTGAACATTCTTCTTGATGATAGTGGGTTGCTGCACCTGAACCTTCTTTTGTAGGCAATGGGTTGATGCTCCTGAACCTGCTTCTTGATGGTTGTGTGTTGATGCTCCTGAACCTTCTTCTTGAAGGCAATGGCTTGATACTCCATAACCTTCGTCTTGATTGCAGTGGGTTGATGCTCCTGAACAGTCTTCTTGATTGTAGTGGTTTGATGCTCCTGAACTTTCTAATGGATGGTGGTGAGTTGATGCTCCTGAACAATTTTCTTCATGGTTGTGCACTAATGATCCTCTACCTTCTACTTCATGACATTGAGTTGATACTCCTGTACCTTCTTTTGATGTCCATGTGTTGATGCTCATAAACAGTCTTCCTGATGGCCATGGGTTGATACTTCTGAACCTGGTTCTTGGTGGTAGTGTTGATGCTCCTGAACCTTCTTCTTGATGGCAATGGATTGATGCTCCTAAACCATCTTATTCATGGTAGTGAGTTGATACTACTGAACCTTCTTCTTGATGATAGTGGGTTGATGCTCCTGAACCTTCTTCTTGATGGCAATGGGTTGATGGTCTTGAACTTTCTTCTTGATGGGAATGGGTTGATGCTCCTGAACCTTCTTATTGATGGTAGTGGGTTCATACTACTGAACCTTCTTCATGATGATAGTGGGTTGATGCTCATGAACGTTCTTCTTGATAGCAATGTGTTGATCCTCTTGAACCTTCTTCTTGATGGGAATGGGTTGATGCTCCTGAACTGTCTTCTTGCTGGCAATGGGTTCATGCTCATGTACATTCTTCTTGATGGGAATGTGCTGATACTCCTGAACCATCTTCTCGATCGCAATGGGTTGATGTTTCTGAAACTTCTTCTTGCTGGCAGTGGGTTGATGCTCCTGTACCTTCTTTTTGATGGCAATTGATTGATGCTTATGAACCTTCTTCTTGATGGTATAGTGCTTTGATGCTCCTAAACCTGCTTCTTGATGGCAATGGTTTGATACTACATAAAAGTATTCTTGATGGCAGTGGGTTGATGCACATGTACCTTCATCTCGATGATAGTGGGTTGATACTCCTGAATGTTGTTCTTGATGGCAATGGGTTGATGCTCCTAAACCTTCTTATTGATGGTAGTGAGTTGATTCTACTGAACTTTCTTCTTGAGGATAGTGCGTTGATGCTCCTGAACCTTCTTCTTGATGGGAATGGGTTGATGCTCTTGAAACTTCTTGATAGAATTGGGTTGTTGCTCCAGAACTGTTCTCTTGATTGTAGTGGTTTGATGCTCCTGAACCTTCTTATTGATGGTAGTGGATTCATACTACTGAACCTTCTTCTTGATGATAGTGGGTTGATTTTCTTGAACGTTCTTCTTGATGGGAATGGGTTGATGCTCCTGAACTCTCTTCTTGATTTTAGTGCTTTGATGCTCCTAAACCTTCTTATTGATGGTAATGGGTTGATGCTCCTGATCCTTCGTCTTGATGGCAATGGGTTGATGCTCATGTACCTTCTTCTTGATGGGAATGTGCTGATACTCCTGAACCATCTTCTCGATGGCAATGTGTTGATGCTTCTGAACCTTCTTCTTGCTGGCAGTGGGTTGATGCTCCTGTTCCTTCTTTTTGATGGCAATTCATTGATGCTTATGAACCTTCTTCTTGATGGTAGTCGATTCATGCTCCTGAACCTTCTTCTGTTGGCAATGGGTTGATGCTCCTAAACCTGCTTCTTGATAGTTGTGAGTTTATGCTCCTGAATCTTCTTGTTTGCAATGGGTTGATGCTCCTGAACCTTCTTCTTGAAGGCAATAGTTTGATACTCCATAACCTTCTTCTTGATTGCAGTGCATTGATGCTCATGGACCTTCTTCTTGATGGAACTTGATCTTCCTGAACAGTCTTCTTGATTGTAGTGGTTTGATGCTCCTGATCCTTCTTATTGATGGTAGTGGGTTGATGCTCCTGAACAATCTTCTTTGTGGTTGTGCACTAATGATCCTCTACCTTCTACTTGATGGCAGTGTGTTGATACTCCTGTACCTACTTTTAATGGCGATGGGTTGATGCTCATGATCTGTCTTCCTGAATCTTCTTCTTGGTGGCAGTGGGTTGATGCTCCTCAATCTTCTTCTTGATGACTGTGCACAGATGTTCCTGAACCTTCTTCTTGATAGCAGTGGGTTGATGCTCGAGTACCTTCTTTTGATGGCAATGCGTAGATGCTCATGAACCTTCTTTTTGATGGAAATGTGTTGATGCTCCTGAACCATCTTCTCAATGGCAATGGTTTGATGCTTCTGAACCTTCTTCTGTGTGGCAGTGGGTTGATGCTCTTTACCTTCTTTCTGATGGCAATTGATTGATGCTTATGAACCTTCTTCTTGATGGTAGTGGATTGATGCTCCTGAACCTTCTTCTTTATGGCAAGGGTTGACGCCCTTGAATCTTCTTCTTGATGGTAGTAGGTCGATGCTCCTGAATCTTCTTCTGGATGGTTGTAGGTTCATGCTACTGAACCTTCTTCTTGATGGCAATCGGTTGATGCTCATGAACCATCTTCTTCGTGGCCATGCGTTGATGCTCCTCAACTTGTTTCTTGATGTTAGTGGATTGATACTCCTGAACCTTCTTTTTGATGGAAATGTGTTGAAGCTCCTGAACCATCTTCTCAATGGCAATGGTTTGATGCTCCTGAACCTTCTTCTTGATGGCAATGGGTTGATGCTCATGAACTGTCTTTTTGATAGACCATGGTTGATGCTCCTGAACCTGTTTCTTGTTCGTAGTGGGTTTATGCTGCTGCTCCTTCTTCTTGATGTTAGTGGATTGATACTCCTGAACCTTCTTCTTGATGGTTGTGTGTTGATGCCCCTGAAACAACTTCTTAATGGTTGTGTGTTGATGCCCCCGAACCTTCTTATTGATGGTAGTGGGTTGATACCACTGAAGCTTTATCTTGATGATAGTCGATTGATGCTCCTGAACCTTCTTCTTGATGGCAATGGGTTGATGGTCTTGAACTTTCTTCTTGATGGGAATGGGTTGATGCACATGAACCTTCTTCTTGATGGAACTGGGATGTTGCTCCTAAATTGTGCTCTTGATTGTAGTGGTTTGATGCTCCTGAACCTTCTTATTGATGGCAGTGGGTTCATACTACTGAACCTTCTTCATGATGATAGTGGGTTGATGCTCATGAACGTTCTTCTTGATAGCAATGTGTTGATCCTCTTGAACCTTCTTCTTGATGGGAATGGGTTGATGCTCCTGAACTGTCTTCTTGCTGGCAATGGGTTCATGCTCATGTACATTCTTCTTGATGGGAATTGTAAGGTAAAACATCATGAGATGGGAATGTGTAAGGAGTTACCCTGTACAGGGCTGTAACAAGATGTGAATGCATCCTTGTACTTACAAGATAAGAGAGACATTGATGGATTGAGAGGCAGGAAGCTAGCAGGGAAAGGATAGCAACAGTTTTAGTCATTGGACAAGTAATGATATGATGATGTTCTAAGCATGTATCCAAGGGTATAAAAAATCACCATTTTGCTGATAACGGCAGAATGCATTCTCCGACTAACATGGTTAGTTGCAAGTGTTACAATCCGGTAATAAAGAACAAAGAACCCTGATTTCGACTCAGTCTGGTGTTTGTCTCACTCATTCATGAACAAAGCAGACCTAACAGAATGTGCTGATACTCCTGAACCATCTTCTCGATCGCAATGGGTTGATGCTTCTGAACCTTCTTCTTGCTGGCAGTGGGTTGATGCTTCTGTACCTTCTTTTTGATGGCAATTGATTGATGCTTATGAACCTTCTTCTTGATGGTATAGTGGGTTGATGCTCCTGAACCTGCTTCTTGAAGGCAATGGATTGATACTCCATAACCTTCTTCTTGATTGCAGTGGGTTGATGCTCATGGTCCTTCTTCTTGATGGAACTGGGTTGTTGCTCCTGAACAGTCTTCTTGATTGTAGTGGGTTGATGCTCCTGAACAATCTTCTTCATGGTTGTGCACTAATGATCCTCTACCTTCTACTTGCTGGCAGTGTGTTGATACTCCTTTAACTTCTTTTGATGACTATGGGTTGATGCTCATGAACTGTCTTCCTGATGGCCATGGGTTGATGCTCCTGAACCTGGCTCTTGGTGGTAGTGGTTTGATGCTACTGAATCTTCTTCTTGGTGGAAGTGGGTTAATGCTCCTCAACCTTCTTCTTGATGACTGTGCGCTGATGTTCCTGAACCTTCTTCTTGATAGCAGTGGGATGATGCTCCTGTACCTTCTTTTGATGGCAATGCGTTGATGCTCATGAACTGTCTTCTTGATGTTAGTGGGTTTATGCTGCTGCACCTTCTTCTTGATGGTAGTGGATTGATGTTCCTGAACATTCTTCTTTATGTTTGTGGGGTAATGCTGCTGAAACTTCTTCTTGATGCTTCTGGATTGATGCTCCTGAATATTCTTCTTGATTGTAGTGGATTGATGCTCCAGAACATTCTCTTGATGGTAGTGGATTGATATTACTGAACCTTCTTCTTGATGGTTGTTTGTTGATGTGCCTGAAACAACTCCTTGATGATAGTGGGTTGATGCTGCAGAACATTCTTCTTGATGGTAGTGCAGTGATAAAACTGAACCTTCTTCTTGATGCTTGTCCGCTGATGATCCTGAAGGAACCTATTGATGATAGTTGGTGATACTCCTCAAACTTCTTAATGGTAGTGGATTGATGTTCCTAAACCTTCTTCTTAATGGTTATGTGCTGATGCTCCTATACCATCTTCTTGATGGCAGTGATTTTATATTCCTTTACCTTCTATTGATAGCAATGGGTTGATGCTCATGAACCTTCTTCTTGATGGCAATGGCTTGATGCTCATGAACCTTCTTTTGATGGCCATGGGTTGATGCTCAAAAACTGTCTTCCTGATGGCCATGGTTTGATGCTTCTGAACCTGGTTCTTGATGGTAGTGGGTTGATGCTCCTGAACCTTCTTCTTGATATAAGTGTGTCGATGCTCCTGTATCTTCTTTGGATCGCAATGTGTTGATGCTCATGAACCTTCTTTTTGATTGAAATGGGTTGATGCTCCTGAAACATCTTCTCGATCGCAATGGGTTGATGCTTCTGAACCTTCTTCTTGGTGCCAGTGGGTTGATGCTCCTGTACCTTCTTTTTGATGGCAATTTGTTGATGCTTATCATCCTTCTTCTTCATGATAGTGGATTGATGCCGCTGAACCTTCTTCTTAATGGTTGTGCGCTAATGGTCCTCTACCTTCTTCTTGATGGCAGTGAGTTTATACTCCTGTACCTTCTTTTGATGGCAATGGGTTGATGCTCATGAACCTGCTTCTTGATGGTAGTGTGTTGATGTTCCTGAACCTTCTTCTTGAAGGCAATGGCTTGATGCTTCATAGCCTGCTTCTTGATGTCAGTGGGTTGAGCTCCTGTACCTTCTTTTTGATGGCAATGGGTTGATGCTCCTGAACCTGTTTCTTGAGAGTAGTGGGTTGATGCTCCTGAACCTTCATCTTGATGGCTGTGCGCTGATGTTCCTGAACCTTCTTCTTGATGGCAGTGGGTTGATGCTCCTGTACCTTCTTTTGATGGCAATGCGTTGATGTTCATGAACCTTCTTTTTGACGGAAATGGGTTGATGCTTCTGAACCATCTTCTCGATGGCAATGGGTTGATACTTATAAACCTTCTTCTTGGTGGCAGTGGGTTGATGCTCCTGAGCATACTTCTTGAATGCAATGTCTTGATACTCCATAACATTCTTCTTGATGGCAGTGGATTGATGCTCCTGATGCTTCTTCTTGATTGAGGTGGGTTGGTGCTCCTGAACTTACTTCTTGGTGGCAGTGGGTTGATGCTCCTGAACCTTATTCTTGATGGCTGTGTTGATGCTCCTGAAACTATTTCTTGATGATATTGGGTTGATATTGATGAAACAACTTCTTGATGATATTTGATTGATGCTCCTGAACCTTCTTTTTAATGGTTGTTGGTTCATACTCCTGAACCTTCTTCTTGATGGTAGTGGATTGATGATCCTGTACCATCTTTTTGATGGTTGTGGGTTGATACTCCTGAACCTTCTTCTTGATGGTAGTGGGTTGGTGCTCCAGAACATTCTCTTGATGGTAGTAGATTGATACTACTGAACCTTCTTCTTGATGGTTGTGTGTTGATGCTCCTGAAACAACTCTTTGAAGATAGGGGGTTGATGCTGCTGAACATTCTTCTTCATGGTAGTGCATTGATACATCTGATCCTTCTTCTTGATGGTTGTCTGCTGATGATCCTGAAGCAACTTCTGGATGATAGTGGGTGATGCTCCTCTAACTTCTTGATGGTAGTGGATTGATGCTCCTAAACCTTCTTCTTAATGGTTGTGCACTAATGGTCCTCTATCTTCTTCTTGATGGCAGTGAGTTTATACTCCTGTACCTTCTTTTGATAATAATGGGTTGATGCTCCGGAACCTTCTTCCATTGGCAATGGGTTGATGCTCATGAACCTGCTTCTTGATGGTAGTGTGCTAATGCTCCTGAACCTTTTATTGATGACCATGGGTTGATGCTCATGAACTGTCTTCTTGATGGCAATGGGTTGATGCTAATGAACCTGCTTCTTGATCGTAGTGGATTGATGCTCCCGAACTGTCTTCTTGTTTGTAGTGGTTTAATGCTCCTGAACCTTCCTCTTGATGATAGTGAATTGATGCTCCTGAAATCTCTTCTCGATGGCAATGGGTTGATGCTTCAGCACCTTCTTCTTGGTGGCTTTGGGTTGATGCTCCTGTACCTTCTTTTTGATGGCAATTGATTGAAGCTTATGATCCTTCTTCTTCATGTTAGTGGATTGATCCTCCTGAACCTTCCTCTGTTGGCAATTGGTTGATGCCCCTGAAGCTGCTTCTTGATAATAGTGGGTTGATGTTCCTGAGCCTTATTCTTGTTGGCAATGGCTTGATGCTCCTGAACCTTATTCTTGATGGTTGTGTGTTGATGCTCCTGAACATATTTCTTGATGATATTGTGTTGATGTTGATGAAACAACTTCTTGATGATATTTGATTGAAGCTGCTGAATGTGCTTCTTGATAGTAGTGGGTTGATGCTCCCGAACTTTCTTCTTGTTGTCAATGGGTTGATGCTCCTGAACCTGCTTCTTGAAGGCAATGGCTTGATACTCCATAACCTTCTTCTTGATGGCACTGGGTTGATGCTCCTGAACCTGCTTCTTTATTGTAGTGGGTTGGTGCTCCTGAACTTACTTCTTGGTGGCAGTGGGTTGATGATCCTGAACCTTATCCTTGATGGTTGTGTGTTGATGCTCCTGAAACCACTTCTTGATGATAGTGGGTTAATGCTGCTGAAACTTCTTCTTGTTGGTAGTGCAGTGGATACACCTGAACCTTATTCTTCATGGTTGTGTGT
The DNA here is from genome assembly GCF_036971445.1 of Narcine bancroftii. NCBI lineage: Eukaryota > Metazoa > Chordata > Chondrichthyes > Torpediniformes > Narcinidae > Narcine > Narcine bancroftii. Next base: position 52,703,942 of record NC_091476.1, on the reverse strand, counting down.
TGATGCTCCTGAAACTATTTCTTGATGATATTGGGTTGATGTTGATGAAACAACTTCTTGAAAATATTTGATTGATGCTCTTGAACATTCTTCTTGATGTTAGTGGGTTGGTGCTCCTGAACCTTATTCTTGATGGTAGTGTGTTGATGGTACTGTACCTTCTTCTTGAAGGCAATGGCTTGATACTCCATAACCTTTTTCTTGATGGCAGTGCATTTATGCTCCTGAACCTGCTTCGGATTGGAGTGGGTTGGTGCTCCTGAACTTACTTCTTGGTCGCAGTTAGTTGATGCACCTGAACGTTATGCTTGATGGTGGTATGTTGATGCTCCTGAAAATATTTTTTGATGATGTTGGGTTGATGTTGATGAAACAACTTCTTGATGATATTTGATTGATACTCCTGATCATTCTTCTTGATGGTAGTGGGTTGATGCTCCTGCACCTTCTTTTTGATGGTTCTGGGATGATACTCCTGAATCTTCTTCTTGATGGTAGTGGATTAATGTTCCTGAACATTCTTCTTTATGTTAGTTGGGTAATGCTGCTGAACCTTATTCTTTATGGCAGTGGATTGAAGCTCCAGAACATTCTCTTGATGGTAGTGGATTGATACTACCGAACCTTCTTCTTGATGGTTGTGTGTTGGTGCTCCTGAAACAACTCTTTGATAATAGGGGATTGATGCTGCCAAACATTCTTTTTCATGGTAGTGCATTGATACAACTGATCCTTCTTCTTGATAGTTGTCTGTTGATGATCCTGAAGCAACTTCTTGATGATAGTGGGTGATGCTCCTCTAACTTCTTGATTGTAGTGGATTGATGCTCTTAAACCTTCTTCTTAATTGTGGTGCGCTGATGCTCCTCTACCTTCTTCTTGATGGCAGTGAGTTTATACTCCTGTACCTTCTTTTAATGGCGATGGGTTGATGCTCATGAACCTTCTTCTTGATGGTCGTGGTTTGATGCTCCTGAACCATCTTCTTCATGGTTGTGCACTGATGATCATCTACCTTCTTCTTGATGGCAGTGTATTGATACTCCTGTACATTCTTTTGATGGCCATGGGTTGATGCTCATAAACTGTCTTCCAGATGGCCATGGGTTCATGCTCCTGAACCTGGTTATTGATGGTAGTGGGTTGATGCTCCTGAATCGTCTTCTTGATGGCTGTGCGCTGATGTTCCTGAAACTTCTTCTTGATGGCAGTGGGTTGATGCTCCTGTACCTTCTTTTGATGGCAATGTGTTGATGCTGATGAACCTACTTTTTGATGGAGATGGGTTGATGCTCCTGAACCGTCTTCTCAATGGCAATGGATTGATGATTCTGAACATTCTTCTTGGTGGCAGTGGGTTGATGCTCCTGTATGTTCTTTTTGATGGCAATTGATTGATGCTTATGAAGCTTCTTATTGATGGTAGTGGATTTATGCTCCTGAGCCTTCTTCCTGTTGGCAATGGGTTGATGCTCCTGAACCTGCTTCTTGATGGTAGTGTTTTGATGCTTCTGATCCTTCTTCTTGAAGCAATGGTTTGATACTCCATTACCTTCTTCTTGATGGCAGTGGGTTGATGCTCATGAACCTTCTTCTTGATGGAACTGAGTTGTTGCTCCTGAACTGTCTTCTTGATTGTAGTGGGCTGATACTCCTGAACCTTCTTCTTGATGATACTGGGTTGATGCTCCTGAACTTGTTTCTTGATGGCAATGGGTTAATGCTCATGAACCTTCTTCTTGGTAGGAATGGGTTGATGCTCCTGAACTGTCTTCTTCATCACAATGGGTTGATGCCCATGAACCTGCTTCTTAATGGTAGTGGGTTGATACTCCTGAACCTTCTTCTTGATGGTAGTGGATTGATGCTCCTGAACCATCTTCTTCATGGTTGAGCACTCATGATCCTCTCCCTTATTCTTTATGGCAGTATGTTGATACTCCTGTACCTTCCTTTGATGGCCATAGGTTCTCTTCCTGATGGCCATGAATTTGGTTCTTGGTGGTAGTGGGTTGATGCTCCTGATTCTTCTTATTGTTGGCAGTGGGTTGATGCTCCTGAACTGTGTTTTTGATGGATGTGTGCTGATGTTCCTGAACCTTCTTCTTGATGGCAGTGGGTTGATTCTCCTGTACCTTCTTTTGATGGCAATGTGTTGATGCTCATGAACCTTCTTTTTGACGTAAATGGGTTGATACTCCTGAACTGTCTTCTCGATGGCAATGGGTTGATGCTAATGAACCTTGTGCTTGGTGCCAGTGGGTTGATGCTCCAATACCTTCTTTTTGATGGCAATTGATTAATGATTATGAACCTTCTTCTTGAAGGTAGTGGATTGATGCTCATGAACCTTCTTCTGTTGACAATGGGTTGATGCTCATGAACCTGCTTCTTGATAGTAGTGGGTTGATGCTCCTGAACATTCTTCTTGAAGGCAATGGTTTGATCCTCCATAACCTTCTTCTTGATGGCAGTGGGTTGATGCCCAGGAACCTTCCTCTTGATGGCTGTGCACTGATGCTCTTGAACCTTCTTCTTGATGGCAGTGGGTTGATACGCCAGAACTATTTTCTTGATGGCAGTGGGTTGATGCTCCAGAACATTCCTTTTGACGGCAATGGGTTGATGTTCATGTACCTTCTTCTTGATGGCAATGAGTTGATGCTCCTGAGCCTTCTTCATGATGGTCGTGCATTGATACACCTGAAACTTCTTCTTGATGGCTGTGCACTGATGCTCCTGAACCATCTACTTCATGGCAGTGAGTTGATACTCATGAACCTTTTTCTTGATGGAAATGGGTGGATCCTCCCTAACCGTCTTCTTGATGGCAATTGTTTCATGCTCATTAACCTTCTTCTTGATGCTAGTGGATTGATGCACCTGAACATTCTTCCTGATGGCAATGGGTTGATGCTCCTGAACTTGGTTCTTGATGGTAGTGGGTTGGTAGTCCTGAACCTTCTTCTTGTTGGCAGTTGGTTGATACTCCTGAACTTTGTTCTTGATGGTTGTGTGTTGATGCTACTGAAACAACTTCTTGATTATAGTGGATTGATGCTGCTGAACATTCTTCTTGATGGTAGTGCATTGATACACCTGAACCTTATTCTTATGGTTGTGTGTTGATGCTCCTGAAAAAAACTTCTTGATGATAGTGTTGATGATACAACATCTTGATTATATTTGATTGATGTTCCTAAACATTCTTCTTGATGGTACTGGGTTGATGCTCCTGTATCTTTTTCTTGAAGGCAATGTGTTGATGCTCCTGAAGCTTCTTCTTGATGCTAGTGGGTTGATGCTCCTGATCTTTCTTTTTGATGGTAGTGGATTGATGCTCCTGAACCTTATTTTTGATGGTTGTGGTTAATACTCCTGAACCTCCTTCTTGATGGTAGTGGGTTGATGCTCCTGAGCCTTCTTCTTGATGGCAGTGGATTGATGTTCCTGAACATTCTTCTTTATGGTAGTGGGGTAATACTGCTGAATCTTCTTCTTAATGGTAGTGGATTGATGCTCCTGAACCTTCTTCTTGATGGTAGTGGATTGATACTACTGAACCTTCTTCTTGATGGTTGTGTGCTGATGCTCCTCTACCTTCTTCTTGATGGCAGTGAGTTTAATGCTCCTATACCTTCTTTTGATGGCCATGGGTTTATGCTCCTGAACCTTCTTCTTGATGGTTGTGGGTTGATGCTCCTAAGCCTTCTTCTTGATATCTGTGCACTGATGTACCTGAACCTTCTTCTTGATGGAAATGGGTTGAAGCTTCTGTACCTTCTTCTTGGTGGCAGTGGGTTGATGCTCCTGAACTTGGTTCTTGATGGTAGTGGGTTGGTAGTCCTGAACCTTCTTCTTGGTGGTAGTGGATTGATACTACTGAACCTTCTTCTTGATGGTTGTGTGCTGATGCTCCTCTACCTTCTTCTTGATGGCAGTGAGTTTATACTCCTGTACCTTCTTTGCATGGGAATGGGTTGATGCTCATGAACCTCCTTCTTGATGGTAGTGGGTTGATGCACCTGAAAATTCTTCTTAATGGTTGTGTGCTGATGCTCCTCTACCTTGTTCTCGATGGTAGTGCGTTGATGCTCCTGTACCTTCTTTTTAATGGTAGTGAATTGATGCACCTGAACCTTCTTCTTGATGGTTGTGGGTTGATACTACTGAATCTTCTTCTTGGTGGCAGTGAGTTGATGCTCCTAAGCTTTCTTCTTGATGTCTGTGCACTGATGTTCCTGATCCTTCTTCTTGATGACAGTGTGTTGATGCACCTGTACCTTCTTTTTGGTGGCAATGCGTTGATGCTCATGAACCTTCTTTTTGATGGAAATGGGTTGAAGCTTCTGAACCTTCTTCTTGGTGGCAGTGGGTTGATGCTCCTGTACCATCTTCTGTTGGCAATAGGTTGATGCTCCTGTACCTGCTTCTTGATAGTAGTGGGTTGATGCTCCTGAACCTTCTTCTTGTGGGCAATGGGTTGATGATCCTGAACCTGCTTCTTGATGGTAGTGTGTTGATGCTCCTGAGCATTCTTCTTGAATGCAATGTCTTGATACTCCATAACATTCTTCTTGATGGCAGTGGATTGATGCTCCTGCACCTTCTTCTTGATTGTAGTGCGTTGATGCTCCTGAACCTTATTCTTGATGGTTGTGTGCTGATGCTCCTGAAACAACTTCTTGATGATAGTGGGTTGATGCCGCTGAAACTTCTTCTTGATGGTAGTGCAGTGATACACCTGAACCTTATTCTTCATGGTTGTGTGCTGATGCTCCTGAAAAAATGTCTTGATTATATTGGGTTGATGTTGATGAAACAACTTTTACATGATATATGATTGATGCTCCTGAACCTTCTTTTTGATGGTTGTTGGTTCATACTCCTGAACCTTCTTCTTGATGGTAGTGGATTGATGCTCCTGTACCATCTTTTTGATTGTTGTGGGTTGATACTCCTGGATCTTCTTCTTGATGGTCGTGGATTGATGTTCCTGAACATTTTTCTTTATTTTAGTTAGGTAATGCTGCTGAATATTCTTCTTGATTGTAGTTGTTTGATGCTACAGAACATTCTCTTGATGGTAGTGGATTGATATTACTGAACCTTCTTCTTGATGGTTGTGTGTTGATGCTCCTGAAACAACTCCTTGAAGATAGGGGGTTGATGCTGCTGAACATTCTTCTTCATGGTAGTGCATTGATACAACTGAAACTTCTTCTTGGTGGTTGTCTGCTGATGATCCTGAAGCAACTTCTGGATGATAGTGGGTGATGCTCCTCTAAGTTCTTGATGGTAGTGGATTGATGCTCCTAAACCTTCTTCTTAATGGTTATGTGCTAATGGTCCTCTACCTTCTTCTTGATGGCAGTGAGTTTATACTCCTGTACCTTCTTTTGATGGCAATGGGTTGATGCTCATGAATTGTCTTCTTGATGGTAATGGGTTGATGTTCCTGAACCTTCTTCTTGATGGCAATGGGTTGATTCTCATGAACCTTAATCTTGATGGGAATGTGTTGACGTTCCTGAAACTTCTTATTGATGGTAGTGGGTTAATACTACTGACCCTTCCTCTTGATGATAATGGGTTGATGCTCCGGAACCTTCTGTTGGCAATGGGTTGATGCTCCTGAACCTCCTTCTTGATGGTAGTGTATTGATGGTCCTGTACCTTCTTCTTGAAGGCAATGGCTTGATACACCATAACCTTCTTCTTGATGATAGTGGGCTGATGCTCCTGAACCTTCATCTTGATGGCTGTGCACTGATGTTCCTGAACCTTCTTGATGGCAGTGGGTTGATGCTCCTGTACCTTCTTTTGATGGCAATGTGTTGATGCTCATGAACCTTCTTTTTGACAGAAATGGGTTGATGCTTCTGAACCGTCTTCTCGATGCCAATGGGTTGATTCTTATGAACCTTCTTCTTGATGGCACTGGGTTGATGCTCCTGAACCTGCTTCTTCATTGTAGTGGGTTGGTGCTCCTGAACTTACTTCTTGGTGGCAGTGGGTTGATGATCCTGAACCTTATTCTTAATGGTTGTGTGTTGATGCTCCTGAAAAAACTTCTTGATGATAGTGGGTTAATGCTGCTGAAACTTCTTCTTGATGGTAGTGCAGTGATACACCTGAACCTTATTCTTCATGCATGTGTGTTGATGCTCCTGAAACTATTTATTGATGATATTGGTTTGATGTTGATGAAACAACTTCTTGAAGATATTTGTTTGATGCTCCTGAACCTGCTTCTTGATAGTAGTGGGTTGATGCTCCTGAACCTTTTTTTTTAAACTTTATTTAAGATTTTATATCATGAATAACATATAGGATTACATTTAAAACAAATTAAGAATAAAATAATAAATTTACAATACAGTATCAGTAATCTAAATAAACTATACCCTCCCCAATAATTATTACACATTAATAACCCAACTCAAATTAGTCCAACCCCCTTCCCCTCAAAATAAAGAGAGAAGAATTAATAAAGTTAATAATATATGTGAGAAAAAAAAAACACTTACAAAAAAAAACATAACCGATTAAAATACTAACAAAATGAAAAGTAATTAATACTAAGATATCAGACTTAAAAAACATATTTAAATCAAACTTAAATGCATATATTTAACAAACGGAGTTAAGATGAAACATATATTTAACTCAAACTTAATATAAAAAATTAGTAAAGTTAGTAACATTATCTATCAAAAATTCTTAAACAATAATCAATTCTTAAAAAAATTATGGCATAAAAAAGAAAAAAAAAACTTTCTCTATAAAGATAAACCTTCACCAAATATCAACTAACTTCACATCTATCATCATGTTAGTCACATAAACCTTGCTGCTCCTGAACCTTCTTCTTGATTGTAGTGGGTTGGTGCTCTGGAACTTATTTCTTGGTGGCAGTGGGTTGATGCTCCTGAACCTTATCCTTGATGTTTGTGTGTTGATGCTCCTGAAACAACTTCTTGATGATAGTGGGTTGATGCTGATGAAACATCTTCTTGATGGTAGTGCAGTGATACACCTGAACCTTATTCTTCATGGTTGTGTGTTGATGCTCCTGAAAATATATCTTGATGATATTGGGTTGATGTTGATGAAACAACTTCTTGATGATATTTGATTGATGTTCCTGAACCTTCTTTTTGAAGGTTGTTGGTTCATACTTCTGAACTTTCTTCTTGATGGTAGTGTGTTGATGCTCCTGAACCTTCTTCTTGTTGGCAATGGGTTGAAGCTCCTGAACCTGCTTCTTGATGGTAGTGTGTTGATGGTCCTGTACCTTCTTCTTGAAGGCAATGGCTTGATACTCCATAATCTTCTTCTTGATGGCAGTGTGTTGATGCTCCAGAACCTGCTTTGGATTGTAGTGGGTTAGTGCTTCTGAACTTACTTCTTGGTGGCAGTGGGTTGATGCTCCTGAACCTTAATCTTGATGGTGGTGTGTTGATGCTCCTAAAAATATTTCTTGATGATGTTGGGTTGATGTTGATGAAACAAATTCTTGATGATATTTGATTGATACTCCAGATCATTCTTCTTGATGGCTGTGGGTTGATACTCCCGGATCTTCTTCTTGATGGTCATGGATTGATGTTCCTGAACATTCCTCTTTATTTTAGTTGGGTAATGCCGTTCTTCTTAACGGTTGTGCGCTAATGGTCCTCTATCTTCTTCTTGATGGCAGTGAGTTTATACTACTGTACCTTCTTTTGATGGCAATGGGTTGATCCTCATGAACCTGCTTCTTGATTGTAGTGTACTAATGCTCCTGAACCTTTTATTGATGGCCATGCGTTGATGCTCATGAACTGTCTTCTTGATGGCAATGGGTTGATGCTCATGAACCTACTTCTTGATTGTAGTGGGTTGATGGTCCTGTACCTTCTTCTTGAAGGCAATGGATTGATACTCCATAATCTTCTTCTTGATGGCAGTGTGTTGATGCTCCAGAACCTGCTTTGGATTGTAGTGGGTTAGTGCTTCTGAACTTACTTCTTGGTGGCAGTGGGTTGATGCTCCTGAACCTTAATCTTGATGGTGGTGTGTTGATGCTCCTGAAAATATTTCTTGATGATGTTGGGTTGATGTTGATGAAACAAATTCTTGATGATATTTGATTGATACTCCAGATCATTCTTCTTGATGGCTGTGGGTTGATACTCCCGGATCTTCTTCTTGATGGTCATGGATTGATGTTCCTGAACATTCCTCTTTATTTTAGTTGGGTAATGCCGTTCTTCTTAACGGTTGTGCGCTAATGGTCCTCTATCTTCTTCTTGATGGCAGTGAGTTTATACTACTGTACCTTCTTTTGATGGCAATGGGTTGATCCTCATGAACCTGCTTATTGATTGTAGTGTGCTAATGCTCCTGAACCTTTTATTGATGGCCATGCGTTGATGCTCATGAACTGTCTTCTTGATGGCAATGGGTTGATGCTCATGAACCTACTTCTTGATTGTAGTGGGTTGATGCTCCCGAACTATCTTCTTGTTTGTAGTGGGTTGATGCTCCCGAACTTTCTTCTTGTTGTCAATGGGTTGATGCTCCTGAACCTGCTACTTGATGGCAGTGTGTTGATGCTCCTCAACCTTCTTCTTGAAGGCAATGGCTTGATACTCCATAATCTTCTTCTTGATGATAGTGGGTTGATGCTTCTTGATGGTAGTGCAGTGATACACCTGAACCTTATTCTTCATGCATGTGTGTTGATGCTCCTGAAACTATTTCTTGATGATATTGGGTTGATGTTGATGAAACAACTTCTTGAAGATATTTGATTGGTGCTTCTGAACATTCTTCTTGATGGTAGTGGGTTGGTGCTCCTCAACTTACTTCTTGGTGGCAGTAGGTTGATGCTCCTGAACCTTATTCTTGATGGTTATGTGTTGATGCTCCTGAAACAACTTCTTGATGATAGTGGGTTGATGCTGATGAAACATCTTCTTGATGGTAGTGCAGTGATACACCTGAACCTTATTCTTCATGGTTGTGTGTTGATGCTCCTGAAAATATATCTTGATGATATTGGGTTGATGTTGATGAAACAACTTCTTGATGATATTTGATTGATGTTCCTGAACCTTCTTTTTGAAGGTTGTTGGTTCATACTTCTGAACCTTCTTCTTGATGGTAGTGTGTTGATGCTCCTGAACCTTCTTCTTGTTGGCAATGGGTTGAAGCTCCTGAACCTGCTTCTTGATGGTAGTGTGTTGATGGTCCTGTACCTTCTTCTTGAAGGCAATGGCTTGATACTCCATAATCTTCTTCTTGATGGCAGTGTGTTGATGCTCCAGAACCTGCTTTGGATTGTAGTGGGTTAGTGCTTCTGAACTTACTTCTTGGTGGCAGTGGGTTGATGCTCCTGAACCTTCTTCTTGAAGGCAATGGTTTGATACTACATAAAAGTCTTCTGGATGTCAGTGGGTTGATGCACATGAGCCTTCTTCTTGATGGAACTGAGTTGTTGCTCCTGAACTGTCCTCTTGATTGTAGTGGTTTGATGCTTCTGAACCTTCTTATTGATGGCAGTGGGATGATACTACTGAACATTCTTCTTGATGATAGTGGGTTGCTGCACCTGAACCTTCTTTTGTAGGCAATGGGTTGATGCTCCTGAACCTGCCTCTTGATTGTAGTGTGTTGATGCTGCTGAACCTTCTTCTTGAAAGCAATGGCTTGATACTCCATAATCTTCTTCTTGATGGCAGTGCGTTGATGCTCCAGAACCTGCTTTGGATTGTAGTGGGTTAGTGCTTCTGAACTTACTTCTTGGTGGCAGTGGGTTGATGCTCCTGAACCTTATTCTTGATGGTGGTGTGTTGATGCTCCTGAAAATATTTCTTGATGATGTTGGGTTGATGTTGATGAAACAAATTCTTGATGATATTTGATTGATACTCCTGAGCATTCTTCTTGATGGTAGTGGATTGATGCTCCTGTACCATCTTTTTGATGGCAATTGATTAATGATTATGAACCTTCTTCTTGAAGGTAGTGGATTGATGCTCATGAACCTTCTTCTGTTGGCAGTGGGTTGATGCTCATGAACCTTCTTCTTGATGGCTGTGCACTGATGCTCTTGAACCTTCTTCTTGATGGCAGTGGGTTGATGCTCCAGAACATTCCTTTTGACGGCAATGGGTTGATGTTCATGTACCTTCTTCTTGATGGCAATGAGTTGATGCTCCTGAGCCTTCTTCATGATGGTCATGCATTGATACACCAGAACCTTCTTCTTGATGGCTGTGCACTGATGCTCCTGAACCATCTACTTCATGGCAGTGAGTTGATACTCATGAACCTTTTTCTTGATGGAAATGGGTGGATGCTCCCTAACCATCTTCTTGATGGCAATTGTTTCATGCTCATTAACCTTCTTCTTGATGCTAGTGGATTGATGCACCTGAACATTCTTCCTGATGGCAGTTGGTTGATGCTCCTGAACCTTGTTCTTGATGGTTGTGTGTTGATGCTCCTGAAACAACTTCTTGATTATAGTGGATTGATACACCTGAACCTTATTCTACATGGTTGTGTGTTGATGCTCCTGAAAAACACTTCTTGATAATAGTGGGTTGATGTTCATGATACAACTTCTTGATGATATTTGATTGATGCTCCTGAACATTCTTCTTGATGCTAGTGGGTTGATGCTCCTGATCCTTCTTTTTGATGGTTCTGGGATGATACTCCTGAACTTTCTTCTTGATGGTAGTGGATTGATGCTCCTGTACCATCTTTTTGATGGCTGTGGGATGATACTCCTGAATCTTCTTCTTGATGGTAGTGGACTGATGTTCCTGAACATTCTTCTTTATGTTAGTTGGGTAATGCTGCTGAACCTTCTTCTTGATGGTAGTGGATTGATGCTCCAGAACATTCTCTTGATGGTAGTGGATTGATACTACTGAACCTTCTTCTTGATGGTTGTATGCTGATGATCCTGAAGCAACTTCTTGATGATAGTGGGTGATGCTCCTCTAACTTCTTGATTGTAGTGGATTGATGCTCTTAAACCTTCTTCTTAATGGTTGTGCGCTGATGCTCCTCTACCTTCTTCTTGATGGCAGTGAGTTTATACTCCTGTACCTTCTTTTAATGACAATGGGTTGATGCTCATGTACATTCTTCTTGATGGGAATGGGCTGAAGCTTCTAAACTGTCTTCTTGATGACAATGGGTTGATGCTCATGAACCTGTTTCTTGATGATAGTGGGTTGATGCTCCTGAACCTTCTTCTTGATGGTCGTGGTTTGATGCTCCTGAACCATCTTCTTCATGGTTGTGCACTGATGATCATCTACCTTCTTCTTGATGGCAGTGTGTTGATACTCCTGTACTTTCTTTTGATGGCTATGGGTTGATGCTCATGAACTGTCTTCCTGGTGGCCATGGGTTGATGCTCCTGAACCTGGTTCTTGATGGTAGTGAGTTGATGCTCCTTAATATTCTTCTTGGTGGCAGTGGGTTGTTGCTCCTGAACCGTCTTTCTTGATGACTGTGCGCTGATGTTCCTGAAACTTCATCTTGATGGCAGTGGGTTGATGCTCCTGTACCTTCTTTTGATGGCAATTGATTGATGCTTATGAACCTTCTTATTGATGGTAGTGGATTGATGCTCCTGAGCCTTCTTCCTGTTGGCAATGGGTTGATGCTCCTTTTCTTTTCCAATTTTTTTATTATTATTATAATTTATAAACACATACAGTTCAAAGAGATATGAAAAATACATAGTAAATAACGAATTAATACAGAGATATTAAACAATAATATTGCAGAATAAAAAGATATCATAAAAAAAATTTTAGATCAGTTTAGAGTATGAATTATCTCTAAAAAAATGATATAATTAATAAAAATATATAAAAAAAGAGAGAAAAAAAACCCCAAAAAGGAAGAAAAAACAAATCTGAATTAAAAACTTTAAAAAAAATACCTACCGATATAGCTAAATCACACTGATCACTCCGATCTCATCTAACAGCCCAATTATCATACATAATCATAAAAAGAAAACAGAGCCAGATCAACTCACCACAAATGAAAATATTGAATAAATGGTCGCCAGGTTAACTCAAACTTAGAAGGGGATTCATAGACAGAGTTTCTAATTTTCTCTAAATTTAAACATAGTATAGTTTGGGTAAACCATTGGAAAACAGTGGGAGGATTAACCTCTTTCCAATTCAATGGTATAGATCTTCTAGCCATTAGTGTAAGAAAAGCAATCATACGATCCACAGGAAGAGATAAATAAGTCAAATCTATCATAGGTAATCCAAAAATTGCAGTAATGGGATGTGGTTGTAAATCAATATTCAAAACGGTAGATATAATGGAAAAAATTTCCTTCCAATAATTCTGTAAAGAGGGACAGGACCAAAACATATGTGTAAGGGAAGCTATTTCCAATTGACATTTATCACATATAGGATCGATATGAAAATAAAAATGATGGAGTTTATCTTTAGACATATGAGCTCTATGAACAACTTTAAACTGTATCAGTGAATGTTTTGCACATAGAGAAGAGGAATTTACCAGTCGCAGAATTTTATTCCAATTTTCATTGGAAATATGAAGGTTGAGTTCTCTTTCCCAATCATTTTTAAACTTTCCAAAAGTCCCAGAATTTATTTTTGTAATTATATTATATAATTTAGATATCACACCTTTTGGAGGGAATTTTGAATATAGTATATCCTCTAAAACAGTCGTAGTCTCCCGATTGGGAAAAGAGGGTAAAGTCAAAACTAAGAAACTCCTAATCTGCAAATATCGAAAGAAATGAGATCTAGGTAAATCATATTTCATGGATAATTGTTCAAATGACATGAAAGAGTTATCCAAGAATAAATCCGAAAAGCATGTTATACCTTTAACTTTTCAGAGTAAATAAGCTTGATCAATTAGAGAGGGATGAAAAAAGAAATTTAGTAAGATAAAATGACTTAGGCCAAAAAATCTCCGGAATTGAAACCATATACGTAGTGTATGTTTAGCCATTGGATTATCAATTAGTTTATATAGTTTAGTAAGAGTAAAAGGGAGAGCAGCTCCCAAAATAGAACTAATTGAGAAATTTTGTACCAGTTTAATTTCTAAATTTACCCAATGGGGATTTAGAGATAATTCTGAATAATTCAACCAATACCTTAAGTAACTAATATTAATTGCCCAATAATAAATTCTAAAGTTGGGTAATGCCAATCCTCCCTCCAGTTTAGATTTCTGTAAATATTTTTTCCCCAATCTAGGATTCTTGTTTTGCCAGATATATGAAGACAATTTAGAATCGACCTTATCAAAAAAAGATTTAGGAACAAAAATAGATATAGCTTGGAATATATATAAAAATTTAGGTAAGATCATCATCTTAATAGCATTAATTCAGCCTATCATAGATAGGGATAATGGTTACCAATTGGTAAGTAAACTACCGATCAGGTCCAATAGAGGGAAAAAATAAGTCCCAAACAAATCTTTATGTTTTTTAGTAATCTTAATCCCTAAATATATAAAATAGTCTCTAGCTATTTTAAAAGGCAAACTATCATAAATAGGAACCCATCCATTAAAAGGGAATAATTCACTTTTATTTAAGTTCAGTTTATATCACGAAAAATTACTAAATTGGGCTAATAAAGATAAAACTGCAGGAATAGAATTTTCAGGATTGGAAATATATAGCAATAAATCATCTGCATATAGTGATACTTTATGAATATCCCTGCAACGAATAATACCAGTAATATTGGGTGCTTCTCTGATTGCAATTGCCAAAGGTTCTAAAGCTAAGTTAAATAATAAAGGGCTAAGGGGGCACCCTTGCCTGGTGCCCCGAAATAATCGAAAATATGGCGATCTTTGGGTATTAGTAAAAACCGAGGCAACTGGGGAATTATAAAGAAGTTTAATCCAAGATATAAATATTGGACTAAAATTAAATTTTTCAAGAACTGTAAATAAATAAGGCCATTCTACTCTATCGAAGGCCTTCTCAGCATCTAATGAAATAACACATTCTGAGGACTTATGTGAAGGGGTGTAAATAATATTCATCAATCTTCTAATATTAAAGGAGGAATAATGATTTTTAATGAATCCAGTCTGGTCTTCAGAGATAATATATGGTAATATCTTCTCTAGCCTTGTCGCTAGAATTTTAGAGAAGATCTTAGAATCAACATTCAACAAAGAAATTGGTCTATAAGAAGAACATTCGGTCGGGTCTTTATTTTTTTTCAAGATTAGAGAAATCGTAGCTCTGTAAAATGATTGTGGTAGTTTACCCAATGTGATAGATTCATCAAACATCTTAATAAGCCAGGGAGAGAGAGTAGAAGAAAAAGCTTTATAAAATTCCACAGAATATCCATCAAGACCTGGTGCTTTCCCCGAGTTCAGTGAGGAAATAGTATTATTGATCTCAGAATCTGTAATGGGTTTACTTAATTCTAAGTTATCTTGAGGTAATACTTTTGGGAGTTTCAAATGTTCTAAAAAATTAAACATATTACTAAGGTCTTGAGGGGATTCTGAACTATATAAGGATGTATAAAAATTTTGGAAAGATTGATTTATCTCTTCCTGGTTAACAGTCAGTTCTCCATTCTGTTTGCGAATCTCCACAATTTGGCATCTAACTGAAATATTCTTCAGTTGATTAGCCAACAGTTTACTCGATTTCTCACTATGCACATAAAAATCAGATTTAGATCTAATTAACTGGTTTTCAGTCGAAGATGTAAGTAACAAATTATATTCCATCTGCAGTTCAATTCTTTGTTTGTAAAGTTCTTCAGTAGGATCAGTCACATATTTCTTGTCAATGTCTTTAATCTTCTCAACCAATAGATGAATCTTGTTTTTGATGCATTTCTTCAAAGCTACTGAGTAAGAAGTAATTTGACCACGAATATAAGCCTTGAATGTATCCCACAATATTCCATAAGAAATTTCCGTAGTGTAATTTGTTGAAAAAAAAGTTAATTTGTTCTTTCATAAATTTAACAAAGTCTAAATCTTGCAATAATGTAACATCAAAACGCCAGTGCTTAATAGTAGAAACAGAGTCTTTGAATTTAAGAGAGAGTTGTAATGGAGAGTGATCCGAAATGGCTATAATGTCATACTTACAAGCAGTTACAAGTGAAATGAAACGTGAATCAATAAAAAAAGTGATCAATTCTCGAGTATGAGTGGTATACATGAGAAAAAAAAGAAAACTCTTTATCTGTTGGGTGAAGAAATCTCCAAATATCAACAGCTCCGGAGTTAGTAAGGAAAGAGTTAATATATGTAGCCGATTTATTCGGTAGGAACTGTGAAGGTTTCGACCTATCTAACAGGGGATTCAAACAACAGTTAAAATCCCCACCCATTATTAAATGATATTCATTTAGATTGGGTAAAATAGTAAACAAAGATCTAAAAAACTCAGGGTGATCTACATTCGGGGCATAAACATTAACCATGACAACCTTAATATTGAATAATAACCCAGTAACCAATAAAAATCTGCCGTTAGGGTCTACAGTGATGTCATGTTGAACAAATGTAATAGAGGGATCAATAAAAATAGATACACCTCGAGTCTTAGAGCATGAGTTGGCATGAAATTGTGGGCCTTTCCAAGATTTTAAAAAACGCAGATTATCCTCCTTCCTCACATGAGTCACCTGTAAAAAAATAATCTGTGCTTTCAGTCTCTGGAATACTTTAAAGACCTTCCTCCTTTTAAACAGGTGGTTTAAACCATTAGCATTCCAAGAGACAAAATTAATGTTTTGATCCATTACTTAGGTCAACCCTCCAGTATATAAAGGGTTAGCCAAAGCAGGGACCCATGCGCCTGGAAGAAGAATTAAGATATAAGGAAGGACCGGAAATGACGACGTGTCAGCCATATCTGTAGTTCTAAAAAAAAATCAAGAAAAAACGAAAGAAAATGAAACATAAAAACCCCTGAAAGAAAAACAAAACCCACCCCCACCCAAAAAGCCCCCCATCTGACCAGAGAGCGATCAGAGAAAAAAGAAGAAATAACACTAAACCTACCCCCATGTCTTCAGATGGCAGCTCCTAATATTAAGGTAAGATCCACCACCTAAACTTATAAGAAGGATTTTATGGAGAAAGACAAAGAGAAAATGGCGAATGTAAAAAAAAACTGCGAAAAGTTTTAATAAACAAAAAATTAAAAATCGCCATTTTCAGTAACTCAAAAATAAAATAGTAAAGAATATAATCATATTATTAGTATAGATTAATATAAAATTAAACATACACTTATATATTAAAAAAAAAATTTCTCACAGAGGAGAAAAAAAATATATAAAAATGTGTTAGAGATGAACAGGATAATTAGAGCTACAATGATCTATTACTTTTCGAATGGTCAGAAATCAGAGTCTGACTATTAACCTGAAAAAGACCGATATCTACCGCATTTTTTATCGGTCACTCGGGCTGAGAGGTCGCGCTAGACGGGAAATTAGCCGACAGGTAGTTCCGTGCTGCAGACACGGAGTCGAATATTTGACGAGCTTGGTTCTCCGGAGAAATTCTGAGCCTCGCAGGATACAGGAGCACAGGTTTCAGTTTCTTCTCAAAACATTCGGACATCAGATCTTTAAACAGTCTTCGAGCCCGTACTACCTCCGGACTAAAATCTTCATAGGCTCTTAGACTAAAGCCACGAACAGTCACATTTCCAAGTCTTCTGGCTGTACGAATCAATCTATCCTTTGTACTCACGTAGTGCATACGGACCATCACCACTCTGGGTTTAGAAGCTTCAGCATTTCGGTTCCAGATACGATGTACTCTATCGAGTAGCGGTGGATCAGCAGGGAATTCGGATGGGTATGCTTCTTTTAATAGCTCAGCAAAAAACGTCAGAAGATCTCCTTTCTCAATGCCTTCAGGAATTCCAACCAAACGAATATTTTGTCTTCTGGAACGGTTCTCTGAATCAATGCTTTTCAGCTGGAGCGCTTCTAGCTGTTTAATTGCTTTGGAAAGTTTCTGTTCGACCTCAGCCAGTCTAATCTCTTTTTGTTGTACTTCAGTCTGAAGAGCTGCAGTTAAGATATGTTGTTTTTTTGGTTTCAGCTTCTGAGGCAATTAAAGCTGTACGAAGTTCAGCTAGGTCTTTTTTGCGACAAACATCTTTGAATTCATCACGAAAAAATTTCAAAAAGTCATTGAAGGTCATCTCACTTAGTTTAATGTCTGGTTGTTTCTTCTCTCGGCCGTCACCTTCTTCTGCCCGGGTTTTAGCTCGTGTAGCTTTTCTTTCAGTCATTTCTTCAAAATTTTCAGACTCAAGTATAAATAGAGAAATAATAAAGATCTTTCTGACTTCTGTGAAGTTAGTTCAAAGGTGGATACAGGTTAAAAATAGTATATTTTATGGAGCAAAAACCAAAACGTGTTCACTCCATGAGCGCCACCTGGAGTTGATGCTCCTGAACATGCTTCTTGATGGTAGTGTTTTGATGCTTCTGATCCTTCTTCTTGAAGGCAATGGTTTGATACTCCATAACCTTCTTCTTGATGGCAATGTGTTGATGCTTATGAACCTTCTTCTTGATGGAAATGAGTTGTTGCTCCTGAACTGTCTTCTTGATGGCAATGGGTTAATGCTCATGAACCTTGTGCTTGGTGGCAGTGGGTTGATGCTCCAGTACCTTCTTTTTGATAGCAATTGATTAATGATTATGAACCTTCTTCTTGAAGGTAGTGGATTGATGCTCATGAACCTTCTTCTGATGGCAATGGGTTGATGCTCATGAACCTCCTTCTTGATAGTAGTGGGTTGATGCTGCTGAACATTCTTCTTGTAGGCAATGGTTTGATCCTCCATAACCATCTTCTTGATGGCAGTGGGTTGATGCTCATGAACCTTCTTCTTGATGGCTGTGCACTGATGCTCTTGAACCTTCTTCTTGATGGCAGTGGGTTGATACGCCAGAACCATTTTCTTGATGGCAGTGGGTTGATGCTCCAAAACATTCCTTTTGATGGCAGTGGGTTGATGATCCTGTATTTTCTTTTTGAAGGCAATGGGTTGATGTTCATGTACCTTCTTCTTGATGGCAATGAGTTGATGCTCCTGAGCCTTCTTCATGATGGTCATGCATTGATACACCTGAACCTTCTTCTCGATGGCTGTGCACTGATACTCCTGAACCATCTACTTCATGGCAGTGAGTTGATACTCATGAACCTTTTTCTTGATGGAAATGGGTGGATGCTCCCTAACCGTCTTCTTGATGGCAATTTTTTCATGCTCATTAACCTTCTTCTTGATGCTAGTGGATTGATGCACCTGAACATTCTTCCTGATGGCAATGGGTTGATGCTCCTGAACTTGGTTCTTAATGGTAGTGGGTTGGTACTCCTGAACCTTCTTCTTGGTGGCAGTTGGTTGATGCTCCTGAACCTTGTTCTTGATGGTTGTGTGTTGATGCTCCTGAAAAAAACTTCTTGATGATAGTGGGTTGATGTCGATGATACAACTTCTTAATGATATTTGATTGATGCTCCTGAACATTTTTCTTGATGGTACTGGGTTGATGCTCCTGAACCTTATTTTTGATGGTTGTGGTTGATGCTCCTGAACCTTCTTCTTGAGGGCAATGGATTGATGTTCCTGAACATTCTTCTTTATGGTAGTGGGGTAATACTGCTGAACCTTCTTCTTAATGGTAATGGGTTGATGCTCCTGAACCTTCTTCTTGATGGTAGTGGATTGATACTACTGAACCTTCTTCTTGATGGTTGTGTGCTGATGCTCCTCTACCTTCTTCTTGATGGCAGTGAGTTTATACACCTGTACCTTCTTTGCACAGGAATGGGTTGATGCTCATGAACCTCCCTCTTGATGGGAATGGGTTGAAGATCCTGAAACGTCTTCTTAATGGCAATGAGTTGATGCTCCTGAACCTGCTTCTTGATGGTAGTGGGTTGATGCTCCTGAACCTTCTTCTTTTTGGCAATATGTTGATGCTCCTGAACCTGCTTCTTGATAGTATTGGGTTGATGCTTCTGAACCTTCTTCGTCAAGGCAATGGGTTGATACTCCATAACCTTCTTCTTGATGGCAGTGGGTTTATGCTCTTGAACCTTCTTCTTGATGAAACTGGGTTGTTGTTCCTGAACCGTCTTCTTCATTGTAGTGGTCTGATGCTGCTGACCCTTCCTTGTGATGGCAATGAGTTGATGCTCCTCACCCTTCTTCTTAATGGTAGTGCATTGATACAACTGAACCTTCTTCTTGATGGAAATGGGTTGATGCTCCTGAACCATCTTCTTGATGGTAGTGCATTGATATTCCTGAACCTTTTTTTTAATGGTAGTGGATTGATGCACCTGAACCTTCTTCTTGATGGTTGTGGGTTGATATTACTGAATCTTCTTCTTGGTAGCAGTGGGTTGATATTCCTAAGCCTTCTTCTTGATGGCTGTGCACTGATGTTCCTGAACCTTCTTCTTGATGGCAGTGGGTTGATGTACTGAACCTTCTTCTTTTTGGCAATATTTTGATGCTCCTGAACCTGCTTCTTGATTGTATTTGGTTGATGCTTCTGAACCTTCTTCGTCAAGGCAATGGGTTGATACTCCATAACCTTCTTCTTGATGGCAGTGGGTTTATGCTCATGAACCTTCTTCTTGATGGAATTGGGTTGTTGTTCCTGAACCATCTTCTTCATTGTAGTGGTCTGATGCTTCTGAACCTTCCTTGTGATGGCAGTGTTTTGATGCTCCTGAACCATCTTCTTGATGGCAGTGGGTTGATGCTTCTGTACTTTCTTTTTGATGGCAATGTTTTGATGCTCATAAACCTTCTTCTTGATGGCAATGAGTTGATGCTCCTCACCCTTCTTCTTAATGGTAGTGTATTGATACAACTGAACCTTCTTCTTGATGGAAATGGGTTGATGCTGCTGAACTTGCTTCTTGATGTTAGTTGGTTGATGCTCCTGAACCTTCTTCTTGATGGCAATAGGTTGATGCTCCAGAACCTTCTTCTTGATGGTAGTGGGTTGATGCTACTGAACTCTCTTCTTAATAGTAGTGGGTTGATGCCCTTGAATCTTCTTCTTGATGGTAGTGGGTTGATTCTTCTGAACCTTCTTCTTTATGGTAGTGGGTTGATGCTCCTGAATCTTCTTCTTGATGGTAGTGTGTTGATACTCCATAAACTTCTTCTTGATGGCAGTGGGTTTATGCTCATGAACCTTCTTCTTGATGGAACTGGGTTGTTGTTCCTGAAGTGTCTTCTTCATTGTAGTGGTCTGATGCTTCTGAACCTTCTTTGTGATGGCAGTGTGTTGATGCTCTTGAACCATCTTCTTGATGGCAGAGGGTTGATGCTCCTGTACTTTTTTTGATGGCAATGTGTTGATGCTCATGAACCTTCTTCTTGATGGCAATGAGTTGATGCTCCTCACCCTTCTTCTTAATGGTAGTGCATTGATACAACTGAACCATCTTCTTGATGGCAGTGGATTGATGCTCATGAACCTTCTTCTTGATGGCAATAAGTTGATGCTCCAGAACCTTCTTCTTGATGGTAGTGGGTTGATGCTACTGAACCTTCTTCTTGATGGCAAGGGTTGATGCCCTTGAATCTTCTTCTTGATGCTTGTGGGTTGATTCTACTGAACCTTCTTCTTTATGGAAGTGTATTGATCCTACTGAACCTTCTTCTTGATGGTAGTGGTTTGTTGCTCCTGAACCTTCATTTTTTTGTAACTTTTTATTTATTTCACTATGAACTACATCAACATCAATATGTACAAATGTTCTTCATTAAATGTACACAGTGACATTTTTTTCTTTTTCTCCCTACTGCCCTCCCTCCCCTCCCTTCCTACCCCTTTCTAAAGCCAATAAATATTAAACATACAAAATACAACATTCATCCTTTGAAAACATCATCCACACAGAAAAATTACAGAAAAGTTGTGTTGTCTACTTTTACAAACTTAAGCCTAATCATGTTTATCTTCTGATCACTTTAGGAGATGGAGGTTCAAAGTCAGCATTTCCTGTCGAATTTCATATATGGTTCCAAAATTTGTTCGAACAATGTATATTTGTCTTTTAAATTATGCGTAATTTTTTTCCAATGGAATACACTTATTCATTTCTATCTACCATTATTGTATTTTTAGGTTCTCTTCCATTTTCCTTGTTGTCATTATGCTTTTTTTTCTATCATAATGAATCTTTTTTGGGCTCTATCTAATTTGAGACCTAGTTTTTTGCCTCTTATATTATTTAAAAGAAAATGTTCTGTTTTTTTGGTATGTTGTTTATTGTAATTTTGCTTAATATCTTACTTCGCTATTCCCAGAAAGTATTCACTTCTGTTCATGCCCAAATTGCGTGTATTGTTGTTCCAATTTCTTGTTTACATCTAAAGCATCTATCCAATATTGTTGGATTCCACTCTTTTAATTTCTGAGGGTTGATATATAGTCTGTGTAACCAATTATATTGTATCATGCGTAATCTTGTATTTATTGTATTCCTCATAGTTCCTGTACATAGCTCTTCCCATGTTTCATTCTTTATCTTTTTGTTTAAATCTTTATTTCTCAGCTTTGATTAGGTTTACACCTTGTTTTGTCCACTTCTTTACATTGCAATTTAATGTACATGCTTGTAATAATTTTTTTAATTATCATTGTGTCTGTAATTATATATTCATAGCTGCTTCCTTCTGGTAGTCTCAAACTGTTTCCCAATTTGTCTTTTAAATAAGCTTGCAACTGATAATATGCGAACATTGTACCGTGTGTTATTCCATATTTGTCTTTCAATTGTTTAAATGTTAATTAATTATTTCCCAAAAAGCAATTTTCTATTGTCTTAATTCATTTTCTCTCCCATTCTCTAAAAAATAAGTTATCTATTGTAAAAGGGATTAGTGGGTTTTGTGTCAATAGCATTTTTGGTAATTGATAATTTATCTTTTTTTGTTCCACGTGTATTCTCTTCCATATTTTAAGTATGTGATGCAGAACTGGTGAGTCATTGTATTGCACCAGATTTTCATCCCATTTATAAAGTATATGCTTCAGTATCTTTTCTCCTCTTTTGTCTAGCTCTATCCTAGTCCAATCCCGTTGTTCTCCCATCTGATAAATACTTTAGCTGTGCTGGGTCTATAATAGTTTTTAAAGTTTGGTAACTGCAACCCTCCTTTCTTGTATCTCTCTGTTAATTTGTCCAGTGTTACTCGATTTTTTTCCCCTTCCATAAGAACTTCATTATTATTCTCTTTAGTCCTACAAAGAATTTCTCTGTCAAGGGAATTGGTAACATTTGAAATAAGTATTGTATCTGTGGGAATACGTTCATTTTAATGCAGTTCATCCTCCCTATCAACGTTAACAGCAACTCTTTCCAATTTTCAAAATCTTCCTGTATTTTCCTTATTAATGGCTGATAATTTAATTTGTACAAATGATTTAGGTTATTGTCTATCCTGATACCAAGATATTGTATTGCTTGTGATTGCCATTTAAATGGAGATTATTTTTTGAGTTCTGTATAATCCTTATTACTCATTGGCATCACTTTGCTTTTATTTATGTTAACTTTGCACCTAGATATTTCTCCATACTCCTTCAATTTCTTGTATAGCTCTTTTATTGATCTCTCTGGTTCTGTTAAATATACTATGATGTCATCCACAAATAAGCTAATTTTATATTCTTTCTCCTTTATTTTTATCCCTTTTATTTTATTTTCCTTTCTTATCACATCCGGCAATGTTTCTGTTGCTAAGGTGAACAATGGGCATCCCTGCCTAGTTGATCTGCTCAATTTAAAATGATTCGCTACATATCCATTTACCACTACTTTTGCCTATAGTCTGTTATATAATGCCCTGATCTAGTTAATATATTTTTATGGGAGTTTAAATTTCTGTAACACTTTGAACAAGTAGAACCACTCTACACTGTCAAAGGCTTTTTTCTGCCTCTAGCATAACTGCCGCCATTGGCCTTTGTGCTGCATGAATTAAATTAATGAACTTACAAACATTGTCTGCTGCTCGTCTTTTCTTGACAAATCCAGTTTGATCCTGCTTTACTAATTTTGGTACACAGTCCGTCAACCGGTTTGCTAATAGTTTTGGTATTATCTTATAATCTGCATTTAGTAAGGATATTGGTCTGTATGAGGCTGGTGTTCATGGGTCCTTCCCCATTTTTGGTATTACTGTAATTATTGCTGTCTTACATGATTCTGGTAAATTTTGTGTTTCTTCCACCTGTTTCATTACTTCCAGGAGGGGTGAAATTAATACATCTTTAAATGCTTTACAGAATTCTATTGAAAATCCATCCTCATCTGCTGTTTTATTGTTTGGTAGTCCCCTTAATATATCTTGTACTTCATCCATTTCAAAAGGTTTTGTCAGTTTGTTTTGGTCCTCTACTTTGTGGTAATTTGATTTTAGCTTAAAACTCATCTATTTTATCTTTTTTTTTTCTGCATTCTCGGTTTGGTACAGTTGTTTGTAAAATTCCTTAAAATTTTCATTGACCTCTATTGGGTTGTATGTGAGCTGCTTTTCATTTTTCCTTGTCGCCAATACAGTTTTTTTGAATGCTCTCTTTTAAGTTGCCAGGCCAATATTTTATGAGTTTTTTCTCCAAATTCCTATCTTTGTTTTGTTTTCATTATGTTCTTCTCCACCTTATACGTTTGTAATACTTCGTACTTTTTTTTGTCTGCCGATTTTCTCTTTCTCTCTATATCGTCCCTTTTCACTCATTCTTTTTCTGTAATTGCTATATCCCTTTCCAACTGTTCTACTTCCTGGTTAACCAAAGAAGAGGTACAAGGACTGCCTAAAGAAATCTCTTGGTGCCTGCCACATTGACCACCGCCAGTGGGCTGATATCGCCTCAAACCATGTATCTTGGCGTCTCACAGTTCGACAGGCAGCAACCTCCTTTGAAGAAGTCTGCAGAGCCCACCTCACTGACAAAAGACAAAGGAGGAAAAACCCAACACCCAACCCCAACCAACCAATTTTCCCTTGCAACCGCTGCAACCGTGTCTGTCTGTCCCACATCGTACTTGTCAGCCACAAACGAGC
Source organism: Narcine bancroftii (assembly GCF_036971445.1). Taxonomy (NCBI): domain Eukaryota; kingdom Metazoa; phylum Chordata; class Chondrichthyes; order Torpediniformes; family Narcinidae; genus Narcine; species Narcine bancroftii. The sequence goes on along the minus strand of NC_091476.1, from coordinate 52,679,791 downwards.
CTGCAGCTGACGTGGACATTACCCCTCCATAGATCTTCATCCGCGAAGCCAAGCCAAAGAAGAAGACTTCCCGGTTATATTATTTTTAAATCTTGGTTACGTAGCTTATTGTCTGTCCTCTAATGAAGGCCTTCAGCGCATCTCATAGTATGAACTTATCTTTTACATAGTTTGTGTTTATCTCAAAATGTTTTAATTTGGCATTCAATATATTCCATAAAATCCTGTCTTTTGAGCAGCATGGGGTTTAACCTCAATCTATAGATTCTTGGTGGGATATCCTCTAGTTCTATTGTTAATAGCATGGTGAATGATCGGAAAGTACTCAGTTTTTATGACTCTCCATTAGATCTGGGCCAACAACAAAAACATGTCTATCCTTGACTATGTCTTGTGCCTACTCGAGTAATATGAATATTCCCTCTCTTTTGGATGTTGCTTCATTTAGTTTCAGTTCTTGCATTGATTTAAGCGTGAATTTGGCTACTTTATTCTTTTTGTTTATCATCTTTCCGGTTTTATCCAACACTGGGTCCAAGTTAAAGTTAAAATCCACCCCCCCAACATAATGTTTCCCTGCGTATTTGCTATCTTCAGGAAAATGTCTCTTGATCTTTATTAGGCACATAAATAGTAGCAAATTTCAAAATTCTGAGTAGATCTGGCATTTCATCATTACATATCTGCCCACTGGGTCTGCTATTTCTTCCTTTATCTTGATTGGTACATTTTTATTCACTAGTATGGCTATGCCCCTAGCTTTTGAACTATATGATGATGCCACTACATGACCTACCCCGTCTCTCTTCAATTTGCTATGCTCCGCCTCGGTTAGATGCTTTTCTGGTACAAATGCTATATCTATTCTATCCTTTTTGAGTTTTGTAGTAGCCTCTTCCTTTTAATTTGGTTGTGTATTCCATTAATGTTTATGATCATATAATTCAACGTAGCCATCTTACACCTTTGTTTTCACTTCTCTCTCGCCTCCTTGGCCCCCCCATCTCCTTTCTCCCATTGTTATTCTTTAAGTTTTCCTTGCTTTTCTCAGTGCACGATAACATGCTTAGAACACAAAGTATCCCTTAAATCCCCACAACAAATAACACAAAATATATTTTTATCCAAAATAACATTTAATCCCCCTGTTTTGGGTTGTCCTTAATCCCTTGCCGGACAACCACAACTACCCTTTCCATTTGGTTTGCGATAACAATCGCAAGCACCAATCGATTTTGCAGTGACGATCCCCTCCCCCCCCAGAGAAACACTATTCATTTTCTATACATATAACAAAGCTCTTTTTTTTTCTCCCTTTCCCTTCTATTTTTCGACTTTAGGCCTCTGTATTTACAATGTCTTTTTTAAATACTTATTTTTATACATTTTCTTGTCAGTCTTCTTTAATACACCTCCTCATCTTATTTCCTCTCCTGCAAACATTCTGCGAATCCTTGGGCTTCCTTTGGATCTGAGAACAGATGAAAACCTTAAGTACTGCCGGGTGTCACAGCACAAAGTTGTAGCCTTTCTTCCACATTATCATTTTCGCCATATTAAATTCCTTCCTTTTTTTTTAAAAGTTGAAAACTGATCTCCAGGTAAAAAATTATTTTTTGTCCCTTATATTCCAATGGTTGTTTATTTTCTTTTACTTTGTTCTTTTACTTTGTCCTCTCTTGTTGTGTATCTTAATAGTTTTATTAAAATGGATCTTGGCTTTTGGTGTAGCTGTGGCTTCGGTGCCAGTGCTCTGTGTTCCCTTTCTATTTCCATTTCTTCTTGTAGATCTGTCGCTCACAAAACATTTGGGATCCATCTTTTTATAAATTCCTTCATGTCTGTCCCTTCTTCACCTTCTCTCACGCCCACTATTTTTATATTAGTTTTTCAACATTTCGATTTATTGGGATAACAAATCTTGCGTCTCCTTGATTTCTCTGTCTCTTTCTTTCATCTTTCCTCTTAGTTCATTTATTTCCATTTCTACAGCTGTTTCTTGTTCTTCCACATCTTCTATCCTTTTTCCTGTTTCTGTAATGGCCAGCTTTACTCTCTGCATTTTCCGTTTTCCTTTTAATTGTATTAAATTCAAGTGTTAACATCTCTTTTAATGACCTCATATGTTCTTCCAAAAAGTCTTTATCTGTAGTCTTTTTATCACTTTTACTTTCTTCTTTCCCATGTAGATCTTGGTCTGCTTCCTTTTCTTTTTCTGTGTCTTCTCCCTTTCTTCTCCATGTCTCTTCTTTCCTCATGGTTTCCTCTTCACCTCTTCCAGGTGAACCAATCCTGTCCCATTGTCGAGCTTCCAGAACATTTCGCTGCTGGGCATCCTGCCGCTGATCACTCTGTTTCTGCTCCTCTTGTCGCTGGGCGTCCTTCTGCTGGGTGTCCCAACCCTGAGTACCCCTCCTGTCGGCATCTTCTTTTGTATGTGCAGTTGCGCATCTTTATCGAGCTCTGAGAGCCATTTCTGTAGTCCGCCGCTAGGGAGGTCGCCAACCTGCCGGGCACTTACCCGCCTTGGGGGCCTGACGATCTTCTTCACGGGAGCTCCCTGCTCCCGTGTACAGGTAAAGCCATCTTCTTTCTTTTCTGGCATTTTTCTCTCTTCTTCTTTGTCTGTCGTTCTGGCTTTTTCTTTTTTTGGCGCCATCTCCTGGTTCTTCTTGGTTACTTTATGCTCCTTTTCTTCCATTTTTTATTTGCTGAACTTTGTTTTTTCCCAAACTTTTATTCTTTGCTCTGGAGAGGGCTGGTTCTTCCCAACTGGCCACTATTCCATCACATGATTCCTCCGAACCATCTTCTTGATGCTAGTGGGTTGATGCTCCTGAACATTCTTCTTGATGGTAGTGGGTTAATACTTCTGAATGGTAGTGAGATTTGTTTGACCTACCTGTTAACCTTTTATGATTCATGCACGAGAATACTTTGATTCCTCTGAGATTCATTCATTTGCAGACTTTCTCCACAAAGACAAAACGCTCCTTCTGATTTCTCTGATGGAAGTGCATGCCCTCATACTTCCCCGTGTTAAATTATATTTTTGCCAAATCACTCAACCTACTTCTTGCCTATTTTGAACCACAATTTCATGGTCATAATGTGCCAGCCCACCTATTTTTGAATAATCAATGCAAGGCTCATTTGCTAAGTTCAAGTCCAAGGTGTAGAGACTGTGAATATTAAATAAATCAAGGGGGTATAGGTTGCTGCAGGAAAGATATAGAAATACAGTGAAAAGCTTTACTTGGCATGCTATTCAAACCCCAGCCAAGACTCACCACAACCTGGTGCCATTTTCCACCAAACAAAATCAGAGAAATCAAACTGCATCAGTGTAATAAAGTTTTGGAGATGGCGAGCCACTGAGGATCGCGCTCCCTCTGCTGATGTCATCAGTCCTGCTCATCATCGTACATCATGGACCCCAGAAGCCTTTGGTACTTGAAGCCTGGTGAGAGGTAGGTCATTAAGCCTTTGGTAAAGCCCATGATAGGAGTTGAAGACGACACTGGTCAATTCAGAACAGTCTCTTTCCAATGACTATCGGTCTCTTGAACCTCCCTCTCCCACACTAATCATAAAGTACTTCACCACACCTAAAAGCCTGTCTAGACTATTGTAATGCCAAAATGCTGGAGGAACTCAGCAGGTCTGACATCATCCTTAGGATGTAAAGATATATAACTGATGTTTCAGGCCTGAACCCTTGAGGAACATCCCCCATTGAGAAGGAGAAACCTGGATGATGACCTACAGAAAGATGACCAGGCCAGTGAACCAGCAGTTGAAGATCCCAGACTGGATGTGGGCTATCAGTGACCTATGGTTAAAGGACTCACACAGGCTGCAGGCTGCTGTCGAATTGTGGTTGAAGGACTCATATCAGGTTGTGGACTGCTGGAGACTGGCTTGTGGGAACCAGGATTCAAGAGGGTGCTGAGGGCAAGAAGGGCTCTTGAAGGCATCCTGATCATATCAGAGGTTTGGATCTGGAGCTCAGGTTGCCAATGGATAGAATGGGTCTGCACAGCTGCAGAGGCTACGGGGGCGCTGAAGGAGAATCCACGAACTTAAACTCTGGCAAAGGGAGACAGGGCAGTGTGTGCATTTTAGTGAATACTGGCTGGCGCCCACATGTTGCAGTCACGTCGACCTCCTGCTCTACTGCCTTCAAAATACCCCGAGAGTTGTCACCAGTGATTCTCACTTGAGTTTATATCCTTTCTGAGACCGATTACACACCTGCATTTGCAGATCTGCATAATGTGGTCAGGAAACAAGAGACGGCCCAACCTGACACACTACAAATCATAGTCGGTGACTTTAGCCAGGCTTATCTCAAGAAATCCATGCTGAATTCCCACCATTGCACAACCTGCAATACCAGCGGCCCCAGCAGGCCCCAGTAGGAAGGCCTACTGTTTTTTCCAAAGCCTGAATTTTGGCACATCAAATCACGTGGCTGTGCTCCTTCTCCCTGCAAACTGACAGAGCCTCAAAAAGAGAGGCTCCAGAGATTAGGATAGCTAGAATGTGGTCATGGGAGGCTGAAGAACAGTGACAAGATTAACTCGAGTCAATGGATCGGATGGTGTTCAAGGCTCCAGATGAGTATCTAATTATGCCAGGGCTATTATGGACTTTATGCAACATCTGTGGATGTGTATGTCCCCAACATATCAGTCAGGGATTTCCCCAACTACAAGCTGTAGATGATCAATTAATCCAAAACCTGCCCAGAGTCAGACCACTGGCATTTGTCCAGAGATCAGGGTCACTCCACAAGTAGCAAGTATGACCTACACAAAGACATCTCCGTGGAGAAGTGGAGGTTCCGACCAAGAATGGAACTAACAAAGGATTCCTGACAGCTGTGGCAAGGCATAAATGACATAATCTGCTGCAAAAGCAACTCTGTTGCAGTAGGAAATGGCAAATTACTCTCCCAGATGAGCTCAATGCCGTCTGTGTCTGATTTGACCACCAAAACAAGGAAAAACCAACTGCACACCAGCATGTCACCTGATGACCCTCTACTGCAGCCATTCTCAACCTTTCTTTAATTATGGCCCTCCCCGAGGACTCTTCTCAACGTTTGCGGGCTCCCTTCCCAGAGAAGACATCAAGTTCCATACTTCTCTCCTACCGACTACATTTAAAAAAATTTTAAACATTTTATGATTTCAGTCTGTGCCCCTCCTTAAATGTCCCCATTGAGAATGGTTGCTTTACTGTCAGTATCCAACAATGAGTCCCAGATGCGGAGAGGACTTTCACGTCGGCCAACCGTGGCAGCTATCAATGATGGTTGGCTAGAGCATTTCTCTAAAACCCGCAGTGTTGGTGGCATCGACGGACCTCCACACCCCATTGCTGATAGAATTACCATGGCTATTCCCGGGGTGTTTATTTTCCTCTCCGCTGGCCTTGATCTCATTGGCGGGTCTTTGTGGGCCTTGCTGATGTGGTCTACAATGGCACTGGTGGCCTTCTTTGCTCTGCAGAGCATGTCCATCTGGGCGGTGACCCCCCGAGGTCACTGAAATTATCATCTGTGAGCAAGAGCCATATATCCTTGGGGAGCTGCTCCAGGAAGATCTACTTGAAAAGTAGTCGAGGCTAGTGGCCCTTGATTAACACGAGCATCTCCCTCATTCGGGCATACGGAGCCCTGTCCCTCAGTCTGTCCATAAGCAGCAATCGGGCAGTGCACTCTGTGATAGTACAGATTCTATCACCAATGTGAATATGTACATATATACAGATGGTACTGTAGGATGCCTGTGATTGGCTGAGAGTGTAGCCACACCTATTGGCAGGTCTTAAAGGATTGCTCCTAGCCAGACCAGGTCATTCTAGACTGGTCGACCTACTTGTGATATGTTCCAGTCTTTTAGTTAATAAAAGCCTTGGTTTGGATCAGCAAGTCTTTGGTTCTTTCGACGCACACTACAATAAGCAGCAATCAGGCAGTGCACTCAAACCAGGAAAGCCTGAAAGAGCGGTTTATTACCTGTTTCTATTTGCCTTGCTCCAGAGGCTGCTGTCGGAAATCTAGGACCCTTGCCACAGTGTCCTGATCGAGGACACTCATGACATAGAAGTAACGGGTGTCGTCAGTGGTGGTGTTGGAGTTGAAACTGGGCCTTGGCCTGCTCAAACCACATAGGCGGTTACAACACCCAGGACATTGAGACCACGTGGATGGTCGTTGGCTCAGCCTGATTTGTCACCTTCAGGTCCAACTGCTGGTTGAATCTGTCGGGGATCACCAATGTAGCGTTTGCGCTATGGTAAATGCGGAAGGAAGATACACACACGAGGAGTCAAAATCGAAGACTGATTTATTGAACCGGCAGCTCTGCATCATCGGAGCACCGACTTTGGGTGAACCAATGTTACCAGTAGAGTTCCCTATCTTCCTACTTTGCGGAATTCACCTGCAATGATGGCTGGTGTCACCCACAGGTCAGCGCAGTTGCCACGTTGGTTGGCCATTTAGCCAACCGGTTTATGTCTACATGTGTGGGTTGCTACAATAGAAAGTTGTTCAAAAGACATCAAACCACCATCAGCGAATAAATCTACAAAAGAGATCATTCCTTTAATCTTCCAAATAAGGTCAAGAGTAGATGGTGTAAAAATATAACTAAGATGTATAATATTAGCCAGGGCACATTTTTTAGTCCAAAAAACCTTCAAACTTGAAACCAAATGTGTAATGAATAATAATAATTGGATTGGAAATATACTTATTGATCTTTGATAGTCTAAAAGATAATGTTGGTCCTAAAAGTAAACGAGCTAACGAATAATTCTGGACAGGTTTCAATTCCAAATCTCCCCAGATTAGATGATCAAATTTATCAAAATAATAAATCCAAAAAATAATATAGTGAATATTAACTGTCCAATAGCAGAAACTCAAATTCGGTGAGACCAAATCACTGTCCTTCTTAGGTCGCTACTGTGCACGGAAGCGTCACGGATAAGGTGTCCACTGCACTGAAACTGAGCTATATAAACATCGCTGTAGTTTTTAATTGCTCGAGAGCAATACTCACAGTAGAGCCGTGCCTCCCGACGATCAGGGGTCTAAAGGTATCGTTTGTACCAGGGCACACTCCCAATGATCAGGGGTTTAGGAGGGTGTGTATTACCCCTGTTAGAGTGTGCAAATGTGAGCACCGCCTGTGCGAATCAGTAATTGTGCAGTGTAGCATTTTCCCACGCTCCTTTATAAATTGTGCGCACGTAGATTTTATTCCTGTTACGATGTTCCCATGCTCTTTGAAGTTATTCTGTGATCATAAAAAGATACGTGTGATTTGCAAACCCTGGTGCCAAGACTCATCTCTCTGTGAACCCACCGAATCCGACACTTTCACGACCGTTTGAGAGACAGCTGATGCTCTGCCCATGGAAATGGGGTCATTTCTGCGAGTGTGAGCCTCCCATTTAATGATCGCGACATGGAAAGGAAAGAGAATGGCATCGAGGAGGCTGTGAGTTAAATGGGCAGGTATGAAGGAGTGGCTCAATGAGATGGCATATCCATGGTCCTTCCACAACTGCCCAGGAGTTAAGATACTTGTTTGCTTGATAAAGTCCTTGGTGCCCCGTCGCCCATCCTAGTACAATCCAGCCGTTCTTTTCAGTTTCTCTCTTTCTCTTTTTTTAACGTAACTATTAACATATGTTTATAGATTATTGGTAGGGGTCTGGGAGGCTTGGTTAAGATGAGAGGTTTAATTCTTTTCTTGTAGTCAGGATAAATTTGTACAATATGATGGGTGTATACAAATTATTATATACTACATGTAGAAAAAAAAAGTATTTAAAAAATTCTCGCCTCGGCTGTGTTCCTTTTGGCCACTTTTCCTCCTGGCCGGATTTCACTTGTGAGCGAGGGATTTACAGCGGGGATCGAAGGGGAAAGAGAAAGCGAAACTTTCGCAACGGGGGGGGTGGGGGGGAGGAGGAGGAGGAGGGGGGGGAGGAGGAGGGGGGGAGGAGGAGGGGGGGGAGGAGGAGGGGGGGGAGGAGGAGGGGGGGGAGGAGGAGGAGGAGGAGGAGGAGGAGGAGGGGGGGGGAGGAGGAGGAGGGGGGGAGGAGGAGGTGGGGGGGGGAGGAGGAGGAGGTGGGGGGGGGAGGAGGAGGAGGAGGGGGGGAGGAGGAGGAGGAGGGGGGGAGGAGGAGGAGGAGGGGGGGGGGGGAGGAGGAGGTGGGGGGGGGGAGGAGGAGGTGGGGGGGGGAGGAGGAGGAGGTGGGGGGGGGGAGGAGGAGGAGGAGGGGGTGGCCACGGTTCCAAAACGAAGAACCGTTTCCGGGGTCCAGGGTCTGGTTTCTGTTCTCCAGGATTCATCGCTGCTGAACGGTGCCATTTCCTTCGGACAAGGTCTCTTCTACCTTTGCTCTCTCTCTCACTCTCTCTCTCTCTCCCCGCCCATGTCCGCCTCCGGCAGGGACGAGTCCCAGTGCCCTCTCCCCCCTCCAAACCCGAGGCGCTCCCCAATGTCCCTGCAGAATGGGCCAAGCCGGCCCCCATGTCGCCTCCCTCACTCCATCCAGGGCCACAAGCAGACACTCCGGCTGAGGCAGAGCTTCACAGTCACATCCTCCAACCGGACCCCTCAGTCCCTGGATCCCCACACACAGTCTCTCCCTCTTTCCCTCCCCAATCCTTTCCCAATGATTACTCCCTCCACCTCTCTCTCCAGCATCTGTCCAACAGTCTATCACCTCTCAAACCCTCGCAGTTTCTTTACACACGCACTTACTGATCATTTCTCCCCATGGATGCTGTCTGACTGATGAATTCTTGAAGCAGTAATTTATTAAAGCAATAATTTATTAGCAATTAAAGATCTCGAGCATTTGTGTTTTTCTAAGTTTCCCCTGTCTGTCGGATCATTCCAAGCATTAAATAAAACCACAAACAATGAGAAGCTGAGGGTCCAGAACCCACAGGGTTGCTGGAGCTATTCCAAGTCCAGTAGATGCTGCTGGGATGGGAGGGCATCTGGGACAGTGAGGATGGTGTTATAAATATTGTGCTAATATTTAAAATTGCTATTTTAAAATAAATTCAGGACACTTTGATGGATGCAAACAGTGAATCAAGAGAAACTGTTTTCATTTTTCAGTGAGGTGTAAAAGCAGAGATTTTCAGATTTATTGTCCAAGTACAAATGTGAGATCCTTTTTCTTGAAGGCCTGGTAGATTTCTACTTATTGTAAACTGTACTCTAGAAAAAGATAAAGAGTCATGAGAGAATTATAAACAAAAAAGTAATGTACACAAACTGTGCAATCAGAACAGAAATATTGATTCAATATTAAAAAATGTGCAAAATGGGAATCGTTAAATGAGTCTCTGATTGGGTTTGTTGACGAGACTAATGGTGGAGGGGGAGCAGTTGCTCCTGAACCTGGTGGTGCATCATATGGCATCTGTCATGATGGCAGCAGTGAGAACAGCAACGTTCCAGGTAGATTTGTTTGATGATTCAGAGAGTTGTGCCTATGTGTCAATGACCTTTTGCAGGGTTTCTCACTCCCAGGTATTGGTGTCCCCATAGAAGGATGTGGTGCAGCAGGTCAGCACACTTTTCACTCTACATATGGAGAAGTTTGCCAAGATTTCCAATGTTGTACGAAACCACAAACTCCTGGGGAAGTAGAGGTGCTGAGGTCCTTTGTTCATGATGCCATTAGTGTGGTGAGTCCAGGAAAGATCATCCGAGATAGTATCTCCCAGGAATTTAAATGTGTTCACCACCTTTTATCGCCCAATGATCATGTATTGCATACCTCTGGTTTTCCCTACCAGGTCCATAATGACCTCCTTGGTTTTGGTGACATTGAATGCAAGATTGTTATTCATATATCATTCAGACAAGTTTTCAATCTCTCTCCTGAATGCTGACTACCCCTTTTTATACCATGGAATCGTCAACAAATTTTCAGATGGTGGTGTCGTGCTGAACCACACGGTTATAGATGGAAAGTGAATAGAGCAGGGGGCTAAGAATGTAGCCTTGGGTGCTCTGGTACTGATGGAGATTGTGGAGATGTTATTGCCAACCTGCACATGGAGTTGCTGCTCAGTTTTAAGGGGATGGGGGTGTTGACTGCTGAATTCTCCTTGAGAAAGAAGATCCCGATGTATGCATCTTTACAGTCCAGGTGCTGCAAGGTTTTGTTTAGAACCAGTGAGATGGCATCTGCTGTAAGCATGTCAGGGCGGTTAGCAAATTAGAAAAGATCCATGTTGCCACTCAGACAGGAGCTGGTATGATTCAACACCAACCTCTCAAAACATTACATCACTGTGAAAGTGAGTGGTCAGTGTTTGTTTGATATAAAGCGGGGATCACTGGGGTCTTCTTCCCTCCCATCAATGTGGTCTACTGAAAGCAATGTTGAAGAGGCCTTGCAAAATCATTGAGGACCCCTATACATCTTTCAGCTATTCCCATCAGGAAAGACATAGAGGAGGATCAGAGCGAGAACCACCAGGCTGAAAAGGAGCTGCTTCATATGGGCAGTAAGACTGCTGAATGATTGAATGAACTGCTCCAACAAACCCTTCATGATTCTACTATTTAATAAGCAATATTTATTAATTTTTAAATGTGTATATACTTGATATTTATTGTTTGTATGGGTTTCATATCTGGATGTTTGTAGTGGGAAGGGTTGTAGCTATCACATGACAGAACTGCCTCCTACCTAGTCTGTGACACCCAAGCTGCCAATCAAGTTTTGCTCATGCCCCACCCATTAGTGCACACCTTGCTGTTGGCACCATATGAATGACCTGCACTGGACTCTCCAGCCTGCCTGTACTTGGCCTTGGGCCATTGGCTGTTGTAATTGGATTTACCCTCCTGGCATGGAGCCATTGACTCCTGCTAACAAGCTGGGCTGGACCCTCCAGCACTATAAAGGTGCCTTGTGCTCTTTGTTCTCTCTGGCAGATTGAGACCCCCACCCCCACCCTGCTTAACTCCAGGCCTAGAAATGTGGAAGGGTGCTGGAGAAACTGTTGGTCAGATGTGCATTGTTAAAAGGGATGGGATTGTTTAATTCGTGACCCTTGCAGCATAGAGCTGTGCTTGCACTGAGTCAAGGGGTGGTGGGGCAATGTAGTGATCTTTCCATGAACATTGCATGTCGCTATTCATTGCATGCATATGTGCATGCACACATATGTGTGTGTATGTGTATTGTGTGTGTTGCATCAATTACCAGCTCCCACACTTTCCTTCTGTCAAAATTCTGTTCAGAGTCCTTGCCTTTGAGAACATCCAAACCTGTTTCCTCATTCACAATTGGCACTGGGAGCAGTGGCTCGGGGGGTCTTGGCTGGACACAGGCGTGGGGAAATGTTCTAGAACAGGGACACAAAAGCCAGTGCAGGCACTGAGGGTAGGTTCTCAGGTGAATAGATGAGAGGGAGGGATTTCAGTGCTTGGCGGAGGTAGATCGGCAGCGCTGCTATCGTTTCAAACCCCAACTACAACGAAGCTAGGTCAGTGCAGCCAGCCTCAGGTCCCACCTTCAATGATGATAGGCCACTGCTGCCTGATCCCACCCCCAGTGGAGGTAGATCGGTCTTGCTGCTCCTCATTTGGGACACTGCTCCCTGGCAGGGCCATTGGATTTTTGGCGCTAACAAAGCGCTATGGGAGCTCTTCTTGGAGGCCTTCCTTCTCGGGCTCTTGCCACCCTGCCTATGCCCCAGCCCCTCATCGGGACCATGGAACCTCCCACCAACTCTGCCAGAATGTTTACCGCTCCCCTCCTTCTCCAGAGGGCTTGTTCGGAGGTTTGATTGCATTTGGTGAATCGCACTCTGCGATGTCCCTCAGGGCTCTGCTCATGCAGGCCCACTAATTTAGTGTTTTTTGGGGGTATTTCTCTATTGTGATATCCCACTGATTCAACACTTTTGCTCCCGTGCCAAAAACGTGTGCTGCTCATTGCAAGTCATCGGATGTAATGGCTGTGCATGTGCAGATGGGATCTCACGTTGGCGAACCAACGTAAATTGTAAAGAATAATGCACTCTGGACAATACAAAACCCCTTTAGAGCAAATATTCAGCCAGCAGAGTGCCCCACTAGTATCCAACCCAAGGCGGCTGATTGAATAAAGTTACAATAAATTGTGTTTGAATAAAATGGTGGTGCCATGGATGAAGAGCCGGCTGGTACAGCTTGCCTCTGGGGCAACTCCCCCAAGGTGTCTCCATATCCCTGCCCTGTAAGATACTTTATCTTTATTAGTATATATTAAGTATATTTGTAAGGCTTAATCTGTAAATGTGAGAGATTGGGTTAATTATGATGGTGGCTTGGTTAGTGTAGTGGTTAGCGCAACACAGGTATGACACTAGCGAATGGGGTCCAAATTTAAAAGCGGGTTTGCTGAGGGCCTGACCTGGACACTGGCATGGAGGTGAGTCGGATTGTGCCATGGGCCTGACCGGAACACTGGCATGGAGGTGAGTCGGATTGTGCCATGGGCCTGACCGGGACATTGGCATGGAGGTGAGTCGGATTGTGCCATGGGCCTGACCGGGATACTGGCATGGAGGTGAGTCGGATTGTGCCATGGGCCTGACCAGGACACTGGCATGGAGGTGAGTCGGATTGTGCCATGGGCCTGACCGGGACTGGCGTGGAGGTGAGTCGGATTATGCCATGGGCCTGACCGGGACACAGGTGTGGACGTGAGCCAGGTTGTGCCATAGGCCTTATCTGGCATGGACATATCAGGTTGGGGGGTGGGGTTATTAAGATGGCAGCAAGTTAACCTAGTCATTGGCACAGGACCAACGAATGAAGTTCAATTTTAAATTTAAATTTTGTAAGTTAGGGGAATTACTTGGTTAAATGAACGTTACAAAATTAAATACGACAATACTGACCTTTTTTTGTCGAAATTACTTTACATTTGACAGTTTTTTGTCTTTTAAATTATGTATTCTTAATGCAGGAGTATTAATAGGGCGTTAGTCAGACTGAGTATCAGTTAACCAGAAAAATGCGCATTTCCAGCATCCATGTTTCGAGTAGGTGCCGGACAACAGGGATTTAACAGGACGTACCATTGCTATGTCCCAAATGTTACATTGACATGAAATGAGGCGACAATGTCTAAAAAGTGCTGTAATTTAGACATGGTCAAACCAAAATGTACACCAATAACCTTGAATAAAACCTGGAATGTGCACTTTAATCACATGTGTATTGTTTGATTACAAATGTAAAACTGTGGATCACAGGGGCAAATGAAAGCAAAAAGTCTCTTTGTCCCAAACATTGTGGAGGGGATTTTATATGTACAATCAGGTGCCAATATTCGCACAGTCCCTTTGCTTTCATTCCTCCCTTCCTTTACATTTCTTTCCTTGGTATCTTTTCATTGAGTACAGTTAACATGACTGATAAGTGGAAATTAGGCCTTGCCCATCAGGAAAAGAATCTCAGGGTTGTATGTGATATCGTGCTTATACTCTGAAAATAAATTTGAGCTCTGACGTCACAAATTCTTCCAAAATGGGGAAATTTACAACAATCAATTCCCCTACCAACTGGCACTCACTTAAAATGTGGGAGGAAATGGGAATATGGGTCAGAAAGCAACACAGTCACAGGGAGAACCTGCAAATCTGACCCACACACCACCTCAGAGAGGTCAGGGCTGATCAGGACTGACGATGTGAGACAATTGAATCAGCTACAGGTTTATTATCATTGTGAATGGAATTGACTATTCACATTCAGCAGGAAACCTGCTTTATCTGACTTTCTAGTGCAAGGAAGCTTATTAATGATACTGTTGCAAGTGGTTGGGCCTGGACAAAGGGGAGGTTAAAGGGTGAAGATACAGGGGTGAATGGAAGGAAACATGGGACTGAAGTTAAGTTGCTGCTGTGTGGAGGGATGGAAGGTCCTTACAGGGTTTAGAGTTATGAGACTGAGATCCAAGATGTCATTAGCTAAATCAAGGGTGTTTACATTATTTCAAGGCTTATTAAACAACAGCAGAAAGCTGGAAGTCAGCCTGAAGAAAACTGTGGACCTCCATCAGCCAGCTCCCCACCATGACTACCAACCCCCCCACATCTCCATCAGGCACACAAAACTCAAAACGGTCAACCAGTTTACCTATCTCGGCTGCACCATTTCATCGGATGCAAGGATCGACAACGAGATAGACAACAGACTCGCCAAGGCAAATACCGCCTTTGGAAGACTACACAAAAGAGTCTGGAAAAACAACCAACTGAAAAACCTTACAAAGATTAGCGTATACAGAGCTGTTGTCATACCCACACTCCTGTTCAGCTCCGAATCATGGGTCCTCTACCGGCATCACCTACGGCTCCTAGAATGCTTCTACCAGCGTTGTCTCCGCTCCATCCTCAACATTCATTGGAGCGACTTCATCCCTAACATCGAAGTACTCGAGATGGCAGAGGCCGACAGCATCGAATCCACGCTGCTGAAGATCCAACTGCGCTGGGTAGGTCACGTCACCAGAATGGAGGACCATCGCCTTCCCAAGATCGTGTTATATGGCGAGCTCTCCACTGGCTACCGTGACAGAGGTGCACCAAAGAAGAGGTACAAGGACTGCCTAAAGAAATCTCGGTGCCTGCCACATTGACCACCGCCAGTGGGCTGATATCGCCTCAAACCGTGCATCTTGGCACCTCACAGTTCGGCGGGCAGCAACCTCCTTTGAAGAAGACCGCAGAGCCCACCTCACTGACAAAAGACAAAGGAGGAAAAATCCAACACCCAACCCCAACCAACCAATTTTCCGCTGCAACCGTGTCTGCCTGTCCCGCATCGGACTTGTCAGCCACAAACGAGCCTGCAGCTGATGTGGACATTACCCCTCCATAAATATTCGTCAATAAATACCCCTCCATAAATACCCCTCCATAAATATTGGCCAAGCCAAAGAAGAAAGCAACTAGCTGGGGGCACTCGGCAGGTGAGGTAACACCTGAAGAAGCAAAGAGCTGGTTGACGTTTTGAGTTGGGAACTGCATCAGACTGATGCAGGATCTCAACCGGAAACGTCGACCATCCCACAGATACTGCCTGACTCACTCACTGAGATCCTACAGCAGTTTGTTTTTTCTCTAGATTCCAGCAGCTCTGGTCTCGTGTGTCACCATGTAAACTCAGGCTTGTCCCTGCACACATTTCGATTGTCCACTGTGCACAGTTGAGGGGACTCCTTTTTCTGCAGAACAACTAGAATACTTTACATCCAGGTGGGATGGACATGGGCAGTTCTGGGAATGCCGCGGTGTGTTATCTAATTGGAGGTTGTCTTGCAATGGAAATATCATGAAACCTGTTTCCTTTCAGAGAAATGTCAGCTCAATCAGAGTCTGAAACCCCCTCGCTCTTCACAATGGAAGAGCTCAGGAAACTGAAGTCCAATTTTTAGACCGGTGGGGTGGAAAATGTTACATCGCTGATAGAGAAGAAGGTAACGGAAATGGACAACACAGAGCTCAACGTCGCAGTGACTGGAATTTCAGGATCAGGAAAATCCACCCTCATCAATACTATGCGAGGACTTCGGAGCATGGACAAAGGAGCGGCCAAAGTGGGTACCAAAGAAACTACACTGGAACCAACCGGCTACCCACATCCCAGTCTGCCTAATGTTTGCTACTGGGATCTGCCAGGAATCGGATCCCTACAACTCCCAGCTGGTAAATATCTGAGCAAAATGAATTTCAAAAAATATGATTTCTTCATCATTGTATCAGTTTGTCGATTCAGAGAAAGTGATGCCAAACTTGCCAAAGAGATTAAACGGCTGGGGAAGAATTTCTATTTTGTCCGCTCTAAGATTGACAATGACCTTTGTTCAATGAAGTTGGATCTGGGAAAAATTAATGAAGAAAAGGAGCTGGACACGATCAGGAATGACTGTGTCAAGGGGTTAGAAAGGGCAGGGATTCCAGATCCTGAGGTGTTCCTGATATGCAGTTTTGAGGAGGATTAGTTTGATTTCTCTCTTTTGCAGAAAGCACTTGAGTTTGATCTGTCGAATGTGAAGAAACATAACTTTGTTTTGGCCCTGCCAAATACAAACATGGAGAATGTTCGGAAGAAAAATGAGATGTTGAAGAAACGCAACTGGATGTTGGCCATGTTGTCGGGAGCAATGGGAGCAGTCCCTGTTCCTGGATTCTCCCTTGCTAGTGACATAGGGATAATGGTTGGAGCAATAGTCCATTTCCATAAGTGCATGGGTCTGGATGAAGCTTCTCTTCAAAGACTGGCCAACAGGTCTGGAAAACCTGTGGAAAAACTGAATGCAGTAGTCCAACCTCTCCTGCTGGGGGAAATCACTCCAAATGTTATTTTAAGGGTGTGTTGGGGTGCTGCTGTTGTTACCGTTTCAGCCATGGAACTGGCTTTTGACTTCATCCCAGTCATTGGTTCCATTTTTGGTGCAGGATCGTCATTTGTCATGACCTCCAAGATACTAAGTGATGCACTGAAGGATTTGACGGAGAAGACTGCATTTGAGACTGTCTAACTGGTCTTCACACACATCTACCATATCCACGGAACTCTTGTCTAACTCTGTTTAAAATGTTGAACAAAATATTGACAAATCGTGAAGTGATTTTCTGGAGAATCAGAAAAATTGTTGATGCAGGAATCCCAAGCAAAAAATGAGCAGATGGAGGGCCGCAGCAGCTCCTGGAGAGGAATGACCAGAGTGATTTCCCCCAAATCTTTTGAGTCGTGACCCTTTATTGAGATCTGATATAATTCTACTTGATCTTCCCTTTTGTCACAGTAATTAATGGAAATACTTCTCATGCATTTCCCAGGAGGGGTTTGAAGCTGCAGCTTATGAAATGGTGGTCGCGTTGAGGAAGAGCTGCTGAGTCGAATGAAGCATGAAAATGAAGCCACAACTGCCCTCGCAATAGTACATAATGATCTGTGACCCTATTTTGAAGTAGAAAATGGAAGTCATTCAGAGAGGCCTGATAAATTTCATCTGCTAATCAACAGCACTATGGGAAATGGTGAATAACATTTTGCAGTGCAGGGGACCCTGCTGTGTGAAAAATGGCCACAAGCATTTCCCATAGCCCAACTGTGAACTCTTCACGAGCCCTTCCTGAGCTCACCAAAAGAACAATGGAATGGCAGCACTTTGCTTTTGATGGAAATGTTGGACTGACTGTGGGCACCAGGAGGAAGGCAGTTTTGGAATGTGGACTTGAGATGTACCAAGTTGAGTTCCCACATGGGCTGTACTCAGAAACCTCCATCTATTAAAAGGCAAAAAATGATCATGCAAATTTGCCCTCCTCCTGAAACTGCAAACTGAGACAATGGAGGAGGTGAACAATCTCTCACTCTGCACACTCCGAAAACCCTTCCACTATCTTGAGTGATGTATTAATTCCTGGTCCTTCTCTGGTGAATCTGTTTAATTCCCTGAAAGAGCACGATGCTTGTGACGATTGACCATGAGTTGAGTTGAGAGGGTAAAGGGGCCTTGATTTGTTTTAAGCATTGCTGGTTTCTGCGCTCTTTCCGGTTTCCACACAGGCCAGGGTGGCTCATTCCCATTGCATTCTGTTGGCCAGAAAAGAATTAACAACAGCCAAGTGGCATGAGCTAACGACAGAGGAAGCAGAGAGAAAAAAATGTATGCTCTTTGCCGTGTGCTTAAAGTAATGAGGCTGGAATTTGGTGAGAGTGTTTTTCCAACCACCATTTTGTGATGTGGAGATGCTTGAAACCAGTGTTTGTTTGATCAGTTTTCCACTGGTGAGACTCCAATCCAGAACATAAGCTGCCAGGAGGGTGGCAAAGCAATAAAGTAATTAAACCTTGTACATTCTTTTCTCAAAAAGACAATGGAGATTTTTAATTCCAATTTACTCTCAGATAAGGAGTTTTTGAATTTCATGAAAAATAAAAGTTTTTCTTTACTAATTATTCTTCACTAACTAAGTCTAATTTGATAGTATGGGATATGATGAAAGCTTATCTGAGAGGGGAAATTGTTTATTATACAGCTAATATTAAGAAGACTAATGAGGAAAGACTGGAATTCATTAACCAGATGAAACAAAGATTCACAACATGCTCAAGATAAATTTCCAAATTTATGAGTCGAACTTAAAACCAAATTTGATCTTCTTTCTACTTAACCTATTGAACAGCAATCATTAAGGAGTAAGATCCTTTTTTATATTCATGGTGAAAAATCGGGTAAGCTGTGGACTCGTCAACTGAAGGAATGTCAGTTGCAAAACAAATTCATAAGATTCAGATGGGAGAAGGAACGATGACTATTGTTCACACTAATCGATACTTTGAGGGAATTTTATTCCAACCATTATACTTCTGAATATTATAAAGTAATATGTCAGATTTTCTGGATGGTGTGGCAAGTTGGCGTAGAAGAAAGACACGTATTCCACCTTTCACCAGCTTGATTACAAAATACCTGGATTTTGAAAAGCATAAAAGTGGTTAAAATAATATTTACAGTTGTTTAAATAACAGTGATTTATTATGGCAACTAATGTGTAAAAATCTAAGCCTCAACTTCAGAAAAAATTACCATACAAAAGTGCACAAGAACGGAGGCCTACCTGCATAGCCAATTCCTTGGAATCGTCATTGGGAGCCTCCAAGGCTCAGAGGACTCCAGCAACACAAATTAATGCGTTAATGAAAGATTTAAATTTGGTGAATATTTGGAGAAAAGTTAATCCTACAGAGAAAAATTTTTCTTTTTACTCTTCATGACATGATTTATTTTTGTTATCAGCACATTTACAAGGTAGTGTATTACAAGCTGAATATAAAAGTAGAGTTATATCAGATCATTCACTATTACTTTTTTCTTGTGAAAGTTCGGAGATAGTACGTCCGTCGTTTGGATGGAGGTTTAACGCAATGTTATTGAAAAAAACAGAGTTTGTTACTTTTGTTAAAGAGCATATCTCTTTATTTTTGACCGAGAATGTTAATTCTGTGGATAGTCATTTTGTAATATGGGACACTTTAAAAGTTTATTTGAGGGGAGAGATTATTAGTTATTCTATGAAAGTTAAGAAACAATTTATGGCAGAAAGTCCATAGTTAGAAAATCAAATTGCTGAGTTAGAGAAAGATTTTCAGAATGGTGTTGCAGAAGATTTTTAAAAAGCTGCATTACCGAGGTTTAAATTATGTTATAATACTTTACAAATTTATCGGATGGAGCGCTTAATAACATTGTTTAGATTGATTAATTATGAGTTGGGGGTAAGAGCTCATAAGGTACTTGCTTGGCAATTGAAAGCTGAAGAGGCATTTTGGACTATTAATCCTTTTAAGAATAATTTAAAAGTTACTTATAAACCTCAGGAAATTAATGATGTTTTATACATTTTATCTAAAATTATATACTTCTGAGGAGAAACAGGATAATGGTTCTATTGACTCTTACTTATCTAAGTTAAAGTTAGATGGAAATGATGTTCATGAATTGGAATCTCCATTTATGGATTTTGAAATTAAGGAAGCTATTCAGGAAATGCCTAATGGAAAGTCCTCAGGGGATGACGGATTCCCTGAGGAATTTTAAAAGCATTTTTATGATGATTTCTCTAATGGATTTGGAGAAGTGTTGAATCAAGTCACTGAAGATCAGAAGTTACCAGAATCATGTTCATAATTTTTATTCCAACAAAAGATAGAGTTCCATTAAAAGTGTCTTCATCGAGACCTATTTCTTTATTAAATGTAGATAATAAAATTATAGCAAATGTATTAGCTAATAGACTTGCTAAATATATACCCAAATTGGTACATTTTGATGAAACAGTTTTTATTAAGAGTAGAAACGCATCAGACAATATATTTTGATTAATTACTTTGGTCAACGCATACTGAAAGCAAAAATACAGAAAAAGCTTTTGATAGGGTTGAGTGGCATTTTTATTCAGTGTTAGAGAAATTTAAATTCAGCCCTTTTTTATTGGTTGGGTTAAGGCTTTATATACGAACGTGATTGCTAGGGTAGTGACAAATGGACAGATTTTTTTACCATTTAAATTGACTCATTCAATGCGACAGGGCTGCCCATTGTCACCAGCCTTATTTGTGTTGGCTATTGAATCATTAGCTCAGGCTATTAGACAAAATGAAGAAATTAGAGGATGAGTGTTATGAATGAAAAATATAAAATTAACTTATTTGCGGACGATGTGTTAGTATACTTGACGGAACCGGAATGATCGTTGAAACAATTCCAAGACTGTTAGTCGAAATTTGGAGAATTATTGGGATATAAAGTTAATTGGGATAAAAGTGAAATTTTACCAGTTGGAGTGGGAGATTATTTTGAATTTAAAACTATTACAAAATTTAGGTGGACAAGTAAAATTAAATATTTAGGTGTGTTTATGAATACTATCAATCATTATATCAATTAAATTACATACCTATATTAAGATGGATTAAAACAGATTTGATTGTGGAAAGATCTTCCATTAACTTTGTTTGGTCGTGTTAATTGTATTAAAATGAATATATTTCCTTAAAGTTCAATATTACTTTAGTCACTACCTTGTTTACTTCCAAAGGTTTTCTTTTAAAGTTTGAATAAAGAAGTGCGAGAGTTTTTATGGAAAGGTAAATTAGCTCGAGTGGGATTGCATAGACTTACATGGAAGTATGCATTGGGCGGACTACAGTTACCACATTTTCAAAATTATTATGAAAAGGCCCAGTTGAAGTTTGTTAGTATATGGATGTATTTAGATCAGCCTCCTAGCTGGGCTAAAGTGGAGATGGCCTATATTTATAGGGTTGAGATACATGAATTTATATTTCATTGGAATTTGATTTTATTACAGGAATATGATATGCCGATATTGAAACATTTGTTAAAGATTTGGATAAAAAAACAGGGTGTTCAGGTCGAAAGATAAATTATCAATTCTAACTCCATTGTATAATAATCAGCTCATTCCTTTTTCAATATTTAATAATCATTTAAAGATATGGGACTTTATACCTTTAAAGACAATATAAGTTTATTTTGAAGAGGGGCAATTTCATTCTTTTAATCAATTGAGAGAAAGATTTGATATACCTGTAAATTCAACTTATAGCTTTGATAAAAGATAATTATGGTAGAGAGATGATTTTACCTACTTTGTCGAGATTTGATCCTTTTATTTTCTCTATACCGAAAAAGAGTTATATTTCAGTTATGTATAATTTGTTACAAGATAGAATGGATAAGTCAGATTGGGAAAAATCTTAAATGGGAGAGTGATTTAGTATTTATTTTTCCCAAAGACGATTAGGCGACTATGTGTCAGGACAATGTAATTAAGTTGAATAATGTAAGATATGGAATGGTTAATTACAGTTTTTACATTAATTATATTTGACACCAGAAAAGCTAAAAAAAAAAATATGGGTTTAGTAATTTGAATTCTTGTTTTAGATCTGGCTCATGTATTGGAACTTTTCTACATGCCGTTTGGACATGTTAAAGTTCAATCATTTTGGCAAAAAATTAAAGTAGTTATGAAAAAATTATATAATTTTATATTACCATTAGATCCAATTATTTTTTTGTTTGGAAATTTATATTCATTAAGGGGAATGGGATTGGACAAAATTTAAATTGCTTTTGTATGTTTGGTGTTATCAGTAGCACATAAATGTGCTGCTATTTACTTGGAAAGATGATACTGAGATTAATATACTACGTTGGCATAATGAATTGTAAGTATGTGTTGTCATGGAAAAAAATACTTATAATTTCTTTGGCTTGGCTTCGCGGACGAAGATTTATGGAGGGGGTAAAAAGTCCACGTCAGCTGCAGGCTCGTTTGTGGCTGACAAGTCCGATGCGGGACAGGCAGACACGATTGCAGCGGTTGCAAGGGAAAATTGGTTGGTTGGGGTTGGGTGTTGGGTTTTTCCTCCTTTGCCTTTTGTCAGTGAGGTGGGCTCTGCGGTCTTCTTCAAAGGAGGTTGCTGCCCGCCAAACTGTGAGGCGCCAAGATGCACGTTTTGAGGCGTTATCAGCCCATTGGCGGTGGTCAATGTGGCAGGCACCAAGAGATTTCTTTAGGCAGTCCTTGTACCTTTTCTTTGGTGCACCTCTGTCACGGTGGCCAGTGGAGAGCTCGCCATATAACACGATCTTGGGAAGGCGATGGTCCTCCATTCTGGAGACGTGACCCATCCAGCGCAGCTGGATCTTCAGCAGCGTGGACTCGATGCTGTCGACCTCTGCCATCTCGAGTACTTCGACGTTAGGGGTGTAAGCGCTCCAATGGATGTTGAGGATGGAGCGGAGACAACGCTGGTGGAAGCGTTCTAGGAGCCGTAGGTGGTGCCGGTAGAGGACCCATGATTCGGAGCCGAACAGGAGTGTGGGTATGACAACGGCTCTGTATACGCTTATCTTTGTGAGGTTTTTCAGTTGGTTGTTTTTCCAGACTCTTATGTGTAGTCTTCCAAAGGCGGTATTTGCCTTGGCGAGTCTGTTGTCTATCTCATTGTCGATCCTTGCATCTGATGAAATGGTGCAGCCGAGATAGGTAAACTGGTTGACCGTTTTGAGTTTTGTGTGCCCGATGGAGATGTGGGGGGGGCTGGTAGTCATGGTGGGGAGCTGGCTGATGGAGGACCTCAGTTTTCTTCAGGCTGACTTCCAGGCCAAACATTTTGGCCGTTTCCGCAAAGCAGGACGTCAAGCGCTGAAGAGCTGGCTCTGAATGGGCAACTAAAGCGGCATCGTCTGCAAAGAGTAGTTCACGGACAAGTTTCTCTTGTGTCTTGGTGTGAGCTTGCAGGCGCCTCAGATTGAAGAGACTGCTATCCGTGCGGTACCGGATGTAAACAGCGTCTTCATTGTTGGGGTCTTTCATGGCTTGGTTCAGCATCATGCTGAAGAAGATTGAAAAGAGGGTTGGTGCGAGAACACAGCCTTGCTTCACGCCATTGTTAATGGAGAAGGGTTCAGAGAGCTCATTGCTGTATCTGACCCGACCTTGTTGGTTTTCGTGCAGTTGGATAATCATGTTGAGGAACTTTGGGGGACATCCGATGCGCTCTAGTATTTGCCAAAGCCCTTTCCTGCTCACGGTGTCGAAGGCTTTGGTGAGGTCAACAAAGGTGATGTAGAGTCCTTTGTTTTGTTCTCTGCACTTTTCTTGGAGCTGTCTGAGGGCAAAGACCATGTCAGTGGTTCCTCTGTTTGCGCGAAAGCCGCACTGTGATTCTGGGAGAATATTCTCGGCGACACTAGGTATTATTCTATTTAGTAGAATCCTAGCGAAGATTTTGCCTGCAATGGAGAGCAACGTGATTCCCCTGTAGTTTGAGCAGTCTGATTTCTCGCCTTTGTTTTTGTACAGGGTGATGATGGTGGCATCACGAAGATCCTGAGGCAGTTTACCTTGGTCCCAACAAAGCTTGAAAAACTCATGCAGTTTGGCATGCAGAGTTTTGCCGCCAGCCTTCCAGACTTCTGGGGGATTCCATCCATACCTGCTGCTTTGCCACTTATAATTTACATGATAATTATTCTTCTTCTGTTAGTAAGTGGTCTCTGTATTTGAAATATATATTTAGATATACTTGAAATGTTATTAATATTTATAATATTTCCTTTTACATATATATAACCTATATTTTTTTGCTCCCCTTAAGGGAGCTGGTTGAAGAGGTGCGAGGGTGGGGTGGGAGTTTTTTGGGGTTTTTTTATTTTAAAATAATTGATATTTTTTTTTAATATATATCTTTGTAAAATCGTTTTTTGATTATTACTATACTGTATGTCATGTAATTTTCTATCTTTTAAATAATGTTTGGGAAAAAAATGTCAGATTTTCTGACTTTCTAAATTTACAGATGCTTTCTCAGAATAACCATAAGTCTCAGGAGAAAATATTGCTTGCAATTTCCTGCTTACAATCTGGTAAATCTCCAGGACCAGACAGATATCCTGCTGAATTCTATAAATCAGTTTCTAAATGGTTTGTGCCTCATTTAAGTTCAGTGATTGATGATTCATTGAAATACGTGAAACTTCCATTATCTTTTAATGAGGCTTGTAAATCTCTTATTTTGAAAACAGGAATTACCCAGCTGAATGTGCATCATAGAGACCGATTTCTTTATTCAATGTAGATATGAAAATCTTATCTAAAATTCTGGTTTAAAGAACATATTTTACCATCAATTATTTTTGAGGATCAAACTGGATTTATTAAGAATTGTTATTCTTATTATAATATATAGATGATTGAATATCTTATATTTTTACTCTCCAGTCCTATCGTTGACAGTGTTTTTTCACTAGATGCCAAAGAAGCCTTTGGAGTGAAATAATTATTTGCTATTTTAGAAAAGTTCAACTTTGGTCTGGATTTTATTAAATGAATTGAATTATTATATTCATGTTCTATTATCTCAAATCATACTAATTTACAGCAATGAAAACTTCTTACGCTTTATTAGAGTACTCGTCAAGGCTGTCCTATAAGCCCTTTGCTTTTCAATTTGGTTGTAGAACCTCTTGCAATTGCTCTTCAGGAGAGTAGAGAATTTACAGGAATATGAAAGGAGCCAAACATGCAGTTTCATTTTATGCAGATGATCTTTTCATTTGGTAGCCAATCCTGAGGTTTTAGGATTTTGCCTTATTTGCTCATATCAGTAAGTTTGCTGGATTTAAATTAAATCTACAAAAAAGTAAATTATTGCCCTTTAATGGCTCTTCATTAAGATATTCTAATTTCCCTTTTAAGAGTGTGAAAGATACCTTTATCTATTTCTATGAATCAACATATTAATTTGATTAAAATAAATATATCATCTAAATGTTTATCTTTTCCGATCTCTACCAATTGTTATTCCAAAATCTTTTCTTAAATTACTGGATTCATTTATTTCTTCTTGCATATGGCAAGAAAGATTCTTTCATGTCAGACATTTTGTTCATTTGAAGTTCTCTGATTTTCCACAAATTCCTGAGACAAACATTTTGGATTTGGTTTTTGACACAGCATGGAGGCTCAATTTCGATTTTCTATAATCATTTGTTGGATTTTCGCTTGTTAAAATCAGGAATGATTGGGAATTTGCTTGAATTTGTCACTCTCTGATGAGGAATGGGATACTGTTCTTAATTTGATTAATGAGTCCTCATTCTGTGCATGACACTGTTGCATTTCAAGGTGGTGCACAGAATACATATAACCATAACCATATAACCATTTACGGCGCGGAAACAGGCCATGTCGGCCTTTCGAGTCCGTACCAGTTGACCATGTAGATGTATCTAAAGTTGAATTCTCATGTTTTTATTCCAACATTGATCCATTATGAAATAAATGTAAAAAATTTTGCTGCATCGTTGATTCACATTTTTTGGGCTTGTCCTAATTTAGAAGACTTTTGCAGAAAAAATTCATACTTTATCAGTAATTTTTTTTAAAGGCTGAAGTAGAACCCTGCCCATGGATTGCTATATTTGGTTTTTATCAAAAGGAGGATATTTTATTGACATCAGCTAAAAAGCAAATTTTTTTTTATCTCTGAGATGGGCAGGGGGGGATTTTATTGTAATGGAAAGACAACACACCACCAGCTCGTACTCTATGGTTACAGGATAATATGTCTTACCTAAATCTGGAAAAAAAATATCAGATGCTCTCTTAAAAATGTATAGTCTAATTTCTATAAAACATTGGCCCATTCATGAATATTTTTATAATCTAAACAATTAGTGTTTGGATGCACCAGTGATGCATTGCCTGGTCTCAGGAAGCCCACGCAACACCCTATCTCAATGGTTCTCAATGTTTTCTTCCACTCACACACCACTTTAAATAATCCCTCTGCCATCGGTGCTCTGTGATTAGTAAGGGATTGCTTAAGGTGGGATGTGGGTGAAAAGAAAAAGTTTGCAAACCACTTTTTAATTGTACCTAATTAACTTGTTTATGTGCACGGTTTCAGAACTCCCAAGGAAATGGGCCAATGACAATTTTTCTCAAACTAATATATATTTTTCAGTTAACCTTGTTTAGGGGTAGGAGCTCGATTGAGAAAGGCTTGTTTTTTTTTGTTGTATGTATTATTCATCTTTGTCTTTCCCTTTTTAGAAATTCTATAATTGAGAATTGTAAACATTACAATATAAAATATGAATATTGATTTATTTTTTGATTATGAAAAATAGTTACAATTTATAATTCTGGATGTTATGCTAAATGGAATGGTTTATTTCATTTATTAAATGGTTGATATAATTTACTGATTTGTAACTTTTTGTATACAAAATGTTACATTTTAAGCAATAAACAATATTTTTTAAAAAGAAAAAAAAATCCTTGTAGGCTTTGGCCAGAGCCAATGAAACATGTCCCAGAGGGGCAGATGACCCTCAGCCAACAAAATTGAACCACAACAGTTGATTTGATTGGGAAAGATGGAATGGAGAATTTGGGAAAAGGAACAGTGAAAACTCCAGAGACCAGCCATTGTGGATGTGACTTGCCCCATGTGGGAAACACGGAAATTCCATCGGGATCCAACCAAGGCTCCTATTCCCTGCTATTAGCTTTGCTTTTTTTGATTATTTAGCAGAAAATCAGAAACCTCAATGGGTGTGAAAACAGTTATATACCATAGTTCTGTCTGATTTGCATGTTTTATTTTGTTAATTAAAATCAATAAAGGTGTTTGTTAATACAGATTCTGTGCCAAACCAATCATTATTGTTGGGGATAAGCCACAATTCCCAGCAGGTAATTAACATCAACAAAATATCCTGTCCCTCGACGCACAGTAAATATTATCTGGTCTCCTCTTAAAAGCCAGTGGTACTGGGGACAGTGTCTGTGTTCACTGTGAAACCCAAGTCCTATCTTTTAAATAATTGCTTCACCCAGCAATTTCTGTCTGGAAAATGAATAAATGTTCTGGAATCCATTACATTTGTTTGGCCTGTGAAGGAGCATTAGAGCAGAATGACCATTAATAAGCCATAGCCTTAATGTTGGGACAGACCTTGCCTTGTGTAGTCTGTCCTCTATGATAGACAATCCCACAGGAAGGTTGCACCTCATGCAGATATCTGCCCTGACAAACCCACCCAACACCAAACCTCTTATTTCAATCACTGAAGCACTCCGGACCATATTCACTATGTTTGGATACCCCCGCTACATACACAATGACAGGGACTCCTCCTTCATGAGGCAGGAGCTGCAACAGCACCTACAGGCGGTGGGGATAGCCATGAGCAGATCTACTAGCCACAACCCCCGCGGGGATGGGAAAGTGGAGAGGGAGAATGGTACAATCTGGAGGGCAATCCTGTTGGCCCTCATGTCAAAAGGGATGCCAGTCTCCCAGTGGCAAGAGGTTCTACCAGATGTGCTGCACACTATCACGTCCCTGCTGTGCACAGCTATGAATCCACCCCCCCCCCCCCCCCCACACCAGAAGAGACTCTTCTTTTCCCAGGACGTTGGCATCTGGAACCACAATGCCAGTCTGGCTGACAATAACGGGGCTGATACTGATTCATAGACATATTAGCCCCCACAAGACGGATCCCCTGGTGGAAAGGGTACATCTGGTACACGTGAACCCACAATACCACAGATACCTTGTGGGATACCTGGACTGGAGGGAGGACACGGTGTCAGTCCGAGACCTGTCTGGGCAGGGTACACTAATACTGATCAGGTGACCCCAGAAGAACCTGATGGTCAATCGACACAGTGCCTGTCGTATTACCCCACCCCCAGCACTAGTCACCAGTCATGCCCCTGCGGCAGTCGATCCACACAGAAATCTCACCAGCAAGGAGCCCACCATAACAGATAGAAAAGGGTTCCACCCACACAGGTACATAGGCCTGTGAGCTCAATGCAGGGACAACAGGGGCCTCAGCCAGCACCTCAGATGTCACAGAGGATCACGAGCCCACCAGACAGGCTGAACCTGTGATGGACTCTATGAATGATGTACATATGTAATAAGTACAGTAAGTGCTCCATGTCGCCACATCACCCCGCTGGGTTTTATCTCAAAGAAGGGGTGAATGTGATGAAAGGCATTTGCATTGATGTATCGACTGGCCAGTCGATGGGAGCACCAGATGCAGTAGATGATTCCTGCAAATTCACAAGTGAAATGTTGCTTCACATGTTTGGGGCCCCAAATGGTGGTGAGGGAGGAGGTGTGGGCACAAGTGGAGCATCTCCTGTGGTCACAGCAGTAGATCCCAAGGAAACGATTAGTGGGGAGGGAGAAGAGGACAAGGGAGTCACAGAGGGAGCGGTCCCTGGGGAAGACAGAGAGGGAAGGAGGTGCGAATTGGTGTCTAGTGGTGGGATCACATAGTAGGTGGTTGAAATGGTGGACATGGATGCGTTGGGTGTGGAGGCAGGTGGGTGAGGACTATTTGTGCGTGAGGGCAGAGGGGGCAGGCAGATATGTGGGTAATGGAGGATACTCGGGTGAGTGGTGAGTTAATGCCACGTGGTTAAGAGTAGGAGATGATCTGGCATGCAAGTCCTCATCCTGGGGTGCAAAGAGGGAAGAAATGAGAGGAAGGAATGGAATCCTTACAGGGGACAGTGTGGGAAGAGAAGTCGTCCAAGTAGCTGCGGGAGTTGGTGGGTACCCGTCCCGCCCCACCCGGACTCGGGCTCCCATTGCGCACAGCTACCCGAGCCGCCGCGACCAGGTGAATGGAGCAACCCCGGAAAGGTGTGCTGAAGAAATGATTCACCCGGCAACAAGTGAGTCACGCCCGCTTCTCCTTTTTTATTGGATGTCCTCTCCAACCTGAGGCAACGGGACGGAGGAGGGACAGAAGTTCGGGGCGCTGGGTTCGGAGGACGTTCGCAGTCAGTCTGGTCCATCAAACAATTGGCGCAGGTCGGTCAGTCAATTAACAACCTGAGCTGCGATGAGGAGCAGAGTTGGAGGTCGTTCTAGTTCAATGCCACATTTCCTTTCCTCCTGGCCGGATTTCACTTGTGAGCGAGGGATTTACAGCGGGGATCGAAGGGGAAAGAGAAAGCGAAACTCTCGCAACTATAGAACGCGCAGATTTAGTCGGGAATCCGCGTTTCTCGGAACGGGGAGAGGGGGAGGAGGGGGGGGGGATGGGGGGGAGGAGGGGGGTGGGGGGGGAGGAGGGGGGGGTGGGGGGGGGGAGGGAGGGGGGTGGGGGGGGGGGGAGGAGGGGGGGTGTGGGGGGGGGGAGGAGGGGGGTGGGGGGGGGGGAGGAGGGGGGTGGGGGGGGGGGAGGAGGGGGGTGGGGGGGGAGGAGGGGGGGTGGGGGGGTGGGGGGGTGGGGGTGGGGATATGTGGGCGGGGAGGGTAGGGGAGAGGGAGGAAGGGTGGGGGGGGGGGAAGAGCTTCACAGTCACATCCTCCAACCGGTCGGTCCCCCCTCAGAGGGTTAATTAGTCACATGGGTGTAATGGGGCGATGTGAGCTTGAAGCCGTCTTGTGTTTCTGAATTAAATGCATTTAATGAGGCAGCCTCTCCTGTTTTCCTTGGCCAGAGAATTGCGATTCACTCTTCAGGGAGAAGCAGTTCCTCCTCATCTCAGTTTATATCTCCTCACCCTTGCGCACCTTTGTATCTTCAGGCTCTGTCTCGAGTTATCATCTCTTTCCGATACATTCCCAGAACCTAGCTCCTCTTGCAACACCTCCCTACCCCTAAATGATCCGACACATGCCTCCAGCCAGTGAACCAACTCTGCATCCAATCTCCTGCTCTACCTTGGATCTTGGAACCAAAGGAAAGATGCTGCTGAATTACTGGTCGGTCCTTCACTTCAGTAAATTCCACCGTAGCCCCAGTCTGATTCATCTCCGCCTTTCCAAATGCAGGTTTACTCCCTCTCTGAAAATAGTTTTTACACTTTCACATCTTATTTCACTCAGTGTACACATCACTCACTGTTCACACCACAGGGTGTTCTCATCCCCACACTCCAACCACCCAATTGTTTGCAGCCGGAGAAGAACAAAAATTTACACTCTTTCCCCAACCCCCCTCCCCCCCCAGTCTCCGCACCCCAGTCTCCCCTCCCCCCGGTCTTCTCTTCCCCTCCAGTCTCTCCTTTCCCCCCCTCCCGGTCTATCTCCCCCATCTCTCCTTTTTCCCCCCGTCTCTCCTTTCTTTCCCCCCCCATCTCTCCTTTCTCCCCCCTGTCTCTCCTTCCCCCCCCTCGATCTCTCTCCCCCCATCCTGGACTCTTCCCTCCCCTCCTCCCTCCTTCCTCCCTTCCCCCCCCCCCCTCCAGGAAGTTTCTTGTCTGTTTGCAAAGAGAGATTTATTGTTCCAGGACACCCCGCCACTTCAGTGTCTTGCTGACAAAACTTGTCTCCTTCAGGGTTCTCCAGATGATAACCACTTTTCAGTCACGACTGAGTGCCTTTTTATTTCTCTTACTCCAAGTGAAACATTAGACAGCCAGTCCTCTCCTCTTGCATGAACCACAAGGGCTTTGACCAGGACCTCTTACAAAATGGGCTTTCCATAAGCTTGTCCTGTTCCAGTCCCAGCTATTTTTGCAGGCTGTAACACTGTACAAGTGCTCTCTCTCTCTCTCTCTCTCTCTCTCTCTTCTCTCTCTCTCTCTCTCTCTCTCTCTGAGAAAACTGTTTGACCCCTCTCTCCTTGTGTAACCACATGACCCTGACCCTCTTTGAACATCTCCAGACAGAAGGTGGCTCCAACAATATCTTTCATCTGTTGTCCTTTGTAAACAACAATCCATTAGTGATGTCCCTTGAGCATTCTTCAAAGCTCTTGCAAAAGCTCTGAGCCGATATGTTTACCGTGCGGCATAGATCCAGTATTTCAAATAAGATGTAAAGTGTTTGTATGTGACCTACACTAACAAACCTTTCCTAATTTATTTCCAAAAACAAATCTATATAGTTGTATCTCTCTCACACTACTTCCATTTCCTTCAGCTCTCTGTGCCTGTTTCACCACAAGTCCTTGTCTCCTGGATGTTTGAAGAGGAAATAAGATTCTTCTCACCGCCATCTCCTTCGAAAACCAAGGCAACGTGAGACAGTGCTCTGGTGTATTTGGGTTATCGTATGCACCCCAACTGACTCGACAATTTGTCCAGCAGTGTCGTAGATTTGTAGTGAACAAACCAGCACCCCTCACTCTGTCTCCCTTCTTCTCAAAGGAGAAAACTTGCACAAGAAAAAGACAGGAGTTCTCCAAGCTGCCCACCTGTCTCCCAGTGAAAGTTTGGGATTACTGCATCTACACACAGGCTGCCCTGCTAAAGAGCGAGATTAATAATGGGAAACTCCAGATCCAGGTAAGACAAGACCATGAGGTTCAGAAACAGTTGCTACCCCTCCACCATCAGGCTCCTGACCAACAGACTCAATCAATCCACAGAAGCTGGTGGATAAATTGTCCTCACTGTGACTCTGCAACTGGATCCTGGACTTCTTGATTGAAGGCCACAGTCTGTCCAGGTTGGCAGTAAAAGCACAAGTCCCATCACAAGGAGCCATGTCACCTGTCAGGGTTGCGTGCATGGCCCTCTGGTCAGCTGCCACTTCACGACTGTACTGCCATGTTCAACTCCAACAAGTTTTCTTTTTTTTTAAACTTTATTTAAAATTTTATGACATTTTATAAAATTAAAAATTACATTTAAAGAAATAATAAAAAATAAGATAATAAAAATTAGAATACTACATCATTAAACTACACAAATTAACCCCCGCAATAATTATAACACAACATTAATCATCTAATTTAAAATTAGTCCAACCCTCCCCCCAAAAAAAGAGTGAAGAATTAATTAACAATGTTGTAAATAAAATAGAAAAAACCCCACTTACAAAAAAAAGGATAAAACTTAACAACAAAAAAAATTACTAACAACAAAAAAAATATCGATACTAATCTTCCTCTTCATTTAATTCAACATCCTCAATTTTTGACTTATCTTCTGTGACATCATCCTCTTAAAAAAGAAAGAAAAAAGAGAAAAAAAAACCCCAAAAAAAGAGAAAAAAAAGGACAGAAAAAAACCTCCTAATTCCCTCTCAATTACAATCAGAAAACAAAAAAAGTTTTAAAAAAAATTATTTAAAAAATAATAATAAAAAAAACCCTTCACTTCTTAACCCAAAAATTAAAAAGAAAAAAAAACAGGTCGGAGGTCACAACTACCTCCTCCTGTTTAAACCGCCCAAAGCAGTAACTCCCCCAAAATATTGGGTGTGAGATAACTCACAGGTAGCTGATGACTAGTGGAAACTAGTGGAAACTAGTGCCCACCCAGTTCCCTCTCCCAATTCCCATTTCATTAAACTATCATCATTATTTAAACTATTTAAACTCTTCTCAAAAAAAAAGATAAAAGATTTATTTTTTTAAATCAACGTTACCACTTCGGTCACCATTGCTTCCATTTCTTTTAAAAATCTGGATCCCACCTTACATCTCTTCTTTCTTTGGAGACCTTGAAGGACTACATCGTTCCTGAAACTGCATGATTGGTAGAGACTGAGCAAAGTCCATAACCTCTTTAGGATTGTCAAAGAACTTTGGCTAATTTCCATCCTAAAAAACCTTCAGTACCGCAGAATACCTGAATGTTGCCTTATGTCTTTTTTTCCACAACCGTTCTTTCACAGAATTAAATTCGCGTCATTGAAACATAATTTCTTGACTTCAATCTTGATAGAAGAAAACAGGATTATTCTGAACCATCAAAGGAGATCTATTTTGCTGGGCATTTCTAGTAACCGTACGTAAAATTGTCTCTCTGTCACAATAGTTTAAACAACGGATCAAAACAGATCTTGGATTCTGTCCTGAAAAAGATTTTCTTCTTAAAACTCTATAAGCACGTTCCAGTATTAAACCTTCAGGGAATTTATCCTGTCCTAACACTCGTGGAATCCATTCAGTAAAAAATTTTCTTGGATCTGGTCCTTCTATGCCTTTTGGCAAACCAACAATTTTCACGTTGTTCCGTCTAGATTGATTCTCCAAATAATCAACCTTTTTTGCTAAATTTTTATTTTGGATCTGCAATGTTTCAATTATTCTATTTTCATCTTGCAGTTGATCCTGTGCATCGACTAAACCTTGATCACACATTTCAAATCTTTCAATGGTTTCAAGCTTAAAAGCTCCATTAATGACTTCCGCCATCGCATTAATCTTGGAAATAAACAGGTTCACAAAATTAGCTAAGTGACTTGATACAGAATATATCTTATCTTCAAGATCCTTAACAGACATTTCAACGGAAGTAAATTCAGGCATAATGGGGTCTTGCTGTTCCTTGGAGACCACGGGATCTTCTGTCCCTTCCCTTAATTTAGTATCTTTTCTAGCAGTTTGACTTTGTATAAAAATCCCTCTCAAAGTCCCCCCAGCAATGCCAGGAGACTGAAGATCAGAGTTATCTTTAAGCCAAATCTCTTTAATCATCTTCACTGAATCGATGTCTGGAAAAACCATTGTAATTGAAGATGCATTTTGCAGCGCCACCACTGTAGCAGTCGAATGACAGCTCTTTAACTCTCTAGCTGGTGACGCCCCAGCTGATTCAACTGTCAAAGACTTGAGTAACAGCACTCACAGTGGCCGTTGTGTGAAATACTGGCACCCGTCCTTGGTCCGAAAGCTGTTGAATGCGACCTTCAAAGAGCCTCACCGGCTTAAAACAGAGCTTCAATGCCGAACTCTGCACGTCCTCCTCTGGATCCATTCGACGCTGGCTTCTTGTAAACAAGTAGGCTCAGACAATTTCAGAAAATGTAGTTTTTTAACAGTCTGTTGATGTTTTCTTTTACCTTTTTTTGCATATAAACCATTAGGCACTAATCCAACACCTCTTATTATTTATAATCTTTTAAAAGAACTTTAACGGGCACTTAAAGACAAAACAATAAATCAGAGTCAGGAGAGGTCTGGAAGGCATGTCTGTTCCCTACGCCATCTTGCCACGCCCCCAACTCCAACAAATTTTCTGATGTCACCCAGTAGTTGGCATCAGTGATGATTTGGCGTACAGAGAGGATGTTGAAAGGCTTGTTCAGTGGTGCAGAGCAGCCACCTGTCTCATTGTGGATAAAGATAAAGAAGATGACTGTGGACTTCAGGATGACAACTGTCCACTCCTCACTACATAGCAAGGGCTCCTTTGAAGTGAGAGTGGGGAACACAAAGTACCTTGGAGTCCATTCAAAGGATGACATTTCATTAACCCACAACACCTCTTTATTTGTCAGAAAAGCACAACAGCGCCTACACTTCCTAAGGTGTTTGAGGAGAACAAGGCAACCAGCCACTATCTTAACAGTGTTCTCAAGGAACATAGTAGAGAGTGTCCTGGCTGGTCACATCATAGCGTGGTATGTTAGCTGTAAAGTATCAGATCAGAGGTCAGAAGTGATTGAAACAGCTGTTAAGCTGATTAGGGTCTCCCTTCACCCTTTGACGATATCTACACAAAGCGGCACTTAAAGGAGGCTCAGAAAATCATTAAAGGGGCCTCAAGATCCTGCCCAGAGTATCCTTGAGACACCACCTTAATCACATGTGAATTGTTTGATTACAAATGTAAAACTGTAGATCACAGGGGCAAATGAGGGCAAAAAGTCTCTATCCCAAACATTGTGGAGGGCATTTTATATGTACAATCAGGTGCCAATATTCGCACAGTCACTTTGTTTTCATTCCTCCCTTTCTTTACATTTCTTTCCTTGGTATCTTTTCATTGAATACAGTTTACACAACCGATAAGTGGAAATTGGGCCTTGCCCATCAGGAAAAGAATCTCAGGGTTGTATGTGATATCGTGCTTATACTCTGAAAATAAATTTGAGCTCTGACGTCACAAATTCTTCCAAAATGGGGAAATTTACAACAATCAATTCCCCTACCAACTGGCACTCACTTAAAATGTGGGAGGAAATGGGAATATGGGTCAGAAAGCAACACAGTCACAGGGAGAACCTGCAAATCTGACCCACACACCACCTCAGAGAGGTTAGGGCTGATCGTAAGTGACTGACGATGTGAGACAATTGAATCAGCTACAGGTTTATTATCATTGTGAATGGAATTGACTATTCACATTCAGCAGGAAACCTGCTTTATCTGACTTTCTAGTGCAAGGAAGCTTATTAATGATACTGTTGCAAGTGGTTGGGCCTGGACAAAGGGGAGGTTAAAGGGTGAAGATACAGGGGTGAATGGAAGGAAACATGGGACTGAAGTTAAGTTGCTGCTGTGTGGAGGGATGGAAGGTCCTTACAGGGTTTAGAGTTATGAGACTGAGATCCAAGATGTCATTAGCTAAATCAAGGGTGTTTACATTATTTCAAGGCATATTAAACAACAGCTGGGGGAACTCAGCAGGTGAGGCAACATCTGAAGAAGCAAAGAGCTGGTTGACGTTTTGAATTGGGAACTGCATCAGAACTGATGCAGGATCTCAACCGGAAACGTCGACCATCCCACAGATACTGCCTGACTTGCTGAGATCCCCCAGCAGTTTGTTTTTTCTCTAGATTCCAGCAGCTCTGGTCTCGTGTGTCACCATGTAAACTCAGGCTTGTCCCTGCACACATTACGATTGTCCACTGTGCACAGTTGAGGGGACTCCTTTTTCTGCAGAACAACTAGAATACTTTACATCCAGGTGGGATGGACATGAGCAGTTCTGGGAATGCCGCGGTGTGTTATCTAATTGGAGGTTGTCTTGCAATGGAAATATCATGAAACCTGTTTCCTTACAGAGAAATGCCGGCTCAGTCGGAGTCTGAAACCCCCTCGCTCTTCACAATGGAAGAGCTCAGAAAACTGAAGTCCAATTTTGAGACCGGTGGGGTAGAAAATGTTAAATCGCTGATAGAGAAGAAGGTAACGGAAATGGACAACACAGAGCTCAACGTCGCATTGACTGGAATTTCAGGATCAGGAAAATCCACCCTCATCAATACTATGCGAGGACTTCGGAGCATGGACAAAGGAGCGGCCAAAGTGGGTACCAAAGAAACTACAATGGAACCAACCGGCTACCCACATCCCAGTCTGCCTAATGTTTGCTACTGGGATCTGCCAGGAATCGGATCCCTACAACTCCCAGCTGGTAAATATCTGAGCAAAATGAATTTCAAAAAATATGATTTCTTCATCATTGTATCAGATTGCCGATTCAGAGAAAGTGATGCCAAACTTGCCAAAGAGATTAAACGGCTGGGGAAGAATTTCTATTTTGTCCGCTCTAAGATTGACAATGACCTTCGTTCAATGAAGTTGGATCTGGGAAAAATTAATGAAGAAAAGGAGCTGGACACGATCAGGAATGACTGTGTCAAGGGGTTAGAAAGGGCAGGGATTCCATATCCCAAGGTGTTCCTGATATCCAGTTTTGAGGAGGATCAGTTTGATTTCTCTCTTTTGCAGAAAGTCCTTGAGTTTGATCTGTCAAATGTGAAGAAACATATCTTCGTTCTGGCCCTGCCAAATACAAACATGGAGAACGTTCGGAAGAAAAATGAGATGTTGAAGAAATACATCTGGATGTTGGCCACATTGTCGGGAGCATTGGGAGCAGTACCTGTTCCTGGATTCTCCCTTGCTTGTGACATAGGGATAATGGTTGGAGCAATAGTCCATTTCCGTAAGTGCATGGGTCTGGATGAAGCTTCTCTTCAAAGACTGGCCAACAGGTCTGGAAAACCTGTGGAAAAACTGAATGCAGTAGTCCAACCTCTCCTGCTGGGGGAAATCACTCCAAATGTTATTTTAAGGGTGGGTTGGGGTGCTGCTGTTGTTACCGTTTCAGCCATGGAACTGGCGTTAGACTTCATCCCAGTCATTGGCTCCATATTCGGTGCAGGATCGTCATTTGTCATGACCTACAAGATACTAAGTGATGCACTGAAGGATTTGACGGAGAACGCAAAGAGGGTGGTGAAGGTTGCATTTGAGTCTGCCTAACTGGTCTTCACACACATCTTCCATATCCACAGAACTCTTATCTAACTCTGTTTAAAATGTTGAACAAAATATTGACAAATCGTGAAGTGATTTTCTGGAGAATCAGAAAAATTGTTGATGCAGGAATCCCAAGCAAAAAATGTGCAGATGGAGGGCCGCAGCAGCTCCTGGAGAGGAATGACCAGAGTGATTTCCCCCAAATCTTTTGAGTCGTGACCCTTTATTGAGATCTGATATAATTCTACTTGATCTTCCCTTTTGTCACAGTAATTAATGGAAATACTTCTCATGCATTTCCCAGGAGGGGTTTGAAGCTGCAGCTTATGAAATGGTGGTCGCGTTGAGGAAGAGCTGCTGAGTCGAATGAAGCATGAAAATGAAGCCACAACTGCCCTCACAATAGTACATAATGATCTGTGACCCTATTTTGAAGTACAAAATGGAAGTTATTCAGAGAGGCCTGAGAAATTTCATCTGCTAATCAACAGCACTATGGGAAATGGTGAATAACAGATTGCTGTGCAGGGGACCCTGCTGTGTGAAAAACGGCCACAAGCATTTCCCATAGCCCAACTGTGAACTCTTCACAAACCCTTCCTGAGCTCACCAAAAGAACAATGGAATGGCAGCACTTTGCTTTTGATGGAAATGTTGGACTGACTGTGGGCACCAGGAGGAAGGCAGTTTTGGAATGTGGACTTGAGATGTACCAAGTTGAGTTCCCACATGGGCTGTACTCAGAAACCTCCATCTATTTTAAGGCAAAAATGATCATGCAAATTTGCCCTCCTCCTGAAACTGCAAACTGAGACAATGGAGGAGGTGAACAATCTCTCACTCTGCACACTCCGAAAACCCTTGCACTATCTTGAGTGATGTATTAATTCCTGGTCCTTCTCTGGTGAATCTGATTAATTCCCTGAAAGAGCACGATGCTTGTGACGATTGACCATGAGTTAAGTTGAGAGGTAAAGGGGCCTTGATTTGTTTTAAGCATTGCTGGTTTCTGCGCTCTTTCCGGTTTCCACACAGGCCAGGGTGGCTCATTCCCATTGCATTCTGTTGGCCAGAAAAGAATTAACAACAGCCAAGTGGCATGAGCTAACGACAGTGGAAGCAGAGAGAAAAAAATGTATGCTCTTTGCCGTGTGCTTAAAGTAATGAGGCTGGAATTTGGTGAGAGTGTTTTTCCAACCACCATTTTGTGATGTGGAGATGCTTGAAACCAGTGTTTGATCAGTTTTCCACTGGTGAGACTCCAATCCAAAACATAAGCTGCCAGGAGGGTGGCAAAGCAATAAAGTAATTAAACTTTGTACATTCTTATCTCAAAAAGGCAATGGAGATTTAATTCCAATTTACTCTCGGATAAGGAGTTTTTGAATTTCATGAAAAATAAAAGCTTTTCTTTACTAATTATTCTTCACCAACTAAGTCTAATTTGATAGTATGGGATATGATGAAAGCTTATCTGAGAGGGGAAATTGTTTATTATACAGCTAATATTAAGAAGACTAATGAGGAAAGACTGGAATTCATTAACCAGATGAAACAAAGATTCACAACATGCTTAAGATAAATTTCCAAATTTATGAGTCGAACAAAACCAAATTTGATCTTCTTTCTACTTAACCTATTGAACAGCAATCATTAAGGAGTAAGATCCTTTTTTATATTCATGGTGAAAAATCGGGTAAGCTGTGGACTCGTCAACTGAAGGAATGTCAGTTGCAAAACAAATTCATAAGATTCAGATGGGAGAAGGAACGATGACTATTGTTCACACTAATCGATACCTTGAGGGAATTTTATTCCAACCATTATACTTCTGAATATTATAAAGTAATATGTCAGATTTTCTGGATGGTGTGGCAAGATGGCGTAGAAGAAAGACACGTATTCCACCTTTCCCCAGCTTGATTACTAAATACCTGGTTTTTAAAAAGCATAAAAGTGGTTACAATAATATTTACAGTTGTTTAAATAACAGTGGTTTATTATGGCAACTAATGTGTAAAAATCTAAGCCTCAACTTCAGAAAAAATTACCATACAAAAGTGCACAAGAACTGAGGCCTACCTGCATAGCCAAATCCTTGGAATCGTCATTGGGAGACTCCAAGGCTCGGAGGACTCCAGCCCGTTCGAGTTTGCCTCCGGCGCCGATCCTGCCTCCGCAAGATGGCACCAACACTTTAGTGAGTTCGGCCGTTGCTGACCCACGTTCACGTGAAGCCATACGCGTGGGTGGCATGGCTGATGAGGGGACCAGCGAACCCGTGACCTTGCTGTGTGGCCCGGGGATGCGCAGTGTAGCATCGCAGGACACTCCTGTGCGTCCGGTGGCTTTGCCCGGCTTTCATGGGGCATCCCGGGTCCGTGAATTGCTGGAAAAAGTATGGGCTGTGGGGAGCATGATCGCCGATGTCCCAAAGAGGTCGGGGTTCCGGCGTCGGATGTCCAGACCCGCATCCGTTCAGCTAAAGGATTTATGATGACTGAGGAAGAAGAGGAACTTACCTTTTGAGAATTTTGTCCAGAAGGAGGAGCCTGTAATTAAAGGAGGCAGATCTCAAAAAGTGGAGGTGGAATCTGGAATGGATTCAGTGTTCTCTGTTTTGGTCAGGATTGCTTGTCAAATGGACAATATGTCAAAACAAATATCAACTCAGATGAATCAAGGATTTATACAGATAAAAATAAAAATGAATATCTTATGTGATGAAATGTCAACTATGAAACAAGAAATCACTGTAGTTAAGAGTGATATTAATAGATGTATAAAATCAGTCGATGCTGTGCAAGATAATTTTAAGAAAATTTTTTTTGAGATTTGAATAAAATGGTTAGGGAGTTTTTATGGAGAGGTAAATTTTCGAGAGTGGCTTTGAATAAATTAACTTGTAAATATGAGTTAGGGGTATTACGTTTACCACATTTTCAAAATTATTATGAAGCAGTCCAACTTAAATTTATTAGTTCCTTGATGGATTTGGAACGGCCTCCTAGTTGGGCCAAAATTGAGATGGCAAATATTTCTGACTTTGAAATACATCGCTTTTTGTTTAGATGGAATATAAATTTATTACAACAATATAATGTGCCTATATTAAAACATTTAGTGAAGTTATGGATAAAGAAAAATAAAATGACAGGCTCTAGGAGTAAATTATCAGCTTTGACTCCATTGTATAATAATCAACTTA
The DNA here is from genome assembly GCF_036971445.1 of Narcine bancroftii. Taxonomy (NCBI): domain Eukaryota; kingdom Metazoa; phylum Chordata; class Chondrichthyes; order Torpediniformes; family Narcinidae; genus Narcine; species Narcine bancroftii. The sequence continues at coordinate 52,639,485 of NC_091476.1, read as the reverse complement.
TTTCTTTTTCAATACATAATCAAAGTTTATTGCATTGGAGATTTGAAGGTGTGAAAAATTTGGGAGATTGTTTTAAAGAGGGTAAATTTTTATCTTTTAATCAGATGAGGGAAGATTTTGATATTGATAAGAATTCTTTATTTCTTTATTATCAAATTCGATCTTTGGTAAAATGTATGTTTGGTAAAGATATGATTTTACCTAAAATGACTAAATGTGAGACATGAAGGTACCAGAGAAGGGTTATATTTCATCTATGTATCAAATATTACAGGATGGTATGGATAAGTAGGGTTGGGATAGATCTAAAAGTAAATGGGAAGTGGATACTGGTTTTATTTTTTCCAAAGATGATTGGTTGGATATCTGTTTTGATAGTGTAACTAGATTGATAAATGCCCATTATGCAATGATTAACTATAATTTTTTACATCAATTATATTTAACACCTGAAAAATTAATAAAGTATGGTTTTCATGAATCAGACTTGTGTTTTAAATGTGGTGATATGGTTGGAACTTTTTTCATGCCATTTGGTCATGTATACATATACAATCTTTTTGGAAGAAAATTAAATCATTTTTAGAATATCTGCATAAGATTAAAATAGTTTTAGATCCAACAGTATTTTTATTGGGTAGTTTGCAACCTTTGAATGGCTTGGGATTAGATAAGTTTCAGCTTCTGTTTGTACATTTAGCTTTATCTGTAGCGAAAAAATGTATTGCTAGTACGTGGAAAGATATAAATATGATTGATATTAATAAATGGCATAATGAGATGAAATTGTTCAATAATAGAAAAAATTATGTATGTTTCACGTGATAATTATAATTTTTAAATTAATAAGTGGTTGTTATAGTCAGAATATTTACATTTCAATTTACATTGATTAGATCTTAATATGTATATTTAATTTTTCTTTAATATTTTTTCTTTTTTCTTTCTTTATGGCTCTCCTTAGGAGAGTTGGCTGAGGGGGGGGGGTGGTTCTTTTCTCTTTTTTTATATATATAAAAAAAATAACATTCATGTTTATGGTTAATTGTTATATATGTCATATTATTTGTTTTTTGAATGAATAAATAAAGTTTAAAAAAAAAGTAATTGTTCATCTTTACCCCTGTGTGATCTGCCTTCTTTGAGGTTGCTGGTTTGATCTTGTAACATAATTTGGGGTAATCATCCAGGATCAAACCAATTTGGAAGCTTTAGGGACGATTGACTTGTGCTTAGATATCAGTCGTCTGAGTTTGATTTAACCTCCAGCTTGAAATTAAAAATAAATGGTGAGTGTATAAATCACCAGCAGAAAACCTAGCAACTATGAATAATGACCAGTTCACAGCTAACCCTTCAGTGGTTAATTTAAAAATGGCTAAAAAGTCAGAACTGTAAGAACTGGGATGAAAAAAAAGGAAATTGCCCAAAAGATTGTTAAGCACTATGTAGGAAAGGAGGTATTTGAAGAAGCTGCATTGGAACAGTTTCCAAAGGAGAAAAATTCAGGGGCAGTAAAGTTGGCTTTGAGAAAACTAGAGTTAGAGGAAAAAAGAGAGACAGAAAGGAAAGCCGAACAGGAAGCAGTAAGGCAGGCAGAAATGGAGGAGAGAGAGAAAGAATGGAAGCATGAGCTAGAACTAGCTAAATTAAAGCTGACCCTAATGCAAGGAAGGGAGAAGCCCAAAACCCATGTGCTGGTCAGGAGGAGAGGTTTCTGGCCAGTAGAGAAGTGAGGTTAGTTCCTCCATTTGAGGAAGCTGAAATAGACTAGTCTTTTCAGCATTTTGAGAAAGTAGCTGTAAATTTAAAATGGCCACCAGACCAGTGGTCACTCCTGCTACAAAGTGTTCTTAAAGGGAAAGCCCAACAGGTATATTTGTGTCTCATGGTGCAACAAGCAGCTGATTACGAATTTGTAAAGCAGGCTATACTCCAATCTTATGAACTAGTCCCAGAGGCTTATAGACAAAAGTTCAGGAGTTTAAAAAAAGCAGTAACCCAATCTTACCTGGATTTTGTTTATAGGAAGGTTGTGTGTTTTGATCGGTGGTGTGCTGCAATGAAAGTAGAAAATAACTTTGATTTATTGAGGGAAATCATTCTGATTGAGGAGATTAAAAATTGTGTTCCTGACAATGTTCAAGTGTACTTGGAGGAGAAAAATATAAAAATTTGGCAAGAATTAGCTAAATTCGCAGAGGAATATGTTTTAACTCACAAGTCTAAGTGGACACCAGGGAAAACCTTTTAAAGGAATACTGCTGATAATCCAAGTAGAGTAGAAAGAAAATCTAGAAGTGAGGTTAAAGGAAGAGAGGAAGAAAAATGGCTGAAGAAAATTTATTGAGTGTTATTTGCCACTATTGTAAGAAGCCAGGGCACATAATAGCAAATTGTCCTGTACTGAAAAGGAAGAAAGAGAAAGGGGTGGGACTAACTGCGTGTGTTCAGAGTGAGAAAGTTGGTTTTTAAACCATTCATGACTGAAAGTTTCATTTCAGTTAAAGAAGGATCCAATCAAGTGCCAGTTAAAATCCTGCAGGATACTGGACCAGCCCAATCATTTGTATTAAGCAACGTTTTGAATTTTGGTGAGGAGACCGATACTGGAAATGTGAATTTAATTAAAGGTATTGGTGGTGAAGCAGAGCCTATACCTTTGCATAGAATAGTGATGAAATCAGACTTAGTTAATGGCCCGGTTACGATTGGGATAAGATCAAGTCTGTTGGTGGATGGAGTTTCTTTTGTTAGGGAATAATTTAACAGAGGGTAAAGTCATACCTGCAGTGAAACTCACAAATAAGCCATTGGTTTGAGTCTGAAAAGGATTTGGAAATCTACCCTGCATGTGCCATTACGAGAGCCATGACTAGAAAAAAGGTAGGGGTAGAGAAAGTCTATGATTTTCCTATAGTGGAGACAAGCATTGAGGACAAACCATCTTTGCTGTTGTCAAGAGAAGAATTAATAACCAGAAAAAAGCATGATCCTGATCTTGTTTGGATAAGAGATAAGATTCTGCCTAACCAGGAGATTGAAACTGTGCCAGTAGGTTACTTTGTTCAAGATGGAATATTGTTGAGAAAGTGGAGACCACAAGTGATACCTGCCAGTGAAAGTTGGGCAGTAATAAGGCAAGTTGTAATTCCCAAAACTTACAGGAATGAAATATTAAAGTTGGCTCACAGTATACCTTTGGAAGGTCATCTTGGAGTGGAGAAGATGGTAGAAAAGATAAGGAAGCAGTTTTATTGGCCAAAATTAAGAAAGGACGTTGTGAACTTTTGTAGAACCTTTCACACTTGTCAACTGGTGGGCAAGCTTAATCATGGACCACCAGTGGCACCTTTACAACCCATCCCTGCTTTTGGGGAGCCCTTCTTGAAAGTGATAGTGGATTGTGTTGGCCCATTGCCAAAAACCAAAGCAGGAAATGAATATTTGTTAACACTCACGTGCACAGCTTCAAGGTTTCCAGAGGCTATTCTCCTGAGAAACATTAAAGCAAAGACGATTGTGAAAGCTATGCTAAAATATTTCACACCAAGGGAGTAATTTTATGTCTGGAATATTTCAACAGGTGGTGTATGAATTGGGAGCCCATCAAATTGTGTCATCTGCCTATCATCCTGAAAGTCAAAGGGCCTTGGAAAGGATCCATTTAACTGTAAAAAAATATGACGAGGGCTTATTGTGTGAAAATAAAAAGGATTGGGATGAAGGAATCCCTTTAGAGAGGCAACTCAGGAGTCTCTTGGCTTTAGTCCATTTGAGTTGGTGTTTGGTCATGAAGTCAAGGGTCCATTACTATTTTTGAAGGAACAGTGGATACATAATGATATACAATCAAATCTGTTGGATTATGTTTTCAAATTTAAAAATAGATTACATCAGGCTTACGAGATGGCAAGGAAAAATTTAAAAACTGCTCAGGGAAAAATGATCTGTATGATCAAAAAGCAAAAATTAGGGACATTAAACCTGGTGACAAAGTATTGGTTTTGTTTCCAATGCAGTCAAACCCTTTGAGAGCTCAGTTTTCAGGACCATATAAGGTGAATTCAAAAATTAACTAGGCCACCTATGTCATTGAGATGCCTGATCATCGAAGAGAGGCACAGGTCTGTCATGCGAACATGCTTAAACCTTACTTTGAGAAAATGGCTGAGGAGGAGACTAGGATTCCAACCAAGATGCCAGTTATAGAGGAAAGCAAGGAGGACATAAGTTTCAGGGAAGGTCATGGAGCATAGAAAGTGATAAGCCTCAGGCTGAAAAAAATCCATAGTTTTGCAAAACTTAGAAACCAAGTTAATGCATTAGACTAAATCAGAAAGGGATGAAATGAAGACATTACTTATGAAAGTTAAGGATATATTCTCAGATGTTCCAAGAAGAACTACTGTGGCTTGTCATGATGTGGAGGTCAGTGATGCCAAGCCTATTAAGTAGCATCCTTACTGAGTTAATCAGGAAATGAGCAGATTGTTGGATCAAGAGGTGGATTATATGCTCAAAAATGACATCATCTGAAAATCAAGTTCAAATTAGAGTTCACCCTGTGTTCTGGGTGCCTAAGCCAGATGGCTCAATTAGGTTTTGTACAGATAATAGAAAGGTAAACATGGTGACACAGATTGATGCATTCCTTCATCCCAGAATAGATGATTGTATAGATAAGATGGGGAAGGCTAAGTTTCTTACAAAGATTGATCTCTTAAAAGGATACTGGTGTGTTCCTTTGACAGAGAAAGACAGGGAAATTTCTGCATTTGTTGCACCTTCGGGATTATATGAGTATAATGTTGTGCCTTTCTGGATGAAAAATGCACATGGCACATTTCAGAGAATGATTAATGCAGTAATTTATGGTTTAGAGCACACAGGAGTCTATATTGATGATTTAATAATTAGTAGGATACATGGGAAGAACATACTTGAATTAGAGCAGTTATTTCAGAGACTAGTGGAAGCACACCTCACAGTGAATTTGCACAAGAGTGAGTTTGGACATGCCACTGTAATTTATCTGGGTTATGTGGTAGGCCAGGGACAGGTGGCACCGGTTGGTGTGAAAGTATTGGCTATCACTGCGTTCCCTATCTCTGGTAATAAGAAAGGTCTTCGGAGATTTCTAGGTATGATTGGCTACTATCGTAAATTTTGTAAAAATTTTTCAGAAATTGCACTCCCATTAACAAAACTACTTGGAAAGAAAGAATTATTTATCTGGTCAGATGCATGCCAGGAAGCATTTCTGAAGTTATAATGGTTGGAATAAAATTCCCTCAAGGTATGTTAAGGGGAAGGTATCTCTGTACTGAAATGAAATGTATAAAAGTTGGGTCAGCCTCAGTATCTGTGTGTATTCCCAGGGTAAGGGGAAGCACCCAACTTTCCATTGTTGTATAATAAATGTTCTTTGTTCTCAATTTTTGTCTCGAGCAATTTCTGTGAAGGTACTTGTTTCTCACAACCATGAGTTGAGTGAAGAGGATAAGGTCGTTCCTGTTTCCACACACAGACCAGTGTTGCTCATTCCCATTGCATTCTGTTAACAAGTCAAGTGGAATGAGCTAAGGACTATGAAAGCAAAGAGAAAAAATGTCTGTTCTTTTTCATGTGCTTGAAGGAATGGAGGCAATTTTAGTGAGTGTGTTCTTTCAACTACCATTTTGTGGCGTGGAGATGCTTGAAACCAATGTTTGGTTGATCGGCTTCTTTCAACAGCCAGTGCTAATGATGAGAATGTCTGTCTTCACTGTGAAACCTTCCAAGCCCTATCTTTTATATAATTTCTGACTGGAAAATAAATAAATTTTCTGGAGTTCATTTGTTCGGCCAGTGAAGGAGCATTAGAGCAGAATGACCATTAACAAGCGGTAGCCTTGCAATGTTGGGACAGACCTTGTAATGTGTAGTCTGTCCTCTGTGATATACAATCCCACAGGCAGGTTGCATCTATGACAGAATATTGAGATGTTTGGGAGATAAACTGGGAAAGATTTGTTAGAGCAGATCACAAGCAAACACTTTAAATCACCGAATTTTTTCCATGAGTTCTGCAGAGTGCTCACAGACTCATGATGGACTGTTATTTGCAAAAGGCAACAATGTAGCAGCATACAGCAGCAGCTTTGTCAGAAAAGCATTTGCTGTCTGGAAGCGCATGTGATCTTTGCAGGCAGAGGCAGAACAGCTTTGCTCTCAGAGAGGGAGGGAGGGAGTGAGAGAGGAGAGACATGGACTTCAGTTCCAGAGGGACAAGCTGGCAAGCTTTGGAAGGTGGCCTGGTCAAAAGAGAGGACTGGCTGTCTGGTGTTTCCCTTTGAATACAAGAAACAGAAATAAACTCTGGTGACTTGAAAGAAAAAGGTTATCATCTGGAGAACCCTGAAAGGGGCAAGTTTCATCAGCAAGACACTGGGATGGATGTCCTGAAACAAGAAAATTCTCTCTGAAAACCAACAAGAACCCTCCTGAGTGGTAACCATTTACCTGTTAAGCACCAAAGTCCAGTGAACTTTACTAATGCTAACTTCTATGCACAGTTCAAGAATTGCCTGCAACCAGTGAGATTGGACTGTGATCCAAATAACTTTTCTAAACTTGTATACACATTACACACATGTGCACTTAGAATTAGAGGGAGGTTAAGTAAGTCGATGGAGATAAGTTAAAGTTTGATTCAATTTTCATGTTCAAAGATGATTAAAAACAACTTTAGTTTAAGTGACCCTTTGTCGTGCATATCTATTGCTGCTGGGTTTTGGGGTCCTCTGGACTCCATAACATTTTATGGGGACTCGTCCATTTCAATTTGAAAATTGTAGTTTTTGTGATTTATTCGTTAATTGGTTTTTCAAGCTAATTTAAAGCTTGTGTCTGGAACAACAGTAGCAATGGAGGTTGATACATTTTTGTTACAACCATCACCTGCAGAGCAAGAGAAAAGAGGAACTGATTCCTATTTGTAAGGCATTATAACTGTGAAGTTAAGTATTGGATGAGGAAAATACAAATACAGAGGATTATAATGAAATATATAAGTGAGGGAATATTTGTTGAGAGACAGAAATTGAGGGTGGAAGAAGAAAGAGACGGAGGGTGGAAGAAGAAAGAGAGACGGAGGGTGGAAGAAGAGAGACGGAGGGTGGAAGAAGAGAGACGGAGGGTGGAAGAAGAGAGACGGAGGGTGGAAGAAGAGAGACGGAGGGTGGAAGAAGAGAGACGGAGGGTGGAAGAAGAGAGACGGAGGGTGGAAGAAGAGAGACGGAGGGTGGAAGAAGAGAGACGGAGGGTGGAAGAAGAGAGACGGAGGGTGGAAGAAGAGAGACGGAGGGTGGAAGAAGAGAGACGGAGGGTGGAAGAAGAGAGACGGAGGGTGGAAGAAAAGAGACGGAGGGTGGAAGAAGAAAGAGAGAAATGAAGTGTGTTAGAGGCTGAAAAACAGGAAATATGAGTTAGAGGTAATTCAAAAGGAGGAAGTCACGTGATGGAGTAGAGACCGGTAAGAAAATACCAGCCCTCTCCAGAAAAGTTTTAAAAAAGTAAAGAAAAAACAAAGCTACAAACACAGAAACCATAACAAATTAAAAATAAAAGTGTGGAGAAAATGGCAGCAAAGAAAGAAAAATCAAAAACAATGGGAAGAAAAGAAGAAGGAAAGATGTCGGAAGAGAAAGGTGAAGGCCTTACCTGTACAAGGAAGCCCACTGTGGAGAGAGAAGCCCGCTTCCTGAGGTCAATAGAAACACTGAACTCAGGACTACAAATATGGCTCACGGAGCCAAAGAAAAGTGCGCAACTGCGCATGCGCGATGCACAAGACAAAAACAACACTGACAGGAGGGGGGACCAGCTGAGGAGTAAATCTCCACAGCTGAAACAGACAAGTATAACACGACAGCAAGACGCTCAACAGGAGCGTTATAGAAAATAACGGGAACAAGAAGGAAGAGAATAAAAAAAGGAAATCAGAGAAACAACAGATAACCAGCCCAGAGGAAGACGACCAAGACACCTTGAATAAAAATAATAAAAACAAAAATACCCAACAAAATAAAATAAACAACCCAACAAGAAGATCAGAAGAGACAGAGGTAAAGGACACAGATCCTGGACTGGACTCAGAAGAAGAGAAGGGAGAACATCAAACTCTACACAGAGAAATGGAAGATGAAGGGAAGGGACAATACATGGATAAAATATTTTTACAGAATATATGGAAACATTAAAAGAATGGCTGATACAAGAATTCAGTGAAATAAAAAGAAGAATAAAAGGTACAGAAGAAAAAGTGCATAGATTAGATATGGTCATGACAGATATAGGAAAAAGAGTAGACAAGGTGAAAGAACGAGAAACAGCCATAGAAATGGAGGTAGATGACTGAAAAAAGAAATTAGAAGAATCTGATAAAAAAGTTAAAGAAACACAGGAGCTGATAGCTCAGAAGATAGATATAATGGAAAACTATAATAGAAGAAACAATATAAAGATAGTGGGCCTTAAGGAAGATGAAGAAGGCAAAAATATGAAAGAATTTATAAAAGAATGGATCCCCAGGGTCCTAGGAAGGCCAGAATTACAGGAAGGAATGGAAATAGAAAGGGCACACAGAACATTAGCCCCAAAACCACAACCACAAAAAAAAACCAAGATCCATTCTAGTAAAATTCCTAAGTTATACAAAAAGAGAAAATATATTGGAGAAAGCAATGAAAAAAATAAGAGAAGACAAAAAGCCACTGGAATACAAAGGTCAAAAATTTTTTTTCTATCCAGATATAAGTTTTGAACTCCTGAAGGAGAGGAAGGAGTTTAATGCAGCAAAAACGACCCTATGGAAAAAAGGTTATAAATTTATGTTAAAATATCCAGCGGTGCTTAAAATAGTAATCCCGGGGCAGCAAAGCAAACTGTTCTCGGATCCGGAAAAAGCACGAAAATTTGCAGAACACCTACAAAACAGACAGAGAGATGAAGAGATAAAACAAGAACAAAAATGACAACAAACTATATATGAAGAAGAAGAAGAAAGTATAAGTAAGAACTAAGAAGAGAAAGAAAGGGAAGAAAGGAAGTAAGGAGGGAATTAAGAGAGTGAGCTTTGTTATATATGAAGATTAAAATCTTTTCGGTGGGGATGGGTGGGGAAGAATAACATTCACTGCGAAATCAGTTGATGCTTGCGAGTGGGTTCGCAAATCCAAATGAAGAGGGGAGATGTGGTTGCCCGACAAGGGACAAAGGGCAACTCAGAGAGGGGAGGGACTATTGGGGTTAAAGGAATTTTAGATATGGGAATAGTGGAAATATTTTATGTTTTAGAAATGTTGTCTTACAATGTGTTTAAAAAAAGAAAACATGGATAAGAAGGGAAGGTGGTGATGAGGAAATGGAAAGGAAAGATAAACAAAGTATGAAATGGCCATGTTGAACTATATGACTTTAAATATTAATAGAATACATAACCAAATCAAAAGGAAGAAGCTGTTAAATTTACTAAAGAAAGAAAAAAATTGATATAGCATTCATACATGAAACACATCTAACTGAAGTGGAACACAAGAAATTAAAGAGAGATTGGATAGGACATGTAACAGCAGCATCGTATATTTCAAAAGCGAGAGGAGTAGCTATATTAATCAATAAAAATGTACCAATCAAAATAGAAGAGGAAATAATAGATCCAGCAGGGAGGTATGTAATGATAAAATGTCAGATATATTCAGAATTTTGGAATTTACTCAATGTATACGCACCTAATGAAGAAGATAAAAAATTTATGCAAGATGTCTTTTTGAAGATCGCAGATACGCAAGGGGATATACTAATAGGAGGGGATTTTAACCTTAATTTGGACTCAAGCATGGATAAAACTGGAAAAAAGACTAACAGAAAGAAAAAAGTAATCAAATTTATAATTAAATCGATGCAAGAAATGCAACTTTTGGATATATGGAGGAAACAACACCCAAAGGAAAAGGAATATTCATATTATTCGAGTAGACATAAATCATACTCAAGGATAGACCTATTCCTGTTATCAGCCCACATTCAAGGAAGAGTTAAGAAAACAGAATATAAAGCTAGATTGTTATCAGATCACTCACCCCTGTTATTGGCAATAGAACTAGAGGACATCCCACCAAGAATGTATAGATGGAGATTAAACTCCATGCTACTTAAAAGACAGGATTTTAGAGAATTAATTGAGTGACAAATTAAAATGTACTTTGAAATAAATGCAGAATCAATGAAAAATAAATTTATACTATGGGACGCAATGAAAGCGTTCATCAGAGGACAGATAATAAGTTATGTAACTAAGATGAAGAAGGACTACAATCGAGAAATCTAACAGTTGGAAAGGGAAATAACAAATACAGAAAAAGAATTAGCAATAAAGGAAGATACAACTAAAAGAAGAGAATTGACAGACAAAAAAATAAAATATAAAACACTACAAACATATAAGGTGGAGAAGAACATAATGAAGACAAAACAGAAATATTATGGCAGCTTAAGACAGAACAAACTAAAAAAACGGTATTGGCATCAAGGAAAAAGGACAAACAAATTACATATAACCCAACAGAGATCAACGAAAACTTCAGGGAATTCTACGATCAATAATATCAAACTGAAAACGAAGGAAAAGAAGACAAAATAGATGAATTTATAACTAAAATTGAACTACCGAAATTACAAACAGAGGAGCAAAATAAATTAATAAAACCATTTGAAAGAGAAGAAATACAGGAGATATTTAAAAAACTACCGAACAATAAAACACCGGGAGAGGATGGACTCCCAATAGAATTCTATAAAACATTCAAAGACTTATTAATTCCTCCTCTCCTGGAAGTAATGAACCAAATTTAAAAAACACAAAACATACCAGATTCATGCAAAACAGCAATAATTACAGTAATACCAAAGACGGGGAAAGATCCACTAACACCAGCATCGTATAGACCAATATCTCTACTTAACACAGATTATAAGATAATAGCTAAACTATTAGCAAACAGATTGGCCGACTGTGTACCAAAAATAGTAAAACTAGATCAAACTGGATTTATTAAAAAAAGACGACAACAGACAATATCTGTAAATTCATTAACGTAATACATGCACTACAAGGAAACAAAACTCCAACAGTAGCGGTTGCTTTAGACGCAGAGAAAGCCTTTGACAGAGTAGAATGGAATTATTTATTTTTTAACAAAAATTCAACCTACCAGAGAAATATATTAATTGGATTAAAGTATTATATAAGGGACCATTGGCGAAAGTGACAGTAAATGGATATATATCAAACCAATTTAAATTAAGCAGATCAACAAGACAGGGATGTCCACTATCTCCCTCACTGTTCATGTTAGCTATAGAACCACTAGCAGAACTGATAAGAACAGAAATTAAAATACGAGGGATGAAAATAAAAGAGAAGGAATATAAAATCAGTCTATTTGCAGATGTTATAATATACTTAACAGAACCAGAAATATCAATAAAAGAATTACATTAAAAAATTGAAGGAATATGGAGAAGTATCAGGGTACAAGATCAATGCAAATAAAAGTGAGGCAATGCCAATGAATAATGCGGATTTCACAAAGTTTAAGGAAGAATCACCATTTAGATGGCAAACACAAGCAATTCGATACCTAGGTATGCAACTAAATAATAATCTCGGCCATCTATATAAACTAAATTATCAGCCATTAATGAAAAAATTGCAAGACGACTTAGAGCACTGGAAAGACTTACCACTAACACTGATAGGAAGGATAAACTGTATTAAAATGAACATATTCCCAAGGATACAATACCTATTTCAATCATTACCAATTCACCTAACAGAGAAATTCTTCAAGGAGCTAAAGTAAATGATAAGGAAATTCTTATGGAAAGGGGGGAAACTGAGGATAGCACTAGATAAATTAACAGAATGGTACAAACAAGGAGGCTTACAACTACCAAACTTTAAGAATTATTATAGAGCAGCACAATTAAGATACCTATCAGATTTTTATCAAACAAGGGAAAAACCAGATTGGACCAGATTAGAGCTAGATAAAATAGGGGAGAAGATACCTGAGTATATACTCTATAAGAGGGATGAAAAATTGGTGCAACGTAGGAATTCACCAGTATTACACCATCTGCTCAACATTTGGAAGAAGACTCACGTAGAAAGGAATAAAATAAATTATCAACTACCAAAATTAATATTGACACAAATCAACTAATCCCTTTCTCCTTCAGAGAATGGGAGAGAAAAGGGATCAAAAGAAAAGAAAATTGTTTTTCGGGAAATAAATTATTATCTTTTGAACAAATGAAGGACAAATATAATATAACTCACGATACAAGGTTTGCATACCACCAACTGAAAACCTACTTGAAGGACAAATTGGGAAACAGTCTGAAGTTACCAGAAGGAAGCAATTTTGAATATGTGATTACAGACACAATGATAATTAAAAAATTCATAACAAACATGTATATTAAACTGCAAGAAAAGGAGAACGAGGAAACAAACTGTAAACCTAAACAAAATGGGAACAAGATTTAAACATAAAGAATGAAACTTGGGAAAAGCTATGCTCTGGAACCATGAGAAATACAATAAACACGAGGTTACACTTGATACAATATAATTGGTTACACAGGCTATACATTGTAGCAAAAAAATGTATAATGTCAACCTGGAAATTAGAAGACAACTTGAGAATACAACAATGGTACATAGAAATAAATAAATGTATTCCATTAGAAAAAATAACATATAAGTTAAGAAATATCATCACAATATTCAAACAAATGTGGGAACCATACAATAGATAAATCCTACCATGAACCTCCACCACCTAAAATGACAGAAGGAGAAGACAACGAAATGAACTGACTCAGTATATAAAAGTAAAAGATAAATGTTTATTTTATTAAGTGACAGCATTGTTTAACGGATATAATGTATCTTATAGATTGAACTTTGAATAAATGGGAAGGGGGGAGAGGGAGGGAGGGAATGGAGGGGGGAAAAAGGGGAGAAAATGACACTGTATATATTCAAGAGAAAAATGACTATGTATTTTGGTCAAGATGGTTATTGTGTAAAAAATAAAAAAAATAAAAAAAAAGAAAAGGACTGACAGTTTCAATTAGAGAAGTTAAAAATTGAGATGAAGAGGATTGAGGCTATAACTCTTGGGGAGAGGTTTTTGGCTAGTAGAGAGGTAAATCTAGTTCCTCCTTTTGATGAGGAAGATTTAGATACATATTTTCAGCTTTTTGAAAAGGTTGCTGAGAGCTCAAAATGGCCAAACGAAAAGTGGCCTCTTATGCTCCAAAGTGTATTGAAAGGAAAAGCACAAGTTGCATCCTCTAGTTTGACTACAGAGCAAGTGGCAAATTATGATACTGTTAAAGAAGCAGAATTGAAAGCTTATGAGTTGGTTCCAGAAGCATATAGACAAAAATTTAGGAGTTTGGTGGAAACATGGAATCAATCTTATATGGATTTTGCTCTGAAGAAATCTGTATGTTTTGACCGTTGGTGCACCTCAAAAGGAATTAACAATGATTTTGACAGATTGAGAGAATTGATATTAAATTAAAAGGTGTGTCCCAAAAATTATACCTAGATGAGGAATACGTAGGAATGTGGCAACAGGAGGCCAGATTAGCAGATGAATTTGCTCTAATTCACAAATATACATTCCAGAATAGTAGGCATTTTCAGAGAGTTAATGTAGAACAGATTAATAAACCTGTTCATAAGGTTAATGTGGAGCAGGATAGTAAGCCTGAAATTAAGTCTGGAGAGAGTGCTAAGACAAAAGATGAAGGTAAGGTAGGAAAGGACAGAACTTCTGCATTTGTATTCTACTTTTGTAAAAAAATCTGGTCATGTGATTACGAATTGTCTAGTGTTGAAAAAGAAACAAGAAAAGGAGGTTTACCAGAAGTATGTATTCAAACAATGGAATTTAAGGAGAGCAGATGTTCCAAACCTGGTAAGGAGGCCATGAATGTTTTCAAACCTTTTGTGTCAGAGGGCTTTGTTTCAGCAAAGGAGGGAGAACCATAGTGTAGGAGTTTAGAAACAGTTATTATTTTAATTGAAGGAGTTTAGAAACAGTTATTATTTTAATTGAAGGAGTTTAGAAACAGTTATTATTTTAATTGAAGGAGTTTAGAAACAGTTATTATTTTAATTGAAGGAGTTTAGAAACAGATTATTTTAATGTTAGGGGTTCTGAAACAGTTATAGAAGGTAGAAAGAAAAAGCAAGAAAAAATCTAAAATGTTCTTTGTGTAAAAGGGTGCATGAAAAACAGCAGAACAGAGTAAACAAGATAACAGAGGAATTTAAGAAATATGCACGTAGACACACAAAGAGCATGTTTAATAGGGGGTGGGGAAAGAAGGTGTGAGTACGGGATAGGAGAAAGTCGGAGTCAGTCAAGAGTCAGGCGAATAGGGAAAAGTGCCAAACCAATCCAAGAAGGATAAATGTAAGAAAAATGTAAGGGGAGGTGAATTGAAAAATGTATAAAAACAAAGAAGCTTCCCGTCCTCAGTGTACTTTCCCGAGGTAGGGGGAGAGTACCCAACCTTGCAATGTTGTAAATGTAAATAAATGTTCTTTGTTCTCAACTTTTGTCTCGAGCATATTTTGTGAACGTGAAGGCACTTCTTACAACTTGGGGGATCGACCGGGATCACACTCCCTCCACTGACTGGTGCTTGTCTGAAAGGGGGTTGGTGCACCCCGGCTGATTTAGCTGGACTCCTGGTCATCAAGTGTCCGGCCAGTGGACGTAGCGAGTGATATCCGAGAAGAGACGTTGAGAACAAAGGACGGGACAGCCATGCGAGTGACGTGCTGGGAAGGCTCGACAGCCGGGTAAGACTGATTTATCCACCATGGGTGGGGGAGGGAGCAAATAGAAAAGTCCGAGTATAGGACCGATTGATAGAATTCCCCCGGGAAGCCCATTGGGAAGGCAATTGATGAATTGGGGTGCGGGAAAGACCTGCGGGAAAGATAAAAAGAAAATGATCCAGTACTGTTGCCACGAGTGGCCTGAGAATCCAATTAAGGGGTCTTCAGTATTTTGGCCAAAATACGGTTCGGATGAGGATTGGGTATGCCAGGCATTGAATACCTGGCTTTATGTAGAGATTATGCTGCCTGCTGGTTGTTTGTAGAATTTGACCAGATGGTGATGAATACAAGGGATCCGCCGAAATCTAAGCAACTCTTCTGAAAATTGGGAACCCTTGCAGGCATTACCTCCACCATATCCTGAGCTGGCTCCTCCCTTGCCCTCTCCTCCCTGCCCACTTTATCCTCCCCTTCCTATGTCTGCCACTCCAACCCCTCCGAGTCTCATCAATGAAAATGAATGAGAAAACACGATAAAGACTAGGTTACAAGCTAAGGGTCCTCCGCCGCCTCTTACCCCCCAGGTATATAACCCAGACTGTACGGGATTATTAGAAGAGCAGTGTGAAAAACTTCACGAAGAGAAGGCTGGGGAATTTGCTTTGGGTCCCAGACATCATAAGGGAGATCCAGTTCCATCAGGAGCCTGAGGACCGGACCCTTCTCAGGCGCAAATGTTTCCCCTTCGCGAGGTACCCTTGGGAGGTCCAGGGGGTGGAATAGGCTTTGTAAATGTCCCCTTGACTAGCACAGAAGTGAGAAATTTTAAATGGGAAATGAAGTCTTTAATTGAAGATCCTCAAGCCTGTGCGGAGCAATTAGATCAGTTTCTGGGACCTAACATTTACACCTGGGACGAGTTAATGTCTATATTCAAAGCTTTATTTTCTTTAGATGAGAGAGGAATGATTAGACAAGCTAGAATTAGGGTGTGGGATCGGGAACACCAGGGAGGTCCAGGAGCAGTTGCTGGAGAGGACAAATTCCCTCTGGTCAATCCACATTGGGATAAGGGGATGGTAGATGGTCGCACCCGGATGGAAGAATACAGGGTGAACCTGATAGAGGGAGTGAGGGAGTCAGTACCAAAAGGACAGAATTTTAAGAAAGCATTCGAGGTTTCCCAGGGCCCAGAGGAAACCCCCTCGGCCTTTTTGACTAGACTGCGGGCAGCAATACAACAATATGGAGGATTGGATATAGAGTCACCAGTTGGGGAACAATTAGTTTTGACAGGATTTGTTACAAACTCAGCCCCAGATATATGAAAGAAACTTCAAAAGACCGAAAATTGGCATGAACAGGGATTATCCCAGCTCCTACAAATAGCCCAAAGGGCATATGTCCAAAGGAGTGAGGATAAGCAGAAAGGATATGCAGGCAGTAAAGGAAATCATAAATGGACAGCAGGGAAGTCAAAGACGCTGGACCAATGGTCCGGGGGGATGGATGGGAATGAGAGAAAGAGGAGGGCCAGGATTTGAAGGATGGGACGAACCCTAGGGTCCCCGACCACGAGCGGGGGCTCCAAGAGGTGGTCCCAACAAAGGATGGCAGACAGGGCCCAAGGTTTGTTACTATTGTAAAAGAGAGGGACACTTCAAGAGGGAATGCCACCAGAGGGCCAGGGACACACGATGGAGGAGGAAGATTAGGGGAGTCAGGGTTCTCTCGTAAAGAGTGCCTTTGGGCAGCATGGAGAACCATTGGTAAACTTAAGCATAGGACCCCACGAAGAAGATATGATTTTTATGGTAGACTCGGGAGCTGCTTGTTCTAGTATTTTAACCAAACCCAAGGGAACAGTTTTTAACGGGAGGGTGATTATTTCAGGGGTCGGGGGATCTAACTTTGAGGTTCCTGAATTAAGGGGCCTTAGGATACAAATGGGGAGAAAAGTAATAAGGGGAGACATTCTACTGGTTCACCAGGCAGGAGTCTGCCTGCTGGGACAGGATTTGCAGGATTTATAGGGTCTTGGGACCCGGCCTCAAGGAAAGGGAATTGGGGTCCAGTTCTACACATTGACACAAAAAGATCATGAGTTGATCGACCCCAAGGTGTGGGCCAAGAAGGAAAATAGAGGGGGGTTGGATGTTCCCCCACTTCGGGTCACGCTAAAAGACCCCAATCAGATTGTCAGACGAAAGCAATATCCAATCCCAATGGTGGGAAGGAAGGGACTGCAACCCGTAATTGATCAATTATTATTGGATGGGTTACTCGAACCCTGTATGTCCCCCTTTAACACCCCAATACTGCCAGTACAAAAACCAGACGGTACTTATCAGCTGGTACAAGACCTACGAGAATTAAATAAGGTGATTTTGGCCCAATACCCCGTTGTGCCTAATTCTTATACAATTATGGGAAAAATAGATCTAAATAGTAAATGGTTTAGTGTGATAGACCTGAAAGACACCTTTTGGGCTTGCCCTCTGGATGAGGGTAATAGGGACATGTTTGCCTTTGAATGGGAAAACCCGTATACTGGACTAAAGAACCAGTATCACTGGACAGTTCTCCCGCAAGGTTCTACAGAGTCCCCTAATCTGTTTGGCCAGGTATTAGAACAAGTGTTGTAAGAAGCTCCAAAAAGATCAGACTGTCAACTAATACAATATGTAGATGATTTATTAATCACAGGAAAAGAACAGGAGACTGTCAAACAATATACGGTGGATATGTTAAACTTTCTGGGAGAAAAGGGGCTGAGAGTAAATGAGGCGAAATTTCAATTTGTGCAGCCAGAGGTAAAATACCTGGGCCATCTAATTAGTCAGGGGTGTCGGCGAATAAGCCCGGAGAGAACACGTGGCATTTTGCAGGTCCCACCTCCCAAGGATGCCCGAGAGCTCAGGAAGTTCCTTGGTCTGGTGGGATATTGCCAAATTTGGATAGAAAATTATTCTAGTTTGGTAAAATTTTTGTATGATAAGTTAGTTGGCCTAGATAATTCTCTTGTTGTCTGGACAGAGGAAGAAATGGAGGGATTCAAGAGGATAAAGAGTTGTCTTGCCAAGGCTCCAGTGTTGGCATTACCTGATTTGAATAAACCATTTGACTTATTTACTAATGCAAAGGATGGGACAGCTACGGGTGTATTGACCCAGGAGCGAATGGGGCTCCGGCAACCAGTGGCGTTTTTGTCCAAAGTATTGGACCCAGTTTTCCGCGGATGGCCGGAGTGCATCCAGGCTATTGCTGCCACCGCTGTCCTGGTAGAAGAGGGTCAAAAGATTACCTTTGGCGCACCCATGATTGTCCATACCCCGCACACCATCCGAACTATTCTGTTACAGCGTGCGGGGAGGTGGTTGACTGATTCGAGAATTCTAAAATATGAGGCAATTTTGATGGACCGAGATGACCTGACACTGGTTACTAATCGGGACCAGAACCTAGATGCATTCTTAGTATCTCCGTCAAGTGAGACGACCTATGATCAGCTGGAACATGAGTGCTTGGAAATAATAGATTTGCAGACTAAGATCCGGAGTGATCTAGGGGATGAGCATTATGTAATTCTGCCCACGTGGATTCTAACTTCTTATCAGTTTATGTGCCTTCCTGCAAACTTGTTAGCCAGGAAATATCATGTCTTTGTTCTTTACTCATTAATCAATCTCCAAGACTTGCTAAAGCTATCTACTTGCTATCCTGTTTTGAAGATCCTTATTTTATTATAACCCTTCCTCCCATTGCAGCATCCCTTCACCCTGATTTAACCCATAATACTTCATTTCTAATGAGCACTTGCTTGACTTCTCCCATTCCAGTATCCCTTCACCTTAAGTTAACCCATAATACTTCATTCTTAATTAGCACTTGCTTGACTCCTCACATTCCAGTATCCCTTACAATCCACCCTTTTTCTTTAGCTATGCTTAGTAAATCCCCATTCGGTAGTGTTCCGTTAAGCTTGGTCCCTTTCCCAGCGAGTGAGTAAACGAACTGCGGCCTCAGCATCATCAGACGAAGTTTGGGAAGCATACATCATTTGGGTTGTAGTGACCTGCCGAAGGGCCCATTGGATTAAACACTGCACACGTCTTTAGGCAGGAGAGCACCATAATGGCCAGAATAGCGAGTCCAGCTGCTATAAGGGCTATGGGTATCAGACTCCAGTTACCAATAAAAGGTCTAGTTCATCCACACCGGACCAAGGTTGCCCCGTCTGAACCTGGGCATGGGAAGATTTTCAAACTCCTGAAGAAGTGTCTTTAACCGCCTGACCGTTGTGAGCATTGTCCTTAACCAGTCTTTCACAAATGCTGCCTTCAGCAGCCAACGAGTAATCGAGAGCCAGGCGGTTTTGTTGAACTGTGGCTCGTATCTGTCGTTTTTCTTCAGCCCCTAAATTCAGGGCCATTGCTATCTGTTCGGTGATGATCTCCAAGGCTGCCTGGAGTCTGATTAAATGATTTAAATGCCAAGCATCTTTAGTATTCTGGAGCAGCTTACTTCGTTTACACCTGGAACTCCCCTTACAGTGGTGTTTTTTTTTTAACATTCTGAATGTCTGTGTGACCCAAAGGATGCTTTACAGGAGACCAAGTTGGGGAGGGGTGTTTCTTGTCACTTAACCTGTGATATGCAGCTTGTCTGCGAACATTAGCATTAGTATCACTGAGCCTGTGAGTTGCAGCCTGTCTGTGAACATTATTAACTCTATCTCTGCCACATGTACAATCCTGACTACCATTCTGTCTGTCTTTGTCCCACCATCTCCTTTGTGCTATCCCTTTAAAACTCCTCTCTTTAATACCTGTAGAGGCCAAAATACAAATCAAATCTACTCCTCTAGAGCCGTTCTGTTCCCCTGGGATCCTATATTAACCCATACCCCACTATGACTATACTTTATATCTATGCCCTATCTACATTCTAAAGGTAAATAATTGTCACCTCTGCTACCCCGATTCCAGGAGGACTTAATACATCGTGAGTAATTTAGGGATGTCCCAAAAACGGGGAACCAACAAGTAAACAATACAGTAAATGGTAAAAACAACATTACAGCACTTTTTCCCAGCGTAGTGTAACTTTCAGATCAGAAGGATGAAGGACAGCACGCCCAGTGGAGGGTAGATTATCAATGTCTTTAGTCCTTGGATCAGCAGCTTGTTCAATTCGTTGTATTTGAGTCCACCCCTTTTCTTTCGTTCGCACTGCAGTGTCTGTAATCAAAAGTACACAATAGGGGCCATCCCGGACAGGTTTTAGTTGGTGATCTTGCCATGCTTTTACATATACCCAATCACCAGGTTTAAAAGAATGAATAGGATACTCCAGCGGTGGGCAGTAACAGCTGCATGTCTATTTTCTCCGTGAGCGCAGCCTGTTTGGCAGCTGCATCTGCCTGTCTGTTCCCTTGTGCTTCAGGACTGTCACCACTTCGATGGCTTCGTACATGAACTACAGCTATTTCCTCAGGTAATGTAAGAGCATCTAGAGATTGGACAATTAAGTTTTCATGGATCAACTTTTGTCCTTTTCCAGTTATCATTCCCCGCTCTTTCCAGATCTCCCCAAAGGTGTGCACTACACCAAAAGCATACTCTGAGTCTGTGTAGATCGTGCCTACCTTGTTCTCTAGACCCTGGAGAGCTCTACAGAGGGCATACAATTCACAAGATTGTGCTGACCAATGACCAGGGAGGCGACCGGCTTCAATCACCACTCCTTCTTTCGCATCCACTACACTATACCCGCTATAGCGAGTGCCATCAATGCAACAAGAAGATCCATCAATAAACCACCTTTCACCCTTCTGTAAAGGCTCATCACTTAAATCCTCTCTAATTTTGGTCTGTAAATCCATTACCTCTAAACATACATGCTCTAATTAATTTATGGTATTGTCAGAATTTGGAGAAACCAAGAAAGCTGCTGGATTGTGTTCTTTATTCGTAATCAGGGTCAAATCATCCCTATCCGTTAGGATCGCTTCATATTTTAAAATTCTAGAGTTTGTGAGTCACCTTCCAGCATGTTGTAAGAGAATATTGTGGTCTGTGTGAGGGGTGTGAACTATCATCGGGGCACCAAACATAATCTTTCGTCCTTCCTCATCTAAAATAGCAGTGGCTGCGATGGCTTGCACACACTCTGGCCAACCACGACAAACAGGGTCTAAAACTTTTGACAGAAAAGCAACTGGCTGTCTACAGCCTGCCCTCTCTTGTGTTAGTACTCCGGTGGCTGCACCTCCTTTCGCATTGGTATATAGGTCAAATGGCTTATTTAGGTTAGGTAAAGCCAACACTGGGGCACTAATAAGGCACTGTTTCACCAAGTTAAAATCTTTAATCTCTTCCTCTGTCTAGACAACAGCTTCGCCCCTCGAATCGTGAGTTTATCATAGAGAAATCTGACCAGGCTAGAATAATTTTCAATCCAGATTCTACAGTATCCCACGAAACCAAGGAATTTCCTAAGTTCTTGGGCATTCTTGAGAGGGGGGATCTGTAGAATACCACGCATCCTCTCTGGAGTTATTTTCCTAGTTCCCTGACTTACCAGATGACCTAAGTTTTTAACTTCTGATTGAACAAATTGTAATTTGGATTCGCCCACCCTGAGACCTTTATTCTCCAGAAAATTCAAAAGTTCAACAGTATACTGTTTAGCTAATTCATACGTTTTTCCCGTAATTAACAAATCATCAACATATTGTATCAACTGACAATTCTCTCTCCGAGGAGCATCACCTAGTATTTGTTCTAAGACCTGACTGAATAAATTTGGTGATTCTGTAAAGCCCTGGGGAAGGACTGTCCACCGATATTGATTCTTGTGTCCAGTAAAAGGATTTTCCCATTCAAAGGCAAACATGTCTCTGCTCTCTGTTGCTAACGGACAGGTCCAGAAAGCATCTTTGAGGTCAATCACACTAAACCATTTACTATGTGGATCGATTTTACCCATTATTGTATAGGGATTAGGTACAAACGGGTGACGGGTGAGAATAATTTTGTTCAGCTCCCTCAAGTCCTGCACTAATCGATAGGTACCGTCTAGTTTTTGGACAGGTAAAATTGGGGTATTAAAAGGTGACATACAAGGTTCGAGTATACCATCTTTCACCAACTGGTCAATTACTGGCTGCAGCCCCTTTCGGCCAGCCATAGGAATTGGATACTGTTTTCGTCTAATTACTTGTTCAGAATCTTTTAAAGTAACTTGCAGGGGAGGAATATCTAACACTTCTCTATTGCCTCTTTCTGCCCATACTCCAGGATTTATTGGTTCTCGATCTTCCTCGCTTAATATATACAATTGAACCCTGATACTTCATTCCTGTGATCTGGTGCCGATAGCCAATTGGTCCTGTAAATCTCGTCCTATCAAACAAACTCCAGCTTGGGGAACTAGTAAAATATCCTGTGTTATTATCTTTTCTCCCATTTGTATTCTTACATCTCTTAATACAGGGACTGTAAAGTCTCTTCCTCCTACTCCTGAAATCATCACTGTCCCCTCTATCTTAACACCCTCGGGTGGTTGTAAAATACTAGACCGGGCTGCCCCAGAATCTACTAAAAAAGGTCATCTTGTCACTGTGGGGTATTATGCTTAAATTTACCAATGGTTCTCCGTGCAGCCCCACGGTGTGTATTGACTGAGAACTGTGACCCCCTCTATTCATAATCTGATTCCGTCTGTCTGACTGTGGCTTTCTTCTTTCTTCTTTCTTTGGCTTGGCTTCGCGGACAAAGATTTATGGAAGGGGTAAAAGTCCACGTCAGCTGCAGGTTCGATTGTGGCTGACAAGTCCGATGCGGGACAGGCAGACATGGTTGCAGCGGTTGCACGGGTTAATTGGTTGGTTGGGGTTGGGTGTTGGGTTTTTCCTCCTTTGTCTTTTGTCAGTGAGGTGGGCTCTGCGGTCTTCTTCAAAGGAGGTTGCTGCCCGCCGAACTGTGAGTCGCCAAGATGCACGGTTTGAGGCGATATCAGCCCACTGGCGGTGGTCAATGTGGCAGGCACCAAGAGATTTCTTTAGGCAGTCCTTGTACCTCTTTTTTGGTGCACCTCTGTCACGGTGGCCAGTGGAGAGCTCGCCATATAACACGATCTTGGGAAGGCGATGGTCCTCCATTCTGGAGACGTGACCCACCCAGCGCAGCTGGATCTTCAGCAGCGTGGACTCGATGCTGTCGGCCTCTGCCATCTTGAGTACTTCGATGTTAGGGATGAAGTCGCTCCAATGAATGTTGAGGATGGAGCGGAGACAACGCTGGTGGAAGCGTTCTAGGAGCCGTAGGTGATGCCGGTAGAGGACCCATGATTCGGAGCTGAACAGGAGTGTGGGTATGACAACGGCTCTGTATATGCTAATCTTTGTGAGGTTTTTCAGTTGGTTGTTTTTCCAGACTCTTTTGTATAGTCTTCCAAAGGCGCTATTTGCCTTGGAGAGTCTGTTGTCTATCTCGTTGTCGATCCTTGCACCTGATGATAGGTAAACTGGTTGATCGTTTTGAGTTTTGTGTGCCCGATGGAGATGTGGGGGGGCTGGTAGTCATGATGGGGAGCTGGCTGATGGAGGACCTACGCTTTCTTCAGGCTGACTTCCAGGCCAAACATTTTGGCAGTTTCCGCAAAACAGGATGTCAAGCACTGAAGAGCTGGCTCTGAATGGGCAACTAAAACGGCATCGTCTGCAAAGAGTAGTTCACGGACAAGTTTCTCTTGTGTCTTGGTGTGAGCTTGCAGGAGCCTCAGATTGAAGAGACTGCCATCCGTGCGGTACCGGATGTAAACAGCGTCTTCATTGTTGAGGTCTTTCATGGCTTGGTTCAGCATCATGCTGAAGAAGATTGAAAAGAGGGTTGGTGCGAGAACACAGCTTTGCTTCACGCCATTGTTAATGGAGAAGGGTTCAGAGAGCTCATTGCTGTATCTGACCCGACCTTGTTGGTTTTCGTGCAGTTGGATAATCATGTTGAGGAACTTTGGGGGGCATCCGATGCGCTCTAGTATTTGCCAAAGCCCTTTCCTGCTCACAGTGTCGAAGGCTTTGGTGAGGTCAGCAAAGGTGATGTAGAGTCCTTTGTTTTGTTCTCTGCACTTTTCTTGGAGCTGTCTGAGGGCAAAGACCATGTCAGTAGTTCCTCTGTTTGCGCGAAAGCCGCACTGTGATTCTGGGAGAACATTCTCGGCGACACTAGGTATTATTCTATTTAGGAGAATCCTAGCGAAGATTTTGCCTGCAATGGAGAGCAGCATGATTCCCCTGTAGTTTGAGCAGTCTGATTTCTCGCCTTTGTTTTTGTACAGGGTGATGGCTTTACCCTACCCTTAATTTAGTCTATGTGTCATCTGAGTCCAGCTTGTTCGTTAAATGAAGTGATAGGAGAATCAGTTTATTACACAGCATCAGAATAAAGCTTAACAGAGCTCTGGTTCAGTCATTAGTTCATAGGTCACCTGCACAGTGAGCTATTCCTCAAGACTGACCTCTACTGTCCAGTCTCTACAGTTTATATAGCTCAACCTTATCATACAGAACAAAAGTTGGCTTCCTTTGCTAGATTTCTTGCATAAGATTTATCACAAGTAATTTCCTGCTCTGCAGTTATCTGGGGTGTAGAGCTCCCATCTTTTTTAATCCTCAAGGTCAGAATATCCTGTTGTTTTGATCAGAAATCAATTTATACCCCAGATATTTCTAATTATTTCTTTGTTCTCATCTGGCCATATTCTTCTGTTCTACTAAATACCTCCTTCTGTCTTAGATTCCATTCTCTTTGTTTCTGACAGTCTCTGTCAGGATTCTTTTTGTTTATGCTAATCAACACCTCCTTTTGCCTTAACCTTCCTACTAAATTGTTTCATATCCTCTCTTTTGTATTCTGGGAGCAGACGATTCTAAACCTACTGTAATCAGCCAACTTTGCTACATACTGTGGCTGCCCCTTACTTACATTACTCTTTCCCTTCACCATGAGGTAAATATTAAATTGTTACATAGTACTGGATTCATGTATACAAACTGAATCTCTTGGTGCCTGCCACATTGACCACCGCCAGTGGGCTGATAACGCCTCAAACCGTGCATCTTGGCGCCTCACAGTTTGGCGGGCAGCAGCCTCCTTTGAAGAAGACCGCAGAGCCCACCTCACTGACAAAAGGCAAAGGAGGAAAAACCCAACACCCAACCCCAACCAACCAATTTTCCCTTGCAACCGCTGCAATCGTGTCTGCCTGTCCCGCATCGGACTGGTCAGCCACAAACGAGCCTGCAGCTGACGTGGACTTTTTTACCCCCTCCATAAATCTTCGTCCGCGAAGCCAAGCCAAAAAGAAAAGAAGACATAAGCATATATTCTACATATTTTCTATGATTAATTAACCCCTATATTCCAACACATCAGTGCGTAATGTCGCGTCTCCCTGGCTTGCATTGGGCATTCTGTCTTAAAATTACGCACCTCCGGACTAGTCAGCGGCACATTTACAAAACCAAGACCCCCTCCCATGGGAACTTACCGTAAAGGTCTCATCCAGTTAATTTCTGGCTTATTATGTCTAGGTTCCTGCTCTCTGGGAAATGAATCAAAGGGTTCTGCGCTTTCTTCCCGGAGGGTCTCACACTGCTCCGAATTAAAGTCGCCTCTCTCTCTTGTCAATAGAGGTGGTAATCTAGTACTTTGTGAAGGGTCATCATACCACCCCTACTTTCTTCTCCTTTCTTTAGCTGTGGGGGAGGAGGGGAAGGTGCAGAAGGGTAGAGCATAGGAGGGGGGGAAAGATAGGAGCCGGCATAGGAGGAGCATAAGGTGGAGGAAGGGAATGTAACACATCCCATCCTTGTGTTTCAGGGACAAAAGGTTCCTTATCTTTCTTGTCCTTCCATTCCTTTTCATTCAAAACCAGTTGATCAAATTATCCCCTGAGCCAGCAGGCTGCATATTCTCTGCTCTCAATATTATCTCTTTGATTTTGATAGAGCCAGATGTTCAATGCCTGACACATCCAGTCCTCATCGGATCTGAACTTTGGCCAATATACCGAATTCCCTTTTATCGGGTTTTTTAACCCATTCCAGAAAGCAATACCTGACCATGGTCTGTTTGTCTTTCCCGTGGGTTCTCCCCGCACCCCAATCAGATAGCATTAATCCTAACGGACTTTGCTTAGTTATCTGATCATCCCGTCCTTCCTTAGGACTATTTCCCTTGCTACTCACACCTCCCATACTAACAGGTAAGTAAAATTTCTCTTACCGGGATCCAGAAGCTATTCCTAGCGCGCTTCCTTAACATCCTCCCGTCGTTTGTTCTCAATGCCTCTTCTCGGATATCACTCGCTTCGTCCACTGACAAGTCACCCGGCGTCCGTGAGTCCAGCTGAATCAGCCGGGGTGCACCTACCCTCGTCGTCGGGCACTCTGTCAGTGGAGGGAGTGGGATCCCGGACGAGCCCCCATTTGTGAGAAACAGAAGTACCTTCACAGAATTTGCTCGAGACAAAAATTGAGAACAAAGAACTTTTATTATACTATTACAACAATGCAAAGTTGGGTGCTTCCCCTTACCCTGGGAATACACACAGATACTGAGGCTGACCCAACTTTTATGCATTTCATTTCAGTACAGAGATACCTTCCCCCTAACATTCTTCTGCCTCCTGGATTGGTTTAGCATTAGGTAATTCTGCCCACGTGGATTCTAACTTCTTATCAGTTTATGTGCCTTCCTGCAAACTTGTTAGCCAGGAAATATCATGTCTTTGTTCTTTACTCATTAATCAATCCCCAAAACTTGCTAAACCTATTTACTTGCTATCCTGTTTTGAAGATCCTTATTTTATTAACTTTTATAACCCTTCCTCCCATTCCAGCATCCCTTCACCCTGATTTAACCCATAATACTTCATTTCTAATGAGCACTTGCTTGACTCCTCACATTCCAGTATCCCTTACAAAATTGATCAAGTATAAAAATACTCTCAAAATTGGGTTACTGTATTATAACGTTATATATTGTGTATTGTTATCTCTTTTGAGATATTTAAGGCAGTTTAGTTATAACTGAATTTTAACTAGAGTTAAAATTCCTTTAAAGGGGGTATCTATGACAGTATATAGAGGTCAGAGTATATAGAGGAGATAAATTGGGAAAGATTTGTTAGAACAGATCACACATAAATACTTTAAAACAGAATTTTTGCACAGACTCATGATGGACTGTTATTTGCAAGAGGCAACAATGTAACAACAGCTTTGTCTGAAAAGCAGTTTGCTGTCTGGAAGAGCATGTGATCTTTGCAGGCGGAGGCGGAATTGCTTTGCTCTCAGAGTTTGGGGTGTTGGGGGGTGGGTGAGAGAGAGAGACACAGACTTCGGTTCCAGAGGGACAAACTGGCAAGCTTTGGAAAATGGCCTAGTCAAAGGAGAGGACTGGCTGTCTGGTGTTTCCTTTTGATTAGGAGAAACAGAAATAAACTCTGTGGTGACCAGAAAGAAAGAGGTTATCATCTTGTGAGAAACAGAAGTACCTTCACAGAAATTGCTCGAGACAAAAATTGAGAACAAAGAACATTTATTTATATTTACAACATTGCAAGGTTGGGTACTCTCCCCTTACCTCGGGAAAGTACCCCGAGGGCGGGAAGCCTCTTTGTTTTTATACAATTTTTACTTCACCTCCCCTTACATTTGTCTTACGTTTGTCCTTGGATTGGTTTGGCACTTTTCCCTATTCATCTGACTCTTGACTGACTCCAACTTTCTCTTATCCCATGCTCACACCTCCTTTCCCCACCCCCTATTAAACAAGCTCTTTGTGTGTGTACGTGCATATTTCTTAAATTCCTCTGTTATCTTTTTTTACTCTGTTCTGCTTTTTCATGCGCTATTTTACACAAAGAGCATTTTAGCTTTTTCCTTGCTGTTTCTGTCTACCTTCTATAACTGTTTCAGAACTCCTACAATTAAAATAATAACTGTTTCTAAACTCCTACAATCCACCCCTTAAAAAGAGCTACGCTTTCAAACCTGTCTAAATAATAGAGGTTTCTTTTTCCCATAGTTTCAGAAGGTTCTCTGCCGTCTCAACATAATCCTGTTGTTGCGGAACCATAATGGGACTGATTTGTCAAATGGCTCGTCTAACCAAACACTGGAGGCAAGGAAGGATGCAAAGGATCAGTATTAAAACAAGAAGTATAAAGGCAATGAAGATAAGTGCTGGATGTATCCATGACCAGGAGCCACTAAACCATGTAGACAACCATGAGCCAATGGCGGGGTGCCATGTTTGCACAAGCACATGGGAGAGTTTCCATATACCTGAAGAAATATCTTTAACAGCTTGTCCATTATTATCAATTTTAAGGCAGCAATTCAGAGATTCAACTTGCTACACACACCACCTTCTGCAGCCAATAAATAGTCCAGGGCTCGGCGGTTCTGATAAACGGTAGCCCGGATTTGCTGTTGTTCCTCTACCAACAAATCTAAGGCAGTAGCTGTCTGGTTAGTAATTATTTCTAAGACAGCCTGCAAACGGATTAAACGATTAAGCATGTAGATTGGATGCCCACGTAGCTGGTCTATAGTATAAAATTATGCGTTCAGGGGGCCAGTCATCCCCCCTTTGCCGATCTCAACCGAATGGCGTTGTATGGGGGAATGTAATCGAGTGGAAATATGTTCATCGGAATCTGGAGGAAGAAGTTGAAAATGTGGTTGAATCATACCAATACAACAAGTCCCACTCCAGTCGGGTTCAAGGTATGTATAAGCTATATTCCCACAAATCCAATATAATCCGTCGGGTGGATAGCCGGAAGGACTAGAATCTTCCCAGAAGGATCTCAGCGCAGAAACCAGTGCAATTCCAAAACTCAACGTCGGCAAGGTCAGATGTGTCAT
Organism: Narcine bancroftii; assembly: GCF_036971445.1. NCBI lineage: Eukaryota > Metazoa > Chordata > Chondrichthyes > Torpediniformes > Narcinidae > Narcine > Narcine bancroftii. The sequence goes on along the minus strand of NC_091476.1, from coordinate 52,610,629 downwards.
TCATGGGAACCAGGGGTAAACAGGGAACATCTGATTGATTAGAAAGGGACAGGAAACCGGTAGGCGGGGTTGGAACCCAATTTCTACTAGTAATGTTTTTCCAGCGCTGGCAAGCCAAATCACCCTTTGGGTACCTGCTGTGTTCTTTTACCAAGCACTCAAAGCCTTGTGGATGATTTTCCAACTTCCAAGACTCACGAGATCGACCAGAAGTTCTAGTGGAAAGATTGGAGGCAAGAAGTGTACGATCATCTAATGGCTCACCTCTCCATGGCCAAGTTCCATCCCAGGTTGATCCACTACAAATCCAACAGTTACAGACCCCAAGCTCCTGGACTGTCAGCTGGTGTAAATCAACCCATAAGTTATCCCCAAGTCTGTATCTATTCGCCTGTTTCCTGGCCCTCTCATACAGGCTCCTGCGGACTCCATCTGGGGAGGTGGTAGTTGGAGCCATGGTCGTTTCCAGTTCTAGGTACGTTGCCGTTTGAATTAAGAGGTCCCCTGGATTGCCGAAACCAGGAGACATACATATCCGGCCCCGGGGTGGACAGCCATGAGACCCACTGCCCCCACAACACGAAAGAGCCAAAACGTCCTGCCCCCAAAGGAGCAAATCTTAAAGGTAACATTTGCTACGCATTGGACTGGCACATTCGACCAAGCCTCAAAGATCCTCTCCTGTCTCATTTCACCTCCCTCAGTGCTGCCCCATATCCAGTAGGACTTTTCACAACCCAGCTGGGAACAGAGGGGTAAGGTAGTCCTCTTACAAATATTTTTCACACAGCTTGTAACATCGATTAGTTTAACAGCAGCAATGAAACAACCCATCCCCACAATAGAGAGTAAAAGACAAATTTTTAACAATTTCTTGGATCCTTCTTTCGCAAAGTCAATTTAACTCTATCGGGGTGTAACTCGGACCATCACTCGGAGTCCCGTGGGTCCTCGTGAGTCTCGGGGGGAAAATGATACCGTTTTACTCGCTGAACATGCGTCCAACCCTTTTCTCGAGTGCGAACTGCAGTGTCTGTAATCAAAAGTACACAATAGGGGCCGTCCCAGACAGGTTTTAGTTGGTGATCTTGCCATGCTTTTACATATACCCAATCACAAAATTTAATAAAATGAATAGGATGCTCCAGGGGTGGGTTTTGAATTAATAAACCCTTCTGTCTTAATTAACTGCCAATGTATTGCCAGGATTTATTAGTTCACGATCCTGTTTACTTGGTGAAACACTAATTAAAAGTGAATAGCTGCAATTTAATGCCTTATCTGTTTTTACAATAGTTTCCAAAGTCGTTGTGGGACAAGACACCGTTTACCATACCAATCTGACATTTCTTTGTGTTAGTGTAAATGTTATATTTAGAATTATTGTAAAAAGAAACACAAACCATATTTTTATGGGTTTTGAATATATTAGACCTTATTAAAACGCAGTTGAAGCTGCTTGTCTGTATGGGGCAACCAACCTGCAATTTGTTAGAGTGAGTACATAACAGGCATTGCAGCACAAGAGCCCCTGCGAGAAAACTTGAAACATATCATATCCCTTTAGTTCTGCCTTAAGTACACAATTAGCCATAATGATTCAGCGAGTGATATTAACTGTATTTTAAAATGAATTTATTTTAAAAATAGCCGAGTGGGAATAAGACATGTCTTTGTCACTGCAGACGACAACGAATTTGATGATTATTTAACGTCGCTATTGTAATTTAAACATTAAATGCCTTGCGCCAAAGCCCACAGGAGCTGGCCTTATTTAAAGCAATCTGTAAAACCGGCACCGAAAAACATTTAAAATATGTTCTTATGAAGATTGCACACACAATCATTTAAGTACAGGCTAGTTTCTATTATATTCCACTTAAAGTTCTGCTGCATGAATCCTGGAGCTTGTGGAGTCATTATTGAATCAAGAAATATTGGTGCCATGCCAATCTCTCTGTAACATGCCGATTTTTCCAATCCTTAAGCCGAGACGTACTGAATAGCATCTGGTACAAGATCTGTGAGCTATTAATGATATTGTTATGCCTATGCACCCAATTGTTCTGAACTATGCCACTAATTTAAATCATATTCCAGCTATTGCAGTACTCACACTCCACCATAGACCTGTTCGCAGGTTTATTTCTCCATTAAGCTAAATCCAGTCGCGCAGGATTTACCTCCGTGCACAGACATTGCCGGCACTACACAAAAGTGTCTTTGCAGCGGCCAATATCACTTTCCATCAGCTGGTACAAGTTTGCACTCAACATTCAGTGCCGGCTCTCCTGATGTCTAATGAGACACACCACATGACTCAAGCATGTTTGTGCCTCTCTGAACTCTATTAGCGAACCTGTATTTGACCTTCACAACTGCAGTACTATTAACCCAGCAGTTTTTTAGACACCACTTCCAGATGAATTTGAAAAACCAGATCATGATTATTTACAATGTAACTTCCGCACCACCGGATTTAAATATAAACCTGATGAATGGGGGAAGTTATCATGAACTAAATTACAACGGCAATACAGAGAAATTGTGCTGAGGCATGAGTTTCACTCCGGAGGAAAATGCACCAGAGAAATCATTCATTAAACTTATTGGATTCCCCAGAGGTTTCTTTATTCTCCAGAGGTATGGAGATCTCCAGAGGCGATCTTTAAGCTCACGGACCTTGACTGCTGAATGTGTAGAACAAATGTACTAAATCTATTGAGAGGGCTCCATACCACTAACTGCAAGACAGTTTCAGTTTCAAGTGAACAGCCTCAGTTTCAAGTGAACAGAATACAATTCATTAGAGCCACAACGCGCTTAAAGGGACATGCACACTCCCCCTTCAACTGGCTGATCCAGCCACTTTACACATCAGATCCTTTCTTTATCTTACATACACTTAAAAAAAGTAAGAAGTATAGAACTCACCCTATTTGCGCAAACATTTCTCCCTGCAAATGTTATAACATCGCTCAACTCTCACGTACTCCCTGTGCAAAATCACGTTTGAATACAATTTATTTCATAAAATGAAATTAACTGGTAGTTAAATTCACTCATTCTACAGTATTGATAAAAGATCATTTATGACATTTACATTTTAGCATGAATTTTAATTAATATTGGTCAGTGACTGAAGTGAGAAGTCGTGATTTATGAAATTATCTCTGGTCTCTACTTTCCCACTCCCGGCACTTTTCCCAATGTCCAGGAGCTGGCACACAGCCCCTAACATTTCCCTGCTGTCCCTCCACAACTTCCTTGACTGCCTGCATCAAAATCTTAGCCTTTCCTTTCTGTTTATCCTCAGACCTCTGGACGTATGCCCTTTTTGCGATCTGTAAAAGCTGTGTTATTCCCTGTTCATGCCAATTCTCAATCTTCTGCAGTTTTCTCCTGATGTCTGGGGCTGAATTAGTAACAAAGACCGTTAATACCAATTGTTCACCCACTGGGGATTCTATATCCAAACCCCCCATATTGCTATATGGCCGCACACAATCTATTCAGAAATGCAGAGGGAGGTCTCCTCGGGACCTTGGGGAACCTCAAATGCTTTCTTAAAATTCTGTCCCTTTGGAACAGACTCCTTGATTCCTTTTATCAGATTAACCCTATATTCCTCCATTAATGTGCGACCATCATTAGTATTCTTATCCCAATTTGGTTTTGCCAGGGGGAATTTAAGTTCCCCAGGTATCGCCTCTGGACCCCCTTGGTGTTCCCTATCCCAGACTCTAATCCCTGCCTGGCGAATCATTCCACGTTCATCCAAAGTGAACAGAGCCCTAAAGATCGATGTTAACTCATCCCATGTATATATATTTGGTCCCAAAAATTGATCTAATTGTTCAGCACATCCCTGAGGATCCTCTATCAGGGAGGTCATTTCTCTCTTAAAGTTATGCACCTCCGTACTAGTCAGGGGCACATTTACGAAACCGAGACCCCCTCCCACGGGAACTTCCCGTAAAGGTCTCATCCAGTTAATTTCTGGCTTATCCTCTCTTTTATAATGTCTAGGTTCCTGCTCTCCGGGAAATGAATCGAAGGGTTCTGCCCTTCCCTCCTGGAGGGTCTCACACTGTTTTGAATCAAAGTCTCCTCCCTCTCTTGTCAATTGAGGTGGTAATCTAGAACTTTGTGAACAGGTCATCATAACACCCCTACTTTCTTCTCCTTTCTTTAGCTGTGGGGGAGGAGGGGAAGGTGAAGAAGAGTAGAGCATAGGAGAGAGGGGAAAGATAGGAGCCGGCATAGGAGGAGCATAAGGTGGAGGAAGGGAATGTAACACATCCCATCCTTGTGTTTCAGGGACAAAAGGTTCCTCATCCTTCTTGTCCTTACATTTCTTTTCATTCAACCGATCCACTGAGCCAGCAGGCTGCATATTCTCTGCTCTCAATATTATCTCTTTGATTTTGATAGAGCCAGATGTTCAATGCCTGACACATCCAGTCCTCATCGGATTCGAACTTTGGCCAATATACCGAATTCCCTTTTATTGGGTTTTTAACTCATTCCAGGCAGCAATACCTGACCATGGTCTGTTTGTCTTTCCCGTGGGTTCTCCCCGCACCCCAATCAGATAGCATTAATCCTAACGGACTTTGCTTAGTTATCTGATCATCCCGTCCTTCCTTAGGACTATTTCCCTTGCTACTCACACCTCCCATACTAACAGGTAAGTAAAATTCCTCTTACCAGGATCCAGTAGCTATTCCTAGCGCGCTTTCTTAACATCCTCCCGTCGTTTGTTCTCAATGCCTCTTTTCGGATATCACTCGCTTCGTCCACTGACAAGTCACCCGGCGTCCGTGAGTCCAGCTGAATCAGCCGGGGTGCACCTACCCTCGTCGTCGGGCACTCTGTCAGTGGAGGGAGTGGGATCCCGGACGAGCCCCCATTTGTGAGAAACAGAAGTACCTTCATAGAAATTGCTCGAGACAAAAATTGAGAACAAAGAACATTTATTTATGTTTACAACATTGCAAGGTTGGGTACTCTCCCCTTACCTCGGGAAAGTACCCTGAGGGCGGGAAGCCTCTTTGTTTTTATACAATTTTTACTTCACCTCCCCTTACATTTGTCTTACATTTGTCCTTCTTGGATTGGTTTGGCACTTTTCCCTATTCGTCTGACTCTTGACTGACTCCAACCTTCTCTTGTCCCATGCTCACACCTCCTTTCCCCACCCCCTATTAAACAAGCTCTTTGTGTGTGTACGTGCATATTTCTTAAATTCCTGTTATCTTTTTTTACTCTGTTCTGCTTTTTCACACGCCATTTTACACAAAGAACATTTTAGCTTTTTCCTTGCTGTTTCTGTCTACCTTCTATAACTGTTTCAGAACTCCTACAATTAAAATAATAACTGTTTCTAAACTCCTACAATTTGGAGAACCCTGAAAAGGGGAAAGTTTCACCAGCAAGGCACTGGGATGGATGTCCTAGAATGAGAAAACTCTCTCTGAAAACCAACAAGAACCCTCCTGAGTGGTAACCATTTACCTGTTAAGCACCAAAGCCTGGTGAACTTTATTAATGCTAACTTCTATGCACAGTACAAGAATTGCCCGCAACCAATGAGATTGGACTGTGAACCAAAATACTTTTCTAAACTTCTATATATATTACACACACTTATGCTTAGATTTAGAGGGAGATTAAGTAAGTCAATAGAGATAAGTTAAATTTGATTCTATTTTCATGTTCAAAGGTAAATGGAAGCAACTTTTGTTTAAGTTATCCTTTGTCGTGGTGCAAATCTATTGCTGCTGGGTTTTGGAGTCCTCTGGACTCTTAGCACAACTCATGCAGATATCTGCCCTGACAAACCACACAACACCCAACTTCTTATTTTTATCACAGAAAATACACTTAAAAACTGTTCCTTGCGCTGAGAGCCTGAGGGAGACTAACTCCCATAGAGGTCAATCTCACAAATCATTCCTTGGAGAGCTGTACAAACACATTCTTGTGTAAATCATTGATTCCTGCCACCCTCCCATGGTCTACTATCCTTGTACAGATTTGACAAGAATAGCTAAATGCCCTATTGCATTGGCAATATTAAAAGACCCATCCCAGCTTTCACCTCACTTACCCCATAGAGGTTAAAACCTTGTGTTTTTGATTTTTAGTAATTTTGTACTATCCCTTTAAGGATTTATTGTTTTTGTAGAGTTACCATAGTTCTTTTTTTTTTTTTTTTTCTTTGGCTTGGCTTCGCGGACGAAGATTTATGGAGGGGGTAAAAAGTCCACGTCAGCTGCAGGCTCGTTTGTGGCTGACCAGTCCGATGCGGGACAGGCAGACACGATTGCAGCGGTTGCAAGGGAAAATTGGTTGGTTGGGGTTGGGTGTTGGGTTTTTCCTCCTTTGCCTTTTGTCAGTGAGGTGGGCTCTGCGGTCTTCTTCAAAGGAGGCTGCTGCCCGCCAAACTGTGAGGCGCCAAGATGCACGGTTTGAGGCGTTATCAGCCCACTGGCGGCGGTCAATGTGGCAGGCACCAAGAGATTTCTTTAGGCAGTCCTTGTACCTTTTCTTTGGTGCACCTCTGTCACGGTGGCCAGTGGAGAGCTCGCCATATAATACGATCTTGGGAAGGCGATGGTCCTCCATTCTGGAGACGTGACCCATCCAGCGCAGCTGGATCTTCAGCAGCGTGGACTCGATGCTGTCGACCTCTGCCATCTCGAGTATGTGATCAGATGTCATAATATCCGAGCAGACGAGGAACTCGTTCTCATTCTTGGAATAACCATGGAAGGAGAGTAAGCTCACTGGAAAAACTTTTTGAATTTATCATTATTATTCATCATCATTTATTGTCATTATAACTTGTTTGTATTTGTTTGAAGTTGAGTATTGTTATCACTTACAATATGTTTTGTTTTACTCATCATTATGAAGTGTGAAGCTATGAAGATGTTTATTTGCTTTTATCAATGAAAAATTAAAACTACAGCAGCAATTGCAAAGTTTGATTTATTAGGATGAATAAGATACAATTCAGAATATCAAGGCATACTTTTCTTGAAAGATTATGTTCTGAGATTGAGAAATATTACAGGGTGGGAAGTGTCACCTACACCACCCCCCCATCAAGTCGAAGATCCACCACAGAACAACAGGACAGAAATTAACCCTTCAGCCGCAGAGCAGATACAATTTATTTGCTGGTGGCTGTGTTTAGTGGGAGGGGTTGGATTAGTAGGGGCTTGTCCATCCTTTTTTCTTTTGTTTGTTTGGATCTTTTTTGAAAGCTGGAAGAGATTGATCTGTTTAGATAATCACAATGTATATCTCAGTATTAGAATATGAGGTGAAATTTTCATAAGGATTGTTCACTTTTTTGAGAATTATATGACATTGTAGAATATATATATGTTATATTCTGTATTATATTATATAAAAGTTATATAATTAATATCTGAACAATATATGCATGTAATATTTCTCTATGAAATAAAAATATATATATTTATGAAATTTAAAAAATATATTAAAAAAGGGCCCTTCAGCCCATCTGTGTTGATCTGTTATTTTGGTTCATCCAAATGACCTGCATCTGCTTCCTCCATGCCCCTCCCATCCCATGTACTGATCCATATTATCCTCAAATATCAAAATGGAGCTCACATTCACTCTTCGACCAGTGTGAGATCATGCACCGCCAGGTTTAAGGATTGTTTCTTTCCTGAATGAACCTCACACTAGTAATGTTGACTGATCTTTTTTACCATGATGCTGAGTTCCTGCAACAATTCAAGGACTGTTAGCAAAATAACGTTGTCTTTGCTCTGTCATTCTGCACTTTTTTTTAAACTGCATCTCACTTAGCTATAGAAGTCCAAATTCTACCACTTCCTCTTGGTGCATGTGAACTTGAATTTGAGAAACCAAATTAAGTCAGTTCTACGGCGGCTATATCACAGTCTCTCCATTTCTGCATCTCCAATCGAAGGTAGCAAACACAGATATTTTGTTCAGACTTATTTTTGGAGTTGTATCAGGGAAGAGACAAATTACCTGAAGATCAGTCACATTCTCGGTAATTGCCACAGAGGAAAACAACTGAGAGCATTGAAAACAAGGCAACATCCTCTCGAAGTTTAAAATTTGTAGCTTATCTTTTTGCTGTCGATCAAGCCAACTGACAATCAGCATCCCGTCAATGGGGTGCCACTGCAGCCATCTGGCTGTATTGGCCCCATTCTAGGAGGGCAGGGAACCTGGCTCAGACTGCTGTCGTCACCCATTCCCATGCTGTGCTTCAAGTATCAACTGCTTCTGGCGGCACCTGCAAGGCTTGGGAATCGTCTACTGGTCAGACAGACTGCCAGGGTGCTCACTTCCCCATGAGAGAGAAGTGAATTGGGAGCTGAGTGTTCAGCTGGCCACCGGTGATATCGGGCCCCTTGCCTGGTTAGCGGAAACATTCATATTATAACCATTTTATGACAGTTACTATAAGAAAATTAAAAACAGTGCATGAAAAGTAAGACAGTGCCTTTGGTTCATTGATTATTCAGGAATCTGATGGCTGAGGGGAAGAAGCTGTCCTTGTGCCGCTGAGTCCTCATCTTTAGGCTCCTGTACCTTTTCTCCCGATGGTATCAAAGTGAAGGGTGCATGGCCTGGGTGGTGGGGGTCTTTGAGAATAGAGATTGCTTTCTTAAGACACTGCCTCATGTAGATGTCTGTGATGGAGTCTGGTACCTGTGACTTTGATGAAGGGCTCAAGTCCAAAATGTTGGTGATTTATCTTTGTCCTTACTACATAAAGGACACTGTTAGCCCTCCTGAACTTCACCAGCATTGTGTTACAGATTACTGGGTCTTTCTTCTAGTTAGTATCAGGACTGGGCTATTTTGCCGCCATCTCCTTTGGACTTAACTGTATATTTGGATGTGACCTGATTGGCCAGATTATCCATCATTGCCAAAACATTACAAAGACAAGGAGCTCAACTATCTATATAATGGCAGCATCATTTCATTCTGTTACAGGCACTCCTTTTATTCCACCCATTAACCTCCCCCACCTTAACTGCTACAGAGACTAACTTGCTTTCACTCTTGGCAAAGAGAGACTGCAGATACTGTAAACCTGGAGTAACATACAAAATGCTGTATGAACACAGCAGGTCAGGAAGCATCTATGGAAAGCAATGGACAGTCAATGTCAACCTGTTTTTGTGAAAGTCAGCCCGCGCTGTAATAAAACAAACAACAGAACACAGCAGAACCAATTAAGTGTACAACAGTTTCTTTATTCAATCTTAACAAGCAGGAGTGAGGGGTACAAAGAAAGAGTTCAGTAACTCATTCTCTACACTTAGCTCCACTCAAATCATACAATGTGTGGTTTTTGAAAGGTCACTGAAAACTCTCAAAAACATCTACATGGTGTACCGTGGAAAGCATTGTGGCTGGTTGCATCACTCCCTGGTATGGAGGCACCAACTGTCAGGACAAGAATAAACTCCAGAGGGTTGTTAACTCAGACTGTGGTATCACAGGCACCAGATTTCACTCCATCGAGAACATCTTCATGAGCCGATGTCTTACAAAACTATCCTCTATCCTCAAAGACCACCACCACTCAGGTCATCCCCTCTTCACTCTTCTACCATCGGGAAAAAGGTACAGGAGCCTAAAGATAAGCACTCAGCGGCTCGTGCACAGTTTCTTTCCTGCTGCCATCAGATTTCTGAATAATCAATGAACCAAGGACATTGCCTTACTTTTCGTGCACGACTATTTTTAAAATTTATAGTCATATAAGGTGGTTATAATATGAATGTTTGTACTTTGATCCTGCTGCAAAACATTGAATTTCACGACTTGTTCATGACAATAAATTCTGATTCTGAAGTGTTCACCTCGCTCTTATACATTTTTGGACAGGGGTCTGCGTGAGATCCTGCAAGTTTCACAAAGCTGGTGATTTTTGTTTTTCCACATGTTCCCTTGTGGTGTCTGCAGATGGCTAGCAAATGTCAGGGTGTCCTTACTCTGGTGTATTTCCATTAATCTATTCTTTGTGGTGTTATTTACTATCTAACTATAGCACAGGGATGGTCACATTAGAAGGAAATTACATTCCCACCATTTAACCAGTACTTTCCTCATCTAATTCATCAACCCTTTGTTAAGCATATTCTGTTAAATTTATTCTTTCACATTTTCACCTATCACCTACCAACTTGTGCTCCTCCCCTTCCCCTACCCTTTATTCTGCCTTCTTTTCCCAGTTCTGATGGAGCAATTTTGGCCCAAAATGCTGACCATCCATCCCCTTCCATAGATGCTGCCTCACCCACTCAGTTCCTCCAGCATGTTGTGTGTTGCTCTTTTTTCCCTCAAATTTTATTTTATTGCCACATGTAATTAATAATACATGCATATCCGTGATTAGTACAAGTCAAAAAATGTTATGTTATTTTATGATTTTATTTCCTCTCCCCCCTTCCACATAAAAAAAAACAATAAAGGTAGAAAAGAAGAAGGTCGAGAAAGAAGAGACGTAAAGCTAATCGTATATATAATACTGGATATACATTGTACTCTGGAAATATTATTCTCTACATCTATACATATTTCCACTAGATATAAAATATCTATTAGACTAAAAAATACAATATAACCTAAAGTACTTGATCAAAACTTAAGTCTATAAACATATAACAAAATTGTAAATAAAATAACTAACAATAGGTAAATTCAAAAATAAATTGAAGTGAGGTTAGGCCGGGGAGTGACAAAGGGTAGTTTATAATTAAATAATTTATTTTATAAATATTTTAAGGTTATAACACCAATCTTTTGCATGTATGGAAACCAAATGTTTTTTTAAAATCATGTTTATTCCTTAAATTAAAGGTAACCTTTTCCAATGATATACAACTTTGCATTTCACCATGCCAAACTAATACGAAATCAGTTTTTAATTTTCATGAAGCTGCTAACTACTGCCAATGTAATTTTAAAAAAATCTTCTGAAACCTACCCAACTTTAATTCTGGGTATATCTGTGAAATATCCCCCAAAAGGAACAACATAGGGTTTCTTGAGAGTCTAACACCCATTACATGTCGAAGAAAATCTGTTAAACTAGTCCAAAAATGATTCAGCTTGGGATGTGTTGATGTAGAATACAAGAATGTACCTCCATCCTGTTTAAGTCGGAAACATTAATTCGAATGTCTGGATTCAATCTATTCAATTTTTGTGCTGTTAAATATGACTGATGTTTAAAATTATTTTGTTACATTCTACATCAAACATTTATTGTATTTTTCATACTATCATAATATATTTGTGTCCAATTACTATGAGTTATAGCTGTACTCATCTTTTTCCGATCTTTGTTTTGATTTATATAGATCTTTTCTCTTTAACCTCCTTAAAAGTAATACATCACCAATATAAACATTTTTATATTTGGGGGATTTGATATTGTTATTTCTATTTCATCATCTTTTAACAATAAATATGAAGCAGTTAATCTTTCCTGCAAATAAGCTTTTAACTGATAGTATCCAAATATTGTATTAATTTTGTATTCCATATTTAATTTTAAATTGATCAAATGTCTTCCTTGATAATATCCTTAATAGATTTTATTCCTTTGAACCAATGGCATCTTCCCTAATTTATAATTTATTTAATGAATTTACTGGATCAGTCAAATAGATAATCACAACATCTGCACATAAACTAATTATATGTTCACTGTTCCCAATTTGAATACCCTTGATTTCTAAATCCGATCTAATAAGTTTAGTGAGTGGTTCAATCGCTAATACAAAAAGGGCTGGTGATAATGGATAACCTTGCCATGTTGATCTTGTCAATATAATCAGAAATGGATCCATTTGTTACTACCCTTGATCTCGGATCTATATAAAGTGCCTTTACGCAATTTATAAATGTATGTCCAAGACCAAATTTAGTCAGGGTTTAAAAAGAAATCCCACTCTACTCTATCAAATGCATTTTCTGCATCAAGAGCTACTGCAACACTAATTCATCTAGCTCAAAGGCAGGATGATATAACTAATTAACCTAGTTACATTATCAGCTGAATTTTTTTGCAAATCCTGTTTGATCTTTATTAATCAGTTTTGGTAAAACATTTTCCAACCTATTTGCTAGTAATTTAGCCAATACCTTGTAGTCAACTTTCAGTAATGATATTGGCCTATACGATGAAGGCATTAATAGATGTTTGCCTTTTTTTGGAATTACTGTTATAATAGCTGTTTTAAAAGAATCAGGTAAATTTCCAGTTCCCTCCAATCAAGTTAAAACTTACATAAATACTGGAATTAGCACATCCTTAAACTCCTTATAAAATTCTGATGTAAACTGTTACAAGATCAAACCAGCAACCACAAAGAAGGTATATCACACAGGGGTAAAGATGAACAATTACTTTAACAAAAATTCACCTTCAAACTTTAATTCAAAATTCCTCCCCCTTTTATAACAATGCCCATTGATTACTATGCAAATTTATATAACAGTGTAAAACTAATAAATTCCACAGTCTAAATATAACATATGCAATTAAAGTCTTATATTTCCAACTAGCCCACAGAAAAACAGACACAAAACTCACAAAACTTCGAACTCAACCGAAGCAAGGATCATAAACAAAATTCAGTTTGTTTGGTAAACTGAAGCCAAAAGTTCTTTGAGAGAGAGAGCACAAAATTCAAAGTCGTCTTCTTGTGTAGGTTGCAGAGAGAGTAACAATGGCTTGGTCCGGATCCTTCTGGCTGCCTTCGGAATGTTCATCTCTTTTAAAATGTCCAACATTCTAAACTGCCTCCCAGACAATGACTCTGCTTGGGCCTCCTTCCACTTCACAGCCACACCCAGTGGTGGTTTGTCTTCCAAGTCCAGAAATTTCTAGATCATCTTCTGCACAGGCCCAGTCCCTCTCCCACTCTCTTAGAAGTCCACCTATTCACCTTGGCTCTCTAAGGCAAACTGTCACTTTCCAACACAAAACTACACAACACATAGGCCAATACACAACACTTCCCCTGCTAAAAAAAAGTTGGTCCACAAGAACAATTTTTAACAATTAATGGAAGTATTATATAAAATAAAATAAACACTCCATTTTTTAAACTAAGTATGTGATTAGATTCATATCTACCCAGATTAACATCTTGACAATCTGCTATTATGTTATCTGTCCCCTTTATGTGTGTAATAATTAAATCATTGTTGAGGTCTTTCATGGCTTGGTTCAGCATCATGCTGAAGAAGATTGAAAAGAGGGTTGGTGCGAGAAAGACCTCAACAATGAAGACGCTGTTTACATCCGGTACCGCACGGATGGCAGTCTCTTCAATCTGAGGCGCCTGCAAGCTCACACCAAGACACAAGAGAAACTTATCCGTGAACTACTCTTTGCAGACAATGCCGCTTTAGTTGCCCATTCAGAGCCCGCTCTTCAGCGCTTGACGTCCTGTTTTGCGGAAACTGACAAAATGTTTGGCCTGGAAGTCAGCCTGAAGAAAACTGAGGTCCTCCATCAGCCAGCTCCCCACCATGACTACCACATCTCCATCGGGCACACAAAACTCAAAACGGTCAACCAGTTTACCTATCTCGGCTGCACCATTTCATCAGATGCAAGGATCGACAACGAGAACGAGATAGACAACAGACTCGCCAAGGCAAATAGCGCCTACACAAAAGAGTCTGGAAAAACAACCAACTGAAAAACCTCACAAAGATAAGCGTATACAGAGCCCTTGTCATACCCACACTCCTGTTCGGCTCCGAATCATGGGTCCTCTACCAGCATCACCTATGGCTCCTAGAGCATTGTCTCTGCTCCAGCCTCAACATTCATTGGAGCGCTTTCATCCCTAACGTCGAAGTACTCGAGATGGCAGAGGTCGACAGCATCGAGTCCACGCTGCTGAAGATCCAGCTGCGCTGGGTGGGTCACGTCTCCAGAATGGAGGACCATCGCCTTCCCAAGATCGTGTTATATGGCGAGCTCTCCACTGGCCACCGTGACAGAGGTGCACCAAAGAAAAGGTACAAGGACTGCCTAAAGAAATCTCTTGGTGCCTGCCACATTGACCACCGCCAGTGGGCTGATATCGCCTCAAACCGTGCATCTTGGCGCCTCACAGTTTGGCGGGCAGCAACCTCCTTTGAAGAAGACCGCAGAGCCCACCTCACTGACAAAAGGCAAAGGAGGAAAAACCCAACACCCAACCCCAACCAACCAATTTTCCCCTGCAACCGCTGCAACCGTGTCTGCCTGTCCCGCATCGGACTTGTCAGCCACAAACGAGCCTGCAGCTGACGTGGACATTTACCCCCTCCATAAATCTTCGTCCGCGAAGCCAAGCCAAAGAAGAAGAAAGAAGAAGAAAAGAATTAAATCATACTCTTGTAACATTAAGCTCCAGTTCAATAACCATCTGTTCTTATTTTTCATTTTAGACAGAAAAACTAATGGATTATGATCAGTATATATTATTAATAGTTCTTGAGCAGTAAAAATATACACATCAAAATGTTGCAACACTAAAACAAGCACTAATAACTCCTTTTCAATGGTTGAACAATTTTGTTGATGGTCATTAAATTTTTTGAGAAGTACAAAATAAAATGTTCTACTCCATCACCATCCTTCTTCTGTAATAGTACAACACTAACAGCTTCGTCACTGGCATCCATGTCTAAAGAGAATGGCTTTTCAAAGTTAGGGAACATAAGTACAGGTTGATGGCATAAAATGGCCTTTAACTTCAGAAATGCTTCCTGGCATGCATCTGACCAGATAAATAATTCTTTCTTTCCAAGTAGTTTTGTTAATGGGAGTGCAATTTCTGAAAAATTTTTACAAAATTTACGATAGTAGCCAATCATACCTAGAAATCTCCGAAGACCTTTCTTATTACCAGAGATAGGGAACGCAGTGATAGCCAATACTTTCACACCAACCGGTGCCACCTGTCCCTGGCCTACCACATAACCCAGATAAATTACAGTGGCATGTCCAAACTCACTCTTGTGCAAATTCACTGTGAGGTGTGCTTCCACTAGTCTCTGAAATAACTGCTCTAATTCAAGTATGTTCTTCCCATGTATCCTACTAATTATTAAATCATCAATATAGACTCCTGTGTGCTCTAAACCATAAATTACTGCATTAATCATTCTCTGAAATGTGCCATGTGCATTTTTCATCCAGAAAGGCACAACATTATACTCATATAATCCCGAAGGTGCAACAAATGCAGAAATTTCCCTGTCTTTCTCTGTCAAAGGAACACACCAGTATCCTTTTAAGAGATCAATCTTTGTAAGAAACTTAGCCTTCCCCATCTTATCTATACAATCATCTATTCTGGGATGAAGGAATGCATCAATCTGTGTCACCATGTTTACCTTTCTATTATCTGTACAAAACCTAATTGAGCCATCTGGCTTAGGCACCCAGAACACAGGGTGAACTCTAATTTGAACTTGATTTTCAGATGATGTCATTTTTGAGCATATAATCCACCTCTTGATCCAACAATCTGCTCATTTCCTGATTAACTCAGTAAGGATGCTACTTAATAGGCTTGGCATCACTGACCTCCACATCATGACAAGCCACAGTAGTTCTTCTTGGAACATCTGAGAATATATCCTTAACTTTCATAAGTAATGTCTTCATTTCATCCCTTTCTGATTTAGTCTAATGCATTAACTTGGTTTCTAAGTTTTGCAAAACTATGGATTTTTTTCAGCCTGAGGCTTATCACTTTCTATGCTCCATGACCTTCCCTGAAACTTATGTCCTCCTTGCTTTCCTCTATAACTGGCATCTTGGTTGGAATCCTAGTCTCCTCCTCAGCCATTTTCTCAAAGTAAGGTTTAAGCATGTTCGCATGACAGACCTGTGCCTCTCTTCGATGATCAGGCATCTCAATGACATAGGTGGCCTAGTTAATTTTTGAATTCACCTTATATGGTCCTGAAAACTGAGCTCTCAAAGGGTTTGACTGCATTGGAAACAAAACCAATACTTTGTCACCAGGTTTAATGTCCCTAATTTTTGCTTTTTGATCATACAGATCATTTTTCCCTGAGCAGTTTTTAAATTTTTCCTTGCCATCTCGTAAGCCTGATGTAATCTATTTTTAAATTTGAAAACATAATCCAACAGATTTGATTGTATATCATTATGTATCCACTGTTCCTTCAAAAATAGTAATGGACCCTTGACTTCATGACCAAACACCAACTCAAATGGACTAAAGCCAAGAGACTCCTGAGTTGCCTCTCTAAAGGGATTCCTTCATCCCAATCCTTTTTATTTTCACACAATAAGCCCTCGTCATATTTTTTTACAGTTAAATGGATCCTTTCCAAGGCCCTTTGACTTTCAGGATGATAGGCAGATGACACAATTTGATGGGCTCCCAATTCATACACCACCTGTTGAAATATTCCAGACATAAAATTACTCCCTTGGTGTGAAATATTTTAGCATAGCTTTCACAATCGTCTTTGCTTTAATGTTTCTCAGGAGAATAGCCTCTGGAAACCTTGAAGCTGTGCACGTGAGTGTTAACAAATATTCATTTCCTGCTTTGGTTTTTGGCAATGGGCCAACACAATCCACTATCACTTTCAAGAAGGGCTCCCCAAAAGCAGGGATGGGTTGTAAAGGTGCCACTGGTGGTCCATGATTAAGCTTGCCCACCAGTTGACAAGTGTGAAAGGTTCTACAAAAGTTCACAACGTCCTTTCTTAATTTTGGCCAATAAAACTGCTTCCTTATCTTTTCTACCATCTTCTCCACTCCAAGATGACCTTCCAAAGGTATACTGTGAGCCAACTTTAATATTTCATTCCTGTAAGTTTTGGGAATTACAACTTGCCTTATTACTGCCCAACTTTCACTGGCAGGTATCACTTGTGGTCTCCACTTTCTCAACAATATTCCATCTTGAACAAAGTAACCTACTGGCACAGTTTCAATCTCCTGGTTAGGCAGAATCTTATCTCTTATCCAAACAAGATCAGGATCATGCTTTTTTCTGGTTATTAATTCTTCTCTTGACAACAGCAAAGATGGTTTGTCCTCAATGCTTGTCTCCACTATAGGAAAATCATAGACTTTCTCTACCCCTACCTTTTTTCTAGTCATGGCTCTCGTAATGGCACATGCAGGGTAGATTTCCAAATCCTTTTCAGACTCAAACCAATGGCTTATTTGTGAGTTTCACTGCAGGTATGACTTTACCCTCTGTTAAATTATTCCCTAACAAAAGAAACTCCATCCACCAACAGACTTGATCTTATCCCAATCGTAACCGGGCCATTAACTAAGTCTGATTTCATCACTATTCTATGCAAAGGTATAGGCTCTGCTTCACCACCAATGCCTTTAATTAAATTCACATTTCCAGTATCGGTCTCCTCACCAAAATTCAAAACGTTGCTTAATACAAATGATTGGGCTGGTCCAGTATCCTGCAGGATTTTAACTGGCACTTGATTGGATCCTTCTTTAACTGAAATGAAACTTTCAGTCATGAATGGTTTAAAAACCAACTTTCTCACTCTGAACACACGCAGTTAGTCCCACCCCTTTCTCTTTCTTCCTTTTCAGTACAGGACAATTTGCTATTATGTGCCCTGGCTTCTTACAATAGTGGCAAATAACACTCAATAAATTTTCTTCAGCCATTTTTCTTCCTCTCTTCCTTTAACCTCACTTCTAGATTTTCTTTCTACTCTACTTGGATTATCAGCAGTATTCCTTTAAAAGGTTTTCCCTGGTGTCCACTTAGACTTGTGAGTTAAAACATATTCCTCTGCGAATTTAGCTAATTCTTGCCAAATTTTTATATTTTTCTCCTCCAAGTACACTTAAACATTGTCAGGAACACAATTTTTAATCTCCTCAATCAGAATGATTTCCCTCAATAAATCAAAGTTATTTTCTACTTTCATTGCAGCACACCACCGATCAAAACACACAACCTTCCTATAAACAAAATCCAGGTAAGATTGGGTTACTGCTTTTTTTAAACTCCTGAACTTTTGTCTATAAGCCTCTGGGACTAGTTCATAAGATTGGAGTATAGCCTGCTTTACAAATTCGTAATCAGCTGCTTGTTGCACCATGAGACACAAATATACCTGTTGGGCTTTCCCTTTAAGAACACTTTGTAGCAGGAGTGACCACTGGTCTGGTGGCCATTTTAAATTTACAGCTACTTTCTCAAAATGCTGAAAAGACTAGTCTATTTCAGCTTCCTCAAATGGAGGAACTAACCTCACTTCTCTACTGGCCAGAAACCTCTCCTCCTGACCAGCACATGGGTTTTGGGCTTCTCCCTTCCTTGCATTAGGGTCAGCTTTAATTTAGCTAGTTCTAGCTCATGCTTCCATTCTTTCTCTCTCTCCTCCATTTCTGCCTGCCTTACTGCTTCCTGTTCGGCTTTCCTTTCTGTCTCTCTTTTTTCCTCTAACTCTAGTTTTCTCAAAGCCAACTTTACTGCCCCTGAATTTTTCTCCTTTGGAAACTGTTCCAATGCAGCTTCTTCAAATACCTCCTTTCCTACATAGTGCTTAACAATCTTTTGGGCAATTTCCTTTTTTTTCATCCCAGTTCTTACAGTTCTGACTTTTTAGCCATTTTTAAATTAACCACTGAAGGGTTAGCTGTGAACTGGTCATTATTCATAGTTGCTAGGTTTTCTGCTGGTGATTTATACACTCACCATTTATTTTTAATTTCAAGCTGGAGGTTAAATCAAACTCAGACGACTGATATCTAAGCACAAGTCAATCGTCCCTAAAGCTTCCAAATTGGTTTGATCCTGGATGATTACCCCAAATTATGTTACAAGATCAAACCAGCAACCTCAAAGAAGGCAGATCACACAGGGGTAAAGATGAACAATTACTTTTTTTTTAAACTTTATTTATTCATTCAAAAAACAAATAATATGACATATATAACAATTAACCATAAACATGAATGTTATTTTTTTTATATATATAAAAAAAGAGAAAAGAACCACCCCCCCCCCTCAGCCAACTCTCCTAAGGAGAGCCATAAAGAAAGAAAAAAGAAAAAATATTAAAGAAAAATTAAATATACATATTAAGATCTAATCAATGTAAATTGAAATGTAAATATTCTGACTATAACAACCACTTATTAATTTAAAAATTATAATTATCACGTGAAACATACATAATTTTTTCTATTATTGAACAATTTCATCTCATTATGCCATTTATTAATATCAATCATATTTATATCTTTCCACGTACTAGCAATACATTTTTTCGCTACAGATAAAGCTAAATGTACAAACAGAAGCTGAAACTTATCTAATCCCAAGCCATTCAAAGGTTGCAAACTACCCAATAAAAATACTGTTGGATCTAAAACTATTTTAATCTTATGCAGATATTCTAAAAATGATTTAATTTTCTTCCAAAAAGATTGTATATGTATACATGACCAAATGGCATGAAAAAAGTTCCAACCATATCACCACATTTAAAACACAAGTCTGATTCATGAAAACCATACTTTATTAATTTTTCAGGTGTTAAATATAATTGATGTAAAAAATTATAGTTAATCATTGCATAATGGGCATTTATCAATCTAGTTACACTATCAAAACAGATATCCAACCAATCATCTTTGGAAAAAATAAAACCAGTATCCACTTCCCATTTACTTTTAGATCTATCCCAACCCTACTTATCCATACCATCCTGTAATATTTGATACATAGATGAAATATAACCCTTCTCTGGTACCTTCATGTCTCACATTTAGTCATTTTAGGTAAAATCATATCTTTACCAAACATACATTTTACCAAAGATCGAATTTGATAATAAAGAAATAAAGAATTCTTATCAATATCAAAATCTTCCCTCATCTGATTAAAAGATAAAAATTTACCCTCTTTAAAACAATCTCCCAAATTTTTCACACCTTCAAATCTCCAATGCAATAAACTTTGATTATGTATTGAAAAAGAAATAAGTTGATTATTATACAATGGAGTCAAAGCTGATAATTTACTCCTAGAGCCTGTCATTTTATTTTTCTTTATCCATAACTTCACTAAATGTTTTAATATAGGCACATTATATTGTTGTAATAAATTTATATTCCATCTAAACAAAAAGCGATGTATTTCAAAGTCAGAAATATTTGCCATCTCAATTTTGGCCCAACTAGGAGGCCGTTCCAAATCCATCAAGGAACTAATAAATTTAAGTTGGACTGCTTCATAATAATTTTGAAAATGTGGTAAACGTAATACCCCTAACTCATATTTACAAGTTAATTTATTCAAAGCCACTCTCGAAAATTTACCTCTCCATAAAAACTCCCTAACCATTTTATTCAAATCTCAAAAAAAATATTATCAAGTAAATACAGAATAGATTGAAACAAATATTGTATACGCGGAAAGATATTCATCTTAATTGTATTTATCCTATCCATTAAAATAGGTAAATCTTTCCATTTAATCAAATCAGTTTTAATTTTTCTTATTAACGATACATAATTTAATTTATATAAAGATTGATAATCAACATTCAGAATTATTTAATTCGATCAGTCCATTTCAAATTAATAATATTCTTATAAACTGAATAATCACCTTCACTTACCGATAATATTTCACTTTTTTCCCATTTAACTTTATATCCAGAAAGACATCCATATTGTATTAAACATTCCTTCAAGTGCAAAAATGACTGAGCTGGGTTTATTAAATACACCAATACATCATCAGCAAATAAATTAATTATATACTCCTCATCTAAAACTTTCATACCTTGTATTTGTGTATTTTGTCTTATCAATTGTGCTAAAGGTTCAATCCCCAACGCAAACAAAGCCGGTGATAAAGGACAACCTTGATGAGTTGATCGAGATAGCTTAAAGGGTTCTGAAATCAAACCATTCGTCAATACTCTAGCTACTGGTTTACTATATAGAGCCCCAATAAAAAAAGGACCAAACTTGAATTTCTCAAAAACTTTAAACAAAATGTTCCATTCAACTCTACCAAATGCCTTTTCTGCATCGAGAGATATCATCATCGGGTGATCTGAAGATTGTCGAAATCTATTAATCAAACTAATCACACGCAAAATGTTATCTGAAGCATATCTATTCTTTATAAAACCTGTTTGATTCATATGAATCAACTTAGGTAAAAATTTAGTCAATCTATTTGCTAATATTTTAGCTATTATTTTATAATCTACATTTAACAACAAAATTGGTCTATATGAAGATACCTTCAAAGGATCTCTATTTTTCTTGGAATTACTGTAATTAAAGCACTAGAACAAAAGTGGTGACAGTCCTGAAGCACAGGGGAACAGACAGACAGGCAGATGCAGCTGCCAAACAGGCTGCGCTCACGGAGATAATAGACATGCAGCTGTTACTGCCCACCCCTGGAGTATCCTATTCATTCTATTAAACCTGGTGATTGGGTATATGTAAAAGCATGGCAAGATCACCAACTAAAACCTGTCTGGGATGGCCCCTATTGTGTACTTTTGATTACAGACACTGCAGTGTGAACGAAAGAAAAGGGGTGAACTCAAATACAACGAATTAAACAAGCTGCTGATCCATGGACTAAAGACATTGATAATCTACCCTCCACCGGGCGTGCTGTCCTTCATCCTTCTGATCTGAAAGTTACACTACACCGGGAAAAAGTGCTGTAATGTTGTTTTTACCATTTACTGTATTGTTTACTTGTTGGTTCCCCGTTTTTGGGACATCCCTAAATTACTCACGATGTATTAAGTCCTCCTGGAATAGGGGCAGCAGAGGTGACAATTATTTACCTTTAGAATGTAGACAGGGCATAGATATAAAGTATAGTCATAGTGGGGTATGGGTTAATAATATAGGATCCCAACATGGACCAGGGGAACACAACGGCTCTAGAGGAGTAGATTTGATTTGTATTTTGGCCTCTACAGGTATTAAAGAGAGGAGTTTTAAAGGGATAGCACAAAGGAGATGGTGGGACAAAGACAGACAGAATGGTAGTCAGGATTGTACATGTGGCAGAGATAGAGTTAATACATATGCTAATGTTCACAGACAGGCTGCAACTCACAGGTTAAGTGACAAGAAACACCCCTCCCCAACTTGGTCTCCTGTAAAGCATCCTTTGGGTCACACAGACAATCGGAATGTTAAAAAAACCACCACTGTAAGGGGAGTTCCAGCTGTAAACGAAGTAAGCTGCTCCGGAATACTAAAGCTGCTTGGCATTTAAATCGTTCAATCAGACTCCAGGCAGCCTTGGAGATCATCACCGAACAGATAGCAATGGCCCTGAATTTAGGGGCTGAAGAAAAACGACAGATACGAGCCACAGTTCAACAAAACCGCCTGGCTCTTGATTACTCGTTGGCTGCTGAAGGCAGCATTTGTGAAAGACTGGTTAAGGACAATGCTCACAACGGTCAGGCGGTTAAAGACACTTCTTCAGGTGTTCGAAAATCTTCCCATGCCCAGGTTCAGACGGGGCAACCTTGGTCCGGCGTGGGATGAACTAGACTTTTTATTGGTAACTAGAGTCTGATATCCATAGCCCTTATAGCAGCTGGACTCACTATTCTGGCCATTATGGTGCTCCCCTGCCTAAAGACTTGTGTGCAGTGTTTAATCTAACGGGCCCTTCGGCAGGTCACTACAACCCAAATGATGTATGCTTCCCAAACTCCGTCTGATGATGCTGAGCCCGCAGTTCGTTTACTCACACGCTGGGAAAAGGACCAAGCTTAACAGAACACTACCAAATGGGGATTTACTAAGCGTAGCTAAAGAAAAAGGGTGGATTGTGAGGGATACTGGAATGTTAGGAGTCCAGAGATACTGGAAGCAAGTGCCAATTAAGAATAAAGTATTATGGGTTAACTTAAGGTGAAGGGATACTGGAATGTGAGGAGTCAAGCAAGTGCTCATTAGAGATTAAGTATTATGGGTGAAATCAGGGTGAAGGGATGCTGGAATGAGAGGAAGGGTTGTAAAAGTGTAATAAACTAAGGATCTTCAAAACAGGATAACAAGTAGATAGCTTTAGCAAGTCTTAGGGATTGATTAATGAGTGAAGAACAAAGACATGATACTTCTCTGGCTAACAAGTTTGCAGGAAGACACATAAACTGATAAGGTTAGAATCCACGTGGGCAGAATTACCTAATGCTAAACCAATCCAGGAGGCAGAAGAATGTTGGGGGGAAGGTATCTCTGTACTGAAATGAAATGTATAAAAGTTGGGTCAGCCCCAGTATCTGTGTGTATTCCCAGGGTAAGGGGAAGCACCCAACTTTGCATTGTTGTAATAGTATAATAAAAGTTCTTTGTTCTCAATTTTTGTCTCGAGCAAATTCTGTGAAGGTACTTCTGTTTCTCACACCAGCAACTGCACTTCTTTTTTACTTTAACCATCATAATTATTTTTGTGAATTCTTAAACTTCAAAAATTCAAAAGGAATAAGAGAATTAGGCCATAAGGTAAAATGTTAAGAGTCTAGAAGTTTATTAGCTTCAAATGGGTAAATATATATTTTACAAAATGTACACAAAAGTTTGCAGATTAAATGTGCTGAGATAAGAATCAATTTGTGTTGAGCTCCAGACAGTGCAAACTTTGATATTATTTTCAATTCTACACAAAGGAAGTTTGCAACAACAGAATGCAATGTGTCAGCTTTTAAAAGAAGTTTCCTTCCTGTGCAGGTTTCATGCCTGCACAATACCACAGCTCCCCATAATCAGTTCCAGCAGCACACAATGTATTGGCGTTTTGCAAGCAAAGTCTGGAGTTCATGGCGCGAAGCTTCATTGTGGTTGTGTCCAGTCTGATACCCCTCATAGATCACGCTTCCTTGTGCAATGCTAGCTATGCAACTCAGAGATGGCTACATCATCTCTGTAAGGGAAGGTAAAAGAAATTAACTGCACACATCACAGATGCCAGGTGAATTAGAAATGAAAGTTCATTCAGATTTATTAATTGCAGCATATATTCTAAATTTTAATAAAGCATGCAGTTTGAAAAAAAGATATTTACAAAGTTTCTTCTCTCTAAAGAAGAATGGTTTGATTTGGCTACAAAGAACAAAATCTTGCAGGGCAAAATTAATTACATCCGGTCAGATTTCTCCACCTAATCAGTTCAATATCAAGATAATGGATCTTGATTAATGGATTAAAGATCCTTTTTTTTGTACACACAGTAATTAATGTACGGCAGGCAGCAGTTGCTGGAATTTGGAGCAAAATCTGAACTGCTGGAGGAGCCCAGTAGATTGAGCATCATGAGTTATGGAGAATGAGGGGGAGGAATTGTCAACATCTCTGGTCTTGCTGAGGGACTTGAACCAAAGCATTAACAATTCCTCACTTCTCCCACCCACCCCCATCTCCTTTTGATGCCCTGGGTTCCTCCAGCAGGTTGCACCAGCAAACTTCCCTGGGGCATGATAAACCAACCCAATGAAAGATTACACAATAAACATCATGATGCCTTACAGTCCTGATTAAGCAAGGGAATGGAAATGGATAAATTTCTTAATACCTCCATTATCAAGCTAGATAACCAAGCAGCACTGGGAAGTCAGAATTGCAAACATTCACATGCATGGTTAACTTTCCCCAAAGTCCTTGTCTGCAAAGTGCTACTTAACATTGCTGATAATTTCTAAACAGTAATGCTGTTTACCCAAATACCCTGTTTGGAAAAGAAAACATGTATAGTTGAAAGGTAAACATTGGATCAAAAACTGAGCATAATATCTCATTGCTTCTTTAAATTTCATAATCCTAATGGCCACTCCAATCCCTGATGGAGAGGTTACTTTTAAAGTTGGTTTCTTTCTGCATTCATCAGGCTTCTGAATGGACCCCACATCAGTGATCTTATGCTACATAATCTAAGCTTTACACTAACATCAGGCTCTCTAATTGTGCTCTTGCTCTTCTCCTTTTGTATGGCTCCATGCATGTTACAATTGACTTGCTTGACTGCTCACAGAAGTCTGTCTGTACCAGGTACAATGTGGCAAACTTTTAAAAAAAAATTTATAAGAAAACAAAGTAATAACCACAATTACAAAATTAAAATACTGCCAAAACTTTCATGGTTACATAGAAAAAAATCTTAAGAACTACAAAGAATTTTTTTTAAAAGCCCAAATCACTCCACCCCCCCCCAATCACTCCACCCCCCCCAATCACTCCACCCCCCCCAATCACTCCACCCCCCCCAATCACTCCACCCCCCCCAATCACTCCACCCCCCCCAATCACTCCACCCCCCCCAATCACTCCACCCCCCCCAATCACTCCACCCCCCCCAATCACTCCACCCCCCCCAATCACTCCACCCCCCCCAATCACTCCACCCCCCCCAATCACTCCACCCCCCCCAATCACTCCACCCCCCCCAATCACTCCACCCCCCCCCCATCACTCCACCCCCCCCATCACTCCACCCCCCCCATCACTCCACCCCCCCCCATCACTCCACCCCCCCCATCACTCCACCCCCCCCATCACTCCACCCCCCCCATCACTCCACCCCCCCCATCACTCCACCCCCCCCATCACTCCACCCCCCCCCATCACTCCACCCCCCCCATCACTCCACCCCCCCCCATCACTCCACCCCCCCCATCACTCCACCCCCCCCATCACTCCACCCCCCCCATCACTCCACCCCCCCCATCACTCCACCCCCCCCAATCACTCCACCCCCCCAATCACTCCACCCCCCCCAATCACTCCACCCCCCCAATCACTCCACCCCCCCAATCACTCCACCCCCCCCCATCACTCCACCCCCCCCATCACTCCACCCCCCCCATCACTCCACCCCCCCCAATCACTCCACCCCCCCCATCACTCCACCCCCCCCAATCACTCCACCCCCCCCAATCACTCCACCCCCCCCAATCACTCCACCCCCCCCAATCACTCCACCCCCCCAATCACTCCACCCCCCCCAATCACTCCACCCCCCCCAATCACTCCACCCCCCCCAATCACTCCACCCCCCCCAATCACTCCACCCCCCCCAATCACTCCACCCCCCCCAATCACTCCACCCCCCCCAATCACTCCACCCCCCCCAATCACTCCACCCCCCCAATCACTCCACCCCCCCCAATCACTCCACCCCCCCCAATCACTCCACCCCCCCCAATCACTCCACCCCCCCCAATCACTCCACCCCCCCAATCACTCCACCCCCCCCAATCACTCCACCCCCCCCAATCACTCCACCCCCCATCACTCCACCCCCCCCATCACTCCACCCCCCCCATCACTCCACCCCCCCCATCACTCCACCCCCCATCACTCCACCCCCCCATCACTCCACCCCCCCATCACTCCACCCCCCCCATCACTCCACCCCCCCATCACTCCACCCCCCCCAATCACTCCACCCCCCCCAATCACTCCACCCCCCCCAATCACTCCACCCCCCCCAATCACTCCACCCCCCCCAATCACTCCACCCCCCCTAATCACTCCACCCCCCCTAATCACTCCACCCCCCCTAATCACTCCACCCCCCCTAATCACTCCACCCCCCCTAATCACTCCACCCCCCCTAATCACTCCACCCCCCCTAATCACTCCACCCCCCCTAATCACTCCACCCCCCCTAATTACTCCACCCCCCTAATTACTCCACCCCCCCCTAATTACTCCACCCCCCCTAATTACTCCACCCCCCCAATTACTCCACCCCCCCCTAATTACTCCACCCCCCCCTAATTACTCCACCCCCCCCTAATTACTCCACCCCCCCTAATTACTCCACCCCCCCCTAATTACTCCACCCCCCCCTAATTACTCCACCCCCCTAATTACTCCACCCTTTAACCAAATTTAAAGAAACTAGGAGAATAACTTCAATCATTCATTCACTCTCCAGTGCGGAGATTCAGCTGCGACCAGTCTCAGATTTTCAAATTGGAATAGTCCAAATATGGGCTCCAAATCTTTTTAACTACATAATATTTTTCCCATAAATTATATGTCATCTTCTCCATTGGTATACAAGATCTAATTTCTGAATGCCATCTTTGCAAATGATGCTCCATCTGATCTTTCGATGAAACAGCTATACATTTCCTTGCTACTAATCGCAAGAACACCATTTGAAATTTATCTATTTAATTAACCAAAGCCAGTTCAGTAAGTTCCCCAATTAAAAAGGGCTTTGGTACTAGAGAAAATTGTATTTTCAGGATATCCTGCAAACAGTGTCTTAATCTAGCCCAAAACCGTTAACTTTATCACTAGACCAAACTGAATGCAAAAAGGTACCCTTTTGCTCATTAAGAGAACACAAATCTGAAGCACTCAGTTTATATCATTTCAACCATTCTGGAGTTAAATATAGTTGGTGTGCAAAATTATAAGTCACTAACGTATACCTAACTAACTAACTTTGTCATAGTGCCTCTATTAATCTTCCTCCAACTATCCATGTCAAATTGAATTACCAAATTCTTCTCCCATTTAAGTCTCAATTTATGCAAATCAATCTTAAGCATGTTTTATTGCATTAATTTATACATTTCCGAAATAAACCCTTTCTTTCCTCCATCTCGGATCAATACTTCAAATAATGATTCTTTAGGTAAATCCAAATGTCTCCCTAAACAATTATACAACATTGATTTAAGTTGATAATAACAAACAAAGTATTATTAGGAATTTGATATTTTTCTTCAACCTATCAAATGTTAAAAAATGACTCACCTCAAAACAATAATTTATCATTCTAATTCCAAATTGAGGTCATTACCCATCATAAAAGGTAAACTCTTATTCTGAAGCAAAGGAGTATGTCTAGACAATCCACCTGACATTCCTATAGTTTTACTAACCTCCTCCCACATACTTATCAAATGAAACAAGACTGGAGATTTATAACTATTAATAGTTTTACCCATCCACATAAATAAAATGATCCCTCTAACCTCACTAATTCTCTTCAATATCTAACCAAATAACTGAACTATCTAAATCAAACATTCTATTAATAATTTTTAATTGAGCTCCTTTATAATTAAAAAAAATCACCTAACTCATATTTCCAAGTTAATTTATGCATAGAGACATGCATTAACTTTCCCTTCCATAAAAATTTCCTCAGCAAAACATTTACATTCTTTAAAAAAAAATCTATTCAGCATCTTAAAAGGTATATTCTGAAAAAAAATTGTAATCTAGGAAATGTATTCATTTTTATACAGTTCATTCTTCCTACCAACGTTAATGGCAAATCGCATGTATTCAAATCCTCTTTTATTGCGGGCAATAATGGTAAATAATTCAAATCTACTAGTTGATTTACATTTTTATTCACTTTAATACCTAAATACTTAATACAATGTGACTATTTAAATCCTGTCATGTGTTTACATTCAGAATAACCTGCTTTTAACAACGGCATAAGTTCACTCTTATTCCAATTCACTTTGAACCAGATACCTCCCATAGTGTAACAATCTCTCCTGCAATACCTTCAAAGACTCTTTTGGGTCAATAACATATACCAATGCATCATCTGCAAATAAACTAATCTCATATTCCTTTAAATCTGACATAATTTCTTTTATTTTATCTTCTTGCCTTATTCCTTGCACTAAAGGTTCAATCACCAATGTAAACAAAGCTGGGGACAAAGGACACCCTTGTCTAGTAGATCATTCTAAATCAAAGGAATCTGATAAAACTCTGTTAATCATTACTCTCACCTTAGGCTGTTTATATATTGCCTTAATCCAATTAATAAACATTCTTCCAAACTGAAATTTTTCCAACAACTTAAATAAAAAAATCCTTTTCTACCCTATCAAAAGCTTTCTCTGCATCCAACGACAAGACCAAAGTTAAATGGGATTCTTCCCTAGAAACTTATCAAACTAATCAATTTAACCACATTATCCACTGAGTATCTCCCTTTAATGAAACCAGTTTGATCAACATGAATCAAATTCAGTAAATACTGCGCTAATCTGTTTGCCAAAACCTTAGTCAAAATCTTATAATCAACATTCAATAACGAAATTGGCCTACAAGACCCTGGGTTTAACGGATCTTTATCCTTTTTAAGAGTCACCATAATAATTGCTTGAGAAAACGATTCCAGAACCGATTGTGTGTCTGATACCTGTTGAAGGACTTCCTCAAATAACAGAAAAAATTAACTTTGACATTTTTTTTTAAATATAAAATTCCACCGTAAAACCATGTGATACTAAACTTGATATGAGAGGTAAATAAGAGAATGCACAGGAGTTGGGCTTGAGTGCAATAAACAAACATGCTGAAGAAACTCAACAGCATCCAGAGGAAGCAAAGGGCAGTCAACGTTTTGGGCCTGAGCCCTTTGTCAGGAATGTCAAAAGAAAACCAGGTAGTTGCAGAATAAAAAAGTGGATGGTGAGAAGGGAGAGCAAGGAATTGGCAGGAGCACAGGCTATGAGGGAGACAAGAGAAAGAAGTGGTGGGGAGAGGCCATTGGGTTAAGGATAGTTCTCTGATAGGAGAAGTAAGGTTATGGGGCTGCAGAGGAAGGGGAAAGGAAAGTCGGGGAGGAGGCCTACAGAAATTGGAGAAGCCAATACTGATGCCATCTGGCTGGAACATTCAGAAACAGAATTTGCAGGTGGTCTTGATTTGGCAGCATGAAGACCTTCCATGGATTCTGCATGACCTGCTGAGTTCACCAGCACTTTTGCATACCATATATTGAGCTTGAAACTACACTGCTGGCAAGTGCCACCATTCAGCATTCCCATCCCACTCCCTCTGGTGATCCTGACTCTCCACCCAATATCACTCAGAAATAAGCAAGGGCTTCCTCCAAAGCTTTCTCACCCATTACTTCTTCCACACCCACCCTCCTACGCATCAAAGGAGATTGTGTGGTGGTTAAAGTTTGGAAGCTGCTGAGCACATCAACATCTGTGCTTCCTGCATTGCAACAGTGAGTGCCCTCCAAAACATGCGTCAGTGGTTGGAGAGTTATTTGTTCACCAAGTGGACTTTTTTTTTTAAGTGGGGGAGGGAGACACGGATCCAACGGACAAGGCCAGCATTTCCTGCCATCCCTTATTTCTGATTTATTGTGATATTGCTCTGACATACAATGATATCACCTACAACCTTGAGATCTTTTTTCCTGTGGGCCAGGAAGAATTACCACTTATTGGTCGTGCAAAAAACCTGTACACAACGGCATTTGAAGCTAACGGTTATTTATCAATTCCAGAGTGTCCCTTTTGGTATCACTAAAGGGGTTTCTATCTTTCAGAGGTAGATGGTGGATGAGTATGGGTTGAAGGCTATCTTCCCCTTCCTTGATAATGTCACCATCTGTGGCTACACCTTGGAAGACCATGATGCCAAACTCCAGAGTTTTCTCTACGTGCCAAAAGCACTGAACCCGACTTATAACTCAGACAAGTACATGATGTCTGGCTATCCTTGGCTATGTGGTGGAGAATGGCATCGTTGGCCCCGATCCCAACAGGATGCATCCCCTGATAGAGCTCCCTATTCCCAGGACCACAAAGGGTTTGTGGAGATGCCTGGGGTTTATCTCATATTACACCCAGTGGATCCTTCAATACGCTGATAAGGTTTACCTCCTCTTAAAAGCCACTAATTTTCCCCTATTGGCTGAAGCCCAAACACCTTTTAACTACCTCCCAAATCACATTGCAAAAGCCGCCATGCACATGGTGAACAAGAATGTACCTTTCCAAGTGGAAAGCATTGCTTCGGACATACCCCTGGCCGTTACCCTGAACCAGGCAGGCAGGGCGGTTGCATTCTTTTCTCAGACATTACAAGGCCACAAGCTCCGGAAACCCTTTGCGGAAAAGGAGGCTGAAGCCATTGCAGAAACCATGAGGCACCACCTGGCTGGTAGGAAATTTACGCTCCTCACTGACCAGCGCTTTGTCGCATTCATGTTTAATATTGTCAAGAGGGACAAAAATTAAATATGACAAAATTGCTAGGTGGAGGATAGAGATCTCCACATACAATTATGACATGGGCTATCAGCCAAGAGCCCTTAATGACCCTCCAGATGCCTTATCCAGAGGAAGCTGTGCCTCTGCACACACCAGCCAACTGCTGTCCCTACATAATGAGCTCTGCCATCTAGGGGTTGCCCACATGGCTCATTTTGTCAAGGCACGCAATCTGCTCTACTCCATGGAAGATGTCAGGGAAATGATCAGGTCTTGCCATGTCTGCATGGAGTGCAAGCCACACTTCAACTGCCCCTCAAAGCCACACCTGATCAAGTCATCCAGACCCTTTAAAGCTCAGTGTCGATTTTAAGGGACCTCTCCCCTTCACAAATGGGAACACCTTCTTCCTCTCTATCATTGATGAGTACTCCCGCTTCCTGTTCACCATTCTATGCCCAGATACATCCTCTTTATAAGTCATAAAGGCCCTAGATTCCATTTTCATCCTATTCGGGTATCCCAGCTGTATTTATAGTGACCGGGGCTCATCCTTTGAGTGATGAGCTACGTTAGTACCTGCTGGCGAGGGGCATCGCATCCAGCAGGACTACTAGCTACAACCCCTGGGGGAATGGGCAGGTTGAAAAGAGGAACACCACAGTCTGGAAGGCTATCAAACTGGCCCTGGAGTCAAAAGGCCTTCCAGACTCACACTGGCAGGAAGTCCTCCCTATGGCCCTCTATTCCATTCCGTTGCTACTCTTCACGAGCTCATACAATTTTGAAAGGTTGGCATTGAGAACTACACTCCCAACCTGCCTCATCACTCCTGGTCCAGTCCTTCTCAGGAAGCACGCGAGGAGAAGCAAAACCAATCCCGTGGTGGAAAGGGTGAAACTGCTCCACCCCAATCTCATGCACACCAACGTGGAGTACCCAGATGGCAGAGAGGACACAGTATCTATCAGGGACCTAGCACCCACCCTGCGAGCCATGGAGCTCATTCTTGCCACCTCCAGTCAGGCCCTCGGGGGATCTGGTTCAGAAGGAAAGTGCATCCTCCTCCACCAATGAGCCAGAGACCCAGCCCACCCCTCCTCTCTCATAAAGGGACCAGACCCCCAGACCACTTAAATCTCTAAATTTGTAAATTACTATATCTATATTTTTTTTAAACTTTTTTTCTGAACCCATGTTTTCGGTCTTCATTCGGACCCTAAATTCTACAGGAAGGGGTGAATGCAGTGAACTGGGATTCACTGCTAATGTGTTGTGCTGATGGCTGGCCCCACCCTCACCTGCTCACATATAACCCTGGTTTCCTGACTAACCCCAGAACCCTTCTAAAGACTACTGTGAAACCCTACCTGTAGTTATAAGCTGATAAAAGCATTTGTTCTCCCTCCAGTCGTGAGAGCTTTTATCCATGCTACACCTGCTGATTCTACAGTCCATACTTACCTCCATTTTGTCCATTCCACTACAATCCCAGCATCTGCAGTCTTTCCTGCTTAACCACATTAATAAACCAGGTGTGTTTCCACAACAATGCAAATCACTAAGTCCTTCATGATTAATACATTGTAACTCCATATGTCTGGGATACACAGGACTAGTCTTGGCTGATTTTTAGATATTGGATTATCAACTGAATGTCACTGTTGACTAACTGGCTGGGCCAAGAACACTAGAATGAGGAGTTTTATTTTCTCCCTCTCCCTGTAGAGTTACAACCACCACGGTACCACATTTGGTGCAGTGAACAGAGAGACAACAACCTGCCCCCCACCCCCCCCCCCTCTCGTTTGCTACCCTCTCCTTGCATATTGGCCCATGTTGTGGGGTTTGCAGATAGCATTTGTGGCAGAAAGTGAATCAAATCATTTGCAGGGAAAGCAGTCAATACAATAAAAGCTGGATTGGTATGTGAGGAGTAACCAATCCTACTCCAGGTCTGAGTCTTGCAATTACACCAATTAGAAAAGTAAATCTGAAATAAAAATAGAAAATGCTATAAACAATCATCAAGTCAGGCAGCCTTGAAGGGTTTTCAAAGCCACTGTTGCTGTCTGACTAGCTGAATGTTTCCTGCATTTTCTCCTTTTGATATGGGATAACAGAATGTGGTCTTTATCCACATCTAGCCTCGGACAACCAAGGCCTTCACGTGTGGCATAGTTCTTAT
The DNA here is from genome assembly GCF_036971445.1 of Narcine bancroftii. Lineage (NCBI taxonomy): Eukaryota > Metazoa > Chordata > Chondrichthyes > Torpediniformes > Narcinidae > Narcine > Narcine bancroftii. Next base: position 52,577,355 of record NC_091476.1, on the reverse strand, counting down.
GCCTGGTGGAGTTGTTCTCATTGACAGGAGAAGAGGCAAAGGCAATGCTGTGCTGGCTTGCTCCCTGGAGAGGCCACTCCAGCTTTGCTTCAGTGACTACCAGAGGCGTAGAACCCATGGTTGACCACAACCAATGGAGACTACACACAATGGGAGACTCCAGAATGTAGCAGAAAATCTGCTCTGGAGTATTGGAAGTGGTTCCACACTCTCCATGCTTCTGGGACAGTAAGAAACGCCTTTAAACTTGCTGCTCATCTGATGCTCTGGTCAGGGTTGTGAAGACAGGCAGGGAGCCCAGGAGGCAATCCAAAAACTAATTGGGATTGGCAGCATTTCACCTCAATCAATGTACCAGAGGTCACCGAGATAACACTTCTTTCAGATGGAAGTAATAGAGATTTTTGAGGTGTCTTAATGCTTTTTAAAATTGTTACATACCTGCTAACGTCTGATCCAGGTCTGCAATAAAATCCTCCAGATCCTTTGTGTCTCCGAGCTTGGCTTCAGAGAAAGGAAAGAAAGGGATTAAACGACAAGATGCAAGTGGGCCAAAGGTATATTGCTACTTTGTCAAGAACAACTCTTTGGCTTGGCTTCGCGGACGAAGATTTATGGAGGGGGTAAAAGTCCACGTCAGCTGCAGGCTCGTTTGTGGCTGACAAGTCCGATGCGGGACAATGATGTATTTGAAGGAGGGTGTAAAGACAAAGGCTGTACTGCAGGTATGCACAATGGCTTCTTTGGCAACAAGTTACAAAACCCATGTAGCTCAAGGGTTTGCCCGTGGCACAAAGATCCTCCAGTTCAAGGTGTGTCCCATCTTAAAAAAAATAGATCTTCAGTCTACAAACTGCTTTTCTGATGCATGGTGGGAGCATCATTGTACCAATCAAAGGGGTTCAAGAAGGCAATGCATCATCTTCTCCAGGACAATGAGGTACAGGAGGAACATGCTGGCATTCCAAAGAAGCCCCCTTCATGTGAATGAAAAGCAGATGCTGATCCAAGATTTTTTAGGCGTGGGTAACAGAAATCATCTTAATTCTTGAAGAGAAAAGCAGAGGATGAAGAATTTTAGTAAAGGAATCTCAAATTATGCCATTACTTCTATTGACGAGATAAAGTGCAAGACTGGAGGAGGGGAGAGTTTGCAGATGTTTACAGGGCTTGAACAGGCTAACCGGCAGGAGAGGCAAAGTCCTGCAGTGAGTTGAGATTAAATACATAATAACTTTTGCCAAGTCTTTCAATCACATTTAGCCATGGGTCTTTCTCATGTCATCATTGTTCTGTCCAGGCTGTGCACGTGTACATGCACAGACGCGTTTCGTGACTAGAGCACAAAATAAATTAATGTGCGCACATGCGGCACAAAGTAGTTCAAAATACAGAATAAACTCTTACCATATAATGCAAAATGATACTTTTATTTTATTAAAACATGCCAATACAGTTTTAGTCGCCATGAGACTGCCAAAATGATCTTGAAACCATTTCAAGTTTACATTGACACAAACATTCATTGTGCACATACTTTTATCACAGAAAACAATTTGCACAACCTAAAAGATTTTTGTGCATACACGTACCTACTAAAAATTAGAGGGAACTTTGGATGTCAGTTTTACAACATGGAAACATGCCCAACTTTATGGGTGAGTAAACATGCCTACCTGAGCTCATTCAATTACCCTTTGACACCTTTCTTATTCATCTGCTTGTCAAAAAGTTTTTGTTTTAATTTGTAATTGTATCCACCTCGACCACTTTTGCTGGCAGCTCACTCCACACACCCACTACCCTCGTGAGAAAACGTTGCTCCTCAGGCCTCAAATCATTTCCCTCTCACCACCCAAACACCCTCTGGTCTTAAGTATTTTTCAACATTTGGCTATAACCCACTGGCAGATGAACAATTGTGCAATTGTCATAGACAGTGTGTGGGGAACTGGACAAAGTGGCCACCCTCTGCCTCACAGTTAAAGAATTTCATGCATCTTACATTCTAAACGTAGTGTGACGTGACAATAATGGAATCTTTACCTTTATGCTAGAATCTTGCCATTGAAAGTGTCTATTGTGTGGTCAGCGAGGAAGATTTTCAAAGCTTGCAGAGGGACCTGGACCAAGACCAGCTGGGAGAATAGGCCAAAAATTGGCAGATGGAGTGCAATGCAAACAAGTGTGCAGTGATGCATTTTGGAAGGGCAAACCAAGGTAGAAGATATACAGTTAATCATAGGGCACACTGAGGAGTGCGGAGGAGCAGAGAGATCTGGGAATTCAAATACATTATTCACTGAAGATAGCGTCGCATGTGGACAGGGTTGCAAAGAAAGATTTTGGTATCTTAGCCTTTATGAATCAACGTATTGAGAATAGGAGTTGGGATGTTATGTTGAAGTTATTTAAGACATTGACGAGGCCAAATTTGGAATACAGTGAGCAGTTCTGGGTGCCCAACTACAGGAAGGATATCAATAAGATTGAAAGAGTGCAGCGAAGATTTACTAGATGTTGCTGGGTCTTCAGGAGTTGAGTTACAGATAAAGATTAAACGGGTTGGGACTTTATTCCTTGGATCTACGAACTCACAGCAACAAGGATGAGAAAAATTGAAGAGCGTGACACGAAGTCTCTGGGATTTTCTCTCACTGTGGGAAGTGTGAAAATATTAACATTGAAATTTTAGCAAGGTTGCTCAATCTTAGGTGGACCCCCTATTTGCACAGGGTCTCCAGGCATGGTGTATGTGCTGTGAGCAGCACACTGTTTCCAACAAGGGCTGATTCCACCACCTTTCCCGCAAAGCCACAAAAACAAGAGAAGAAAATGCCTGGAAAGTAGCAGGTCCCAGGACTAAGCTGAAAGCAGCCAGCTGGCAAAATGATGAAGGCTGTAGATAGGGTACAAGAAAGAAAGCTTTTCCCACTGAGGTTGGGTGGTATAAGGATGAAAGCGGGAATATTTAAGGGGAACCTGCAGGAGAACGTCTTCATGCAGAGAGCAGTGAGAGGGTGAAATAAGCTGCCAGCTGGAATAGTGAATGCAGGGTCGGGAGGGGTGAAGCCCTTGTTTCCATGGTCAATAGGAAATATTCCCATTGAACATGGCAGCCTTCCAGGAGCAGACATTGCTAATTATGGGTGAGTAAAACTATTCAATACCCTTTGAGTCATTTTGGCAAAGAACACAAATTGATCAGCAGCGTTGGAGCAGACTTCTTCCCCAATTCTCTACAAAAAGCCTGCTCTCACCCAAGTATCTTCCAATGAATCTTAGATCCTTATTCCCACAATCACAAATTGCTTGTCTATTTGCATCTGCAGTCCTCATTTCCTTTCCAGGTCTTTAGACACCCATCAAATTATGCTGCAATCTCTGATTTAGCAACAAAAGGGGAAAAGAAAACAATTATTTGGCACACGGCTGTACAAAACATTAATTGGCCCACCTTTGGAGTCCTGTGCACACTTCCAGTCATTGCATTAGAGGAAGGATGTGGAGCTTTTGGAGAAGGTACAAAAAAAGGTTTCACTTGGATGCCGAGGGTACAAGGAGAGGTTGGACAAGTTGTCATTGTTTTCTCTAGAGCTTGTTTTTCAGAAAAAAGGGGCAGTGCGGTTGGTGTAGCCTTTACAGCGCCAGCGATTGGGACCGGCCTTCCAATCCCGTGCTGCCTTTAAGAGGAGTCTGTACATTCTTGTCTTGGTTTCATGGGTTTTCCCCAGGGGCTCCAGTTTCCTCCTGCTATTCAAAACATACCGGGGAGTGTAGGTTAATTGGGCATCACGGACTCATGGGCCCAAATATCCTGTTACCGTGCTGCATCTCTAAATTTAACATTAAAAGAGGCAGAGTGGGTCTCCTGCCAAAAGTACATAGCCTGGAAAGAGAATCAGTCCTGTTCCCAAGGTTGAAATGTCAAATATTAGAAGGCACAAGAGGGGGAAGTTTAAAGGAGAGGTAATAATTAAAAAAAAACAGATGCCTAGAACCCCAGAGAAAGTAGTGGAAGCAAGACATGGCTGTGATGCTTAAAGGCTATTTAGATAGACACATGAACAGACAGGAAATGGAAGGCTATCGACCATATGCAAGCAGATTGGATTGGTTTATATTGGCATCATGGTCAACCCAGATATGGTGGGCTGATGGGCCGGTTCCTGTGCAGTACTGCTCTATATTGAATGCACATTCTCCATGTCTTGTGACTCTCCTCTGTGCTTTCCTCAAGGACATCCATCTGAAGAAACTTAATGCAGTGACTGGATCAGTCTGCCTTCTTAAATTATGTTTTAAAATTTTAAAATTTAGAGATACCGCAGGGTAACAGGTTGTTCCAGCCTCCATGCCCCCAAACTCCAATCCCCATGCATATTTTGAGGGTAGGTGAAGACCCAAGCAGACATGGGAGAAAGTACAAACTCCTTAGAGCCAGGGCCGGATTCAAACCTGGGTTGCTGGCACTGTTATAGTGTTGTGCTAACCATGCCTTTGGTGAATCCAATGACCCAGGGGGCCTGGCCCAATCAGTGACCCCACTGAATGGTTGCCAAAAGCAGACTGTAGCCCCTGATTAAGATCCTACCTTTGGTTGTTGTTGTATCCATGGAGTTCAGCTTCTCCACACTACAGTTCAAGCTACTGCCAGCAGATGATCTGGTGCCTGTCAATTAAAAAGGAGAGGGCGTTAAACAAGAAAGTCTGCCGTTGTTGGGGTTACTGCCAATACATAATGGTGCTGGAGAAACTCAGCAGGTCACACACCATCTATAGGAAGTGAAGGGTGACCAATATTTTGGGCTTGGGCCCTTCAAGGTATATATCCACCTATGACCTCTTACTATCCCTCCTTACCTTCTCTCCTCTCTCATCTTTTCATTCATACCCCTGTCTGCTTCTTGCAGAAACTTTGACCAAGCATCTGAGTTTATCCAGCACATTGTGCATTGCAAAGAGGGCGCTTTGGGCTAATGCTTCCACAGAATCAGGTCAAATATGAACATCAGAGTTTCCATTCACTTTTCATGAGAGCCAAATCAAGGATCTGAGATCCAGAGTAAGGACAGTTAGGGTCTTCTCCCAAGTTTTATCTGCAGCTTGCACCAACAATCCGATGATTTACCTCCGTTTAATCTGTTCCTTTTACGGTTTTTTTTGGCAGCTTGCTTGACCCAAAATGGCCACCGTGTTTGCAGACCTTAGGCAGAGTGAAAGCAAATTGCTGGAAGAACTCCGGGTTGAGCACCATCAGTGGAGGCAGAGAGAGGATCGACTTTTTAAGATGAGACCCTTCATCAGAAGGGAGAGTGTAGATGGAAGAAAGCTGGTACAAAGAAGTGAGAGGGAAGGACTGAAACCCCTGATGCAGGTCTCAACCCAAAAAGTTGACCATCACTTTGCCTCCACAGATGCTCGCCCAACTGCAGCGTTACTCCTTAGCTCTATCGATTATCCACATTAGACCAAGAGACAGGATTAATAGGCTTTAATCACCTTAAGATGTCAGCACATCTTACATGTTGCTGGCCTAGTTCCAAGGCAGGTTCTGAGGGAGGAGTTTGGGCATAACAGCCTTTATAGGGATTTATGGGAGGAAGGAGTCACAGATTCATGGGGTGAGCCAGCTCATTAAGTACATATAATATAATACAGTACAGTAGTAGCACCACATTCACTCCTTCTTTTGAAATAAAGTCCAGTGAGGTGATATATGGTGCAATGTTGTTACAGTTTCAGCCTGGCTGGTGAACTTGTTTGTCACTGCAATTGTCGCAAGGTCTGCTGCGACATAGCTGATGGTCCCCAGGCAGCATCTTGTGTGACAGGCTCTGGTATCTGAGACAGTAGGTTAGTGGGGTTCTTCGATTCGTTCTGGGGTTGGGGCACTGTGTTGGGTGCCATTAGTGGAGCCGGATGCCCAGGGTAACTGGGAGGGGATGTCCCCTGCATGGGCTAGGTCCCAGATGTAAGCAGTGTCCTGCCACCCATCCTGGTACTCCAAACAAGCATATTGGGGATTCACTTGGAGGAGGTGAACCTTTTCATCCAGCAGGTCAGTCCTGTGGCACCTGACATGCCTCCAGAGCAGTATGGGCCCAGGGGTCATGAGGATGGCAGCGTGATTCTCTATGCTGAATTCCTGGGGAAGGAAAAGAGCTTTTCGTGCTGTGTCGCATTGGTAGCAGTACAGAGGAGGGACTTGGTGGCATGGAGCACCTCAGGGAGGACATATTGCCACCTGGAGATGGGTAGGCCCTTCGACCTGAGGGCTAGGAGGACTGTCTTCCATACGATGGCATTCTCCCTTTCTATCTGGCCATTCCCCTGGAGGTTATAGCTTGTGGCTATGCCCTTGGCCAGCAGGTATTGGTGCAACTCTTCACTCATAAAGGAGTATCTTCAGTCACTATGGATATAACAGGGGTATCCGAACAGAGTGAAGATGCCATGCAGTGCCTTTATGACTGCGGCCACGGTCATGTCTGGCCAGGGGATAGTGAAAGGGAAGTGGGAGCACTTGTTGATAATGTTTAGGAAGTATACGTTCCTGTTAGTGGACGGAAGGGGGCCCTTGAAATTTATGCTCAGCTGCTTGAATGGGCAGGTAGCCTTGATGAGGCAGGTTTTACATTCAGCTCAGAGTCAACTCCCTGAAATCCTCAACAGAGTAGGGGAGGTTGTGGGCTCCAATGAAGTGGTAGAGCCTGGTGACCCCAGAATGGCAGATGTTGTTATGGGGGTGGTCCAACAGCACATTGGCACATGGTGTCGGGGGCTCATTGAGCTTCCTGGGCCAGTACAAGATCTCGTAGATGTAGGTGGATAGCTCAATTCTCCTCCTCAGGATCTAGTCCTTCTTAATTTTTTCCCTCGGTTTGTTACGAAACAAAAGCAACTGCATGTTGGTCAGTCAGCAGGGTGACTGGTTTTCCTGGCACGTAGAGTCTCCAGTGGTGCACAGCTTCCACTACGGCCTGGGCCTCCTTCTCTATGGCTGGGTGCTGAAGTGCAGGGCCCTGAGGGTTTGAGAAAAAATGCCATGGGCTTGCCCATTTGGTTGAGCATGGCAGCCAGGACAAAGTCGGAAACATCACTCTCCTCTTGGAAGGGGATGGATCCATCCACAGCACACATCATGCCTTTGGTGATGACGCCCCTAACGTGTGAATGCTGCGTGGACTTCTGCCGACAGAGGAAAAGTGGTAGATTTTACCAGGGGGCGGGCTTTGTTCATGCAATTTGGGTGTAGTATGAAAAAAGCCCAAGCATGTTTTCAGGGATTTGAAGGTCTGGGGTAATGGGAGTTTCAATAGGGGACTGATGCGGTCAGGATCTGGCCCAATGACATCATTATCCACCACACAGCCCAAGATGGCCAGTCGTGAAGTACTAAAGATGCACCTCTTCAAGTTGTACGTCAGATTGAGGCTTTTGGTCGTCTGGAGAAATTTGTGCAGGTTGGCGTAATGGTCCTGCATGCAGATGGTCACATTGTCCAGGTACAGGAATGTGGCCTTAAGTCCATAGTCATCGACCATATGGGGCATCTCCCTCTGGAGGGCATCTCCCTCTGGAAGACTGAGACCCCATTGGTGACCTTGAAAGGGACTCTGAGGAAGTGGTAGAAGTAGTCTGCCTCAAAGACAGTGTTCAGGCTGTCCTCCAGACAAATCATCAGTTGATGGTATGCTGACTTGAGTCAATAGTTGAGAAGACACAGAACTGGGTGATCTCATTTACCATGTCAGTGATGCAGGGGAAATGGTTAGGCATCCATGCAGTGTTTCTCTCTCCTCTTGACAGCCACCATCTGGAACCTCCAGGGACTGATGCTAGTCTCTATGATCCCTTCTGCCTGAAACCATTTGACTTCAGCCTCGATGAAGGCTCTGTCCCCAGGGCTGTATTGCCTGCTTTTGGTGGCAACTGGCTTGCAGTCAGGGGTGAGGTTCTGGAATAGGGGCGGTGGTGGGACGCAGAGGATAGAGAGACTGCAGCTCATGTTTGGAGGGGTTGGGTGGTTTTAGAATTTGGCGTTGTGGACCGTGAGGGGCAGGTGTGGGCCTTCAAACTGTATTTGGACTTTCTTTCTTTAGCTGGCACTGGTGCACAGAGATGTGGCATGATAAGGAGCTTAAAATTCTTATGCTCTGCACAGACAACGTCATGGTGCAGCAACCGTGGGTCTCAGCTGAGTGGGATTTGGAGGCCAGGGAACTTTACATTGTACTGGATTTACCACAAGGGAATAGCACTGCACAGCTGCCGGGTGGATGAAGCTCTCCATGCTCCCTGTATCAAATAAGAAATTTGTGCTGTGGCCATTTATCTCTATGTTCATTATGGCCCTGGCCAATTGAGGTGGGTTGTTTTTGTTGAGTGTAAAAGAAGCCAACGTCTGATCACTGTCAGAATCACTGCTGCCCCTTGCTACCAGTAGTAACGCCAAAAATGGTGCCGTCCTGGTTTGCCACCCCCAAAGTCCTGTCGAGTCATTTCCCGTGACTGGAAGTGACACTGGAGGTGAAGCTGGAAGTGGCACAACCCAAGATGTCAGCAGCTGCCGACCGCACACAGCACTGCTAGGGGGTGAGAGGTTGGGACCTACATACCTTCCCATAGTGTCCCTTTTTCCTGCAGGCAGAGCAGGTCGCACTTTGGGCTGAGCAGTTCTTTCGGTGATGCTTCCCATGTCCGCAAAAGTAGCCCTTAGGGTGCTTGATGGCGGTGGCGGGAGCCCTGCATCCCAAGATGGCAGCACCCAAGCTCCCATGTGGTGGCTGTGTTCCCCAAGAGAAGGCACTGTCTTGAGCACTTTTGCCAGGTTGACTACCTCCTGCAGGTTTTGATCATCCTTTTCTAGGAGTCTCTGTCCGATGTGATCAGACCTGAACCCAGCCACACATGCGTTTAATATTAAGCCTTGTAGATGGGCAGCAGCAGAGACCTCTCGGCAGACGCAGGCTCACCCCAGCTCCCACAGGGCCTGCATGTATTCATCAACAGAGTCAGCAGGCTCTTGTCTATGACCTGCCCAAGAGGAATCTGGCATAGATGGCATTTGTCAGGGCCTGATACTGTTTCTGCAGGAGCCCCATTGCAGCTGAGTAAGTTGTACAGTGTCTTATCATTTGGAAGACCCGGTGGCTGACCTGACCAAAGAGTAGATCCCACTCTTCTTCCGTGCTCTGCACATTGTTGCATCTCAAAAGCATTGAGGCAGTGCAACCATTGAGCAAATTTTACTGAGGCCTCTGGATCTTTAGGGTCAGTGTCCAGTTTATCTGCCCATATGGCCTTCTCCATGGCTCAAAACTAAGGTGATTAAATTGTCGCGCCATCGATCAATCACATCAGACCGAAAATTGTGATTAATGGGGGGGTGTGGGGTGGGACAGAAACTTCTCAATCATTTCTGAAGCATTATAGAAATGTGAACGTTGTGGAAAATACTGTACATTCCCCTCCCCCCCCCCCCCCCCCCATTATGTTGAATGAAAGTGAGCATGACTCATCCATGAAGTGGTGATGCTGGGGAATACACGGAAAGCATGTGGAAGTTAGACGTGGATTTCCCTTTCTCTTGAACACCCAAGGGAAGAAATTGACCAACTTGGGAACCATAACAGTAAATTTATATTTTACTCAACATGAAAGAAAATTGAACCATGGTGCACATTTTTAAAATCACATTTCAAACTAAATTTCCTGTTTCTTGTTACAGCTTCATATTTAAAGGAGGTTCAATTAAACCACAACATGCAGAGAATTTTAAAAAACAGATGAGCTGTTGTGTGAATCAGATCTTTATGAACAGAATCTTATGAATCTTGGGCAATTTTCTTTTCTTCTTTCCATCCACTCCCCTCATCTTCACCCCCTCTCCTACTCCCCTTTTCTCTGCCTCCTTTCACAGAGCCAACATCAATTTTCACCTTTATTCTTATATCCAATGTTATGTCTTGTGTCTGTACTCTTTCCCCTCCCATTCCACACCCCGCCCCCAATTTCTTCCCCCATCTCCCTGTGCCTGTGTGGGTTTCCTCTGTGTGCGCCGGTATCAGCTCACATTCCAGACAGAGGGGTTGATTGGTCTCATGGGAGTATTTCAGGTAGAAGGGCCTGTTTCTGTGCTGTATTTCTAAATAATTTAAAAAAATGTCTGAACTGCAGAAGTAGAAGAAGCAGTAGCTCGTGCGATCCCTTCTCCATCACTCACAAGATCGCAACTGTCCCTTTCCTGCATGGACCCCAAATTTTTATACAAACCTAAGCATAACTGCTTTATCAGCATCCTTTGAAAAGGAAGCTTCAGTTCAACACCAATGCGGCTGATACTTAACCTTCCACTGTGACCTCAGAAAGTGCCTCAGTTCTCTCACCTTTTTCAGAGCAACCACCAATGGGCCACAAATGCCAAGCTGCTCAAGAAAACAGATTCCCCATAAGCTTCATTTGAAGAGATCCAATAGGAATGGGTGCTTGGCATTGCCAAATTTTAGATACAATTACTGAGCAATCAATATATGTTTTATCTTGCTTTGGGCCCAGTTTGGGTCTCTTTGGAATTGAGGTTGGCTGAGAAGTTTTCAGTTTTATCTTTATTTTAAAAAAAATTGCACATCCTTTTTCTTTAGCTAAAGTTAACAGAATGATTTATACAGTCCTGTAGTAAAACATTCCTTGTGTATCTGGTTTCAACTCAGGAAATTTTAGGTTTTTCCTCATCAAGTTTTATATCATCTTATTGTATATTTCCTCCTTCTTTATAGGATTCAATGCTTGTCAATTGGGATGATAATGGTATTCAGAGTTTGAGACTCATTTGTTGACTGTTGGCTTATCACTGAAATTTAATTGACCAAATTCACTTTTTTTTGATATTTGCAGATCAGAATTTTTTTTTTTTTTTTTAAAACCAGAATCAATTATCAAATTTTCCCATGACATTACATGCTGGATGTAATTTTCAAATTACAACCCTCCCATATATAAACTTTATATATGATTAGCTTTCAAATATTGCATCAGGTTTCCCTCAATAAAATTAAAAAGAGCGTGGGTGCATGATCTATAGTTTTCTATCTCAGGCAAAAATTGGGATTTGATTCTTAAATTAGTTAACACTTTTTCACTATGTGCTCAACATTCACTTATTCAGGTCAAAGTTGCACACCGAACTTGCATGTCAAAAGACAAGTTATCCCATACATTTCCTGATCTAAATCCCCAATGGGAACAGATGTAACAATGGGGGAAGCAACCTTGATATACATGTTCTGGTCTTGTCAAGTTCTTGATCGCTATTGAAGGGAGATTTTTCATGTCTTGTCAATAATATTTTGTTAATCTTGAACCTAATCCTTTAATGGCTTTGTTTGGGGCGTTAGATTATATTTATGGGCTATTTTCTTATTCTGATCATAAAGTCACACTATTTACAATTCTTATGGCATGAAAAGTCATCCTACTGAGATGGAATGATCTTGTTCTACCCACTTGTACTCATTGGTTATGTCATGTCTTGCCTTAATTTAGAAAAGATCAGGTATTCCATGTTATAGCTAATGTTCATCAATTTTGGGGTCCTTTTATGAACTATTTTTGTGATCATTGAATGTATTTATATACATGATTTTTCCTTCAGTTAGTAATGTTTCATAGACTCAGCAGAACTGTACCACTTTTAATTTTATGTCAAAACATGCCAACTTTTTTTAGTAGGGGATCAGAGTTGTTTTTTTTTTTGCTTTTCTATCTCTTCCCCCCCCCCCCTTTATTGGCATTCTGACAAAATTGTATATGAAGGGGTATATTATTAGTTTTAATTTTGGAAATGTACTTATATTCTTTATATTTGGTAACCTTGTGCTCTCTATACTATGTGTTCTTGTTCTACAAAACTCAATCAAAAAACTGAAAGAGAATATATTCCCCAAAATCGAAAGCTCCTGCACAATGTACCATCACACAGCCCAACAAATTCTCGCACCTCAAATCCATCCCCTCCAACTCAGAACCCACTCAACCGTTCTCCGATACCCAAATATCAGACAGTTTTGCAGATATTAGCAATGAAGAAAAATTACAAGACAATTTCCATTTGCCCAGTTCCAAATTAATATCAAAACCATTTGCACTGTACCAGTAGAATTTGATTATACATTAATCACCACACCCAGCATGAAATAATCATAAGGTTAGTCATCCCACAAAGTGCATTACTCACTCTCTAGGTCATCGATTCCACTGTCCACAGCACCGGTGACACCCATTCGCGTTTTCTGATTCACAAGATCCTCATACTGAGCACCAGTTCTTGCAGGGCAGGAGAGATCATCAATGACCCCATTGAATTCACTGAGAAGAGCATCAAATTCTTCCTCATTCCACACTAAAAGTAGTGAGAAAGATGTCACATTTCAATATTGCTGGCTGAAGGGCAGCAATTGTGCACTGACAACATTATAATGAGAAGGAGTAAATCAATCAGCACCTCATGCTTGCTCCACCAATCAAAATATCATGGCTACAGCATCTAGATTACGGAGAAAGATTAAGGAGACAGGGACTTTATTCATTGGAAAGTAGATGGTGGAGAGGGGATTTGATAGAGGTATTTAAAATTATGAAGTGAATAGATAGAGTAGACGTAAATAGACTCTTTTCCCTGAGGGCAGGGGAGGTTGGAACAAGAGGGCATAAGTTAAGGGTAAAGGGGCAAAACTTTAGGTGAAATATTAAAGGATGCTTTTTCACTTAGAGTGGTGGCAGAATGGAATGATCTTCCAAAAGAGATAGTTGCGGCAGGGTCCCTTCTGTCATTTAAGAGAGGTTCGTTGTGTACATGGATGTGAGGAGTTGGAGGGTTATGGGCGGAGAGCAGGAGGGGGAAGCTAGTGGAGATGTTCAAGTGAACCGGCGTGGACTGTTTCCATGCTGTAAACAGTTATATAGTTATGGTTAATCTTGTCCCTGGTCCCAACTTTCTGTACTAACCCCATATTAAATTCACACAGGCATTTAAAGAGCAAGCTTTGGTACCCAAATCTAATTGAACTTGTAATTCATTCCACAGGTTGGGTACAGTTATAGTGCAGTGGCTAAATTACCAGACTAGTAATTCAGAGGTTTAGAATAAAAATCCAAAGTTGTTCAAATCCCTTAACAAGCTATGGTATTTAAATTCTATTAATAATCTGGAAAAATAACTACTCAATGAAAACAGTGATGTCAAAAACAATAGGATCGCCAAAAAGAAAATACATTTGAATTATCGATGACCTTCAGGGAAGAAAATTTACCATCTTTACCCAAGCTAGTTTGTGTCTTGTACTATTTCTGCTACCTTCTAGCATGCCCAAGTGTCAGACAATTTTACAAATATTAGCAACAAAGAACAATTACAAGGCAATTCAAAGAAAATTTACAAGACAATTTAGTAACAATTCTGTAAATTCATTAATCTCAATCTGATGCTACATCATATGAAGAAGGACTTTCCTGCAAACTACAAACTTCAATGTTATTATGTTTGCAAATGAAAAAATTGCTCTGATTCACAGGATTATGGCAGTTGAGACTGCCTTTTGAAATGGACAAGGCAGCATTGTTAATGTTGTATTCAAACTCAAGAAGGTGAATCACCTTGCCCTTCCCCAGAGTAAATAGGGTCCAAGCTAGTGTAGCAGGTGGTGCTGCTGTCCCACAGCTCTGGTGTCTGGTTCAATCCTGACTTCAGGTGCTGACAGTGTTGAGTTGGCACATTTTCTCCTTTGCTGCCTGGGAGCCCCAGATTCTCCCACAGCCAAGATTGGAGTTAATTGACTATTGCCAGTACTGAATCAATGTGTGAGAGAAAAGAGGTTGCAGGGTTGGAAAATGGGACTTGTGGGAATGCTGGCATGGATACAAACTGAGTGGTTTTTCTGTACTATTCTTGGTCAAAGACTACAAGAAACCATTTAAAGCACAGGACATTAACCATGGGTCAGAAAGAATCCTCTCAGCTTTGTGTTATTGTGGCTTCTATTCTACTCCAGTGCAATGACCCTGAGCACCTCATCTTCTGCTGAGAGAGTGTTGCAGTCAGAGTTTTAGGTTGGTGGTGAAGAGCGAAACTGTAGCAATGTTGAAGCAAGCAGGAAGGATCCCAAGGCTTCATCTCAGTGAACAGCAATCATGCCATCCAGTCAGGTATTAGTGGAAACCCCCTTGAAAACCGTTCTTGATTTTAGAGAGAGTCAATCTCCAACCAGTGAATGAGACTTTGGAACAAATGTTTGAACCAAGAAGCTGCCAGAGGAGGCAGATGACAGCAGTAAAAGGAATGTGAGCAGAGGGATACCCAAATTCATGCTAAATGGGATTCACATCGGAGTCTGCATGAACGTGCTGGGGAAAAAAGCTCAGCTGGTTGGGCAGCAACTGTGGAAAGAGAAACATTTACTATTTCTTCTATCAACTTTAATGGTAATATCCCTAACCAACCCCCCACTACCACCATCCCCTCATGCTGCCAGTCCCGCTGAGTCCCCCGTCCCCCCCCCCCCCCACCGTACAGAATGCCAGCGTCTGCGGGATTTGTTTCAAATTTTCATTTGTTCCTGCCGCGCCTATTCCCACGACAGTTTACATGGTCAGGCTAGGGTGCCTGGACCCTCCGTTAGTGTTCCACATGTCCATTAAGCAGGGCTCGTCCCCTGGGCTGCAGTGAAGCGGACGTGACTGGCGTTCATCCCCGCACCTCGCTACACCAGACAAGCGCTGAGGCAGCGAGGACCTTCCTACCTGTGCGCCGTGCATCTGCACCCCGCCGGTGTGGGAACCTACAGCGACGACTCACCCTGGAGATCCCCCACAGTGGATCCAAAGAGAACGAAGTGCCAATTGCCCTCCATCTCAAAGGGAGCAGGGAAAACAACCCAGCCTCCAAATGATCTCCCTACCGCTGGTGGACTTGGGGCATTAGCAGTCGGGAGATCATTTGGAGGACCGACACCCCAGACTGAGGTCCGGAGCTCGACTGCGCTTTCGTCCGCTCGTTCCCACTGCCGGGTGAGCCGCTGGCTAAGTTCGCGCACCCGAGATTCGGGAGGTGCCGGCCGGGGATGCGAGTACAGGGCGCAGTCAGGCGTCCACGTCCCGAGACCGAATCGAGGGATACGGCCGCGACACAAAGGTGGGTGAGAGCAACCGCTGCTTCATCCGATGGGCAGTTACGCTGAACGCGTGTAACCGAGGTTACTGGAGATCTGCGCTAGTGACAGCAAATGCTCGAGGTCTGAAGCTGCCGAGATGGTAGAGCTTCGGGTCTCTCTCTCTCTCTCCTCTCTGCGCGCAGGGTGCGGCGTCTCGGGAACAACTCGCTTCACCTGGTCCGGAAACTCCAGCCACTCCACGGCTGTCCTGCCTCTGGCCAGGTAACACGTGCCGTTCCTAGCGCCAACCACCCCATCCCAATGCCAATCACACCCGGACCCGGCAACATCCGCCCGCAATCTCTCCCAGTTCCAGTGTTGAACTCTGCATCCCCCCCCCCCCAACAAGTACCCTTCTCAGTCGGTCCCTGCGGTGCATCCAACACCGATTCCAGCCATTGGCAGCGGCACTCCCTGTTAGCCCCGGGGCTAATCTGCCCTTTCTTTCTCTTACCAGAATTGCTTGCATCAGGTACACTCATGCTGGTAGACTGCGTTCGCCCCGTCTCCACACATCGTTTCTATATACATCCCAATACCTCCGCCCTCAAACCTCCATCCAACCAATCACAGCCCCGAAATGATGGTTCCCATTGGGCTGGAGGCGGGAAAATATTTCATTTTCTGTGACGTAATAGAAAGGAACATCACTGGGGAGAACTTCATACGTCACGGAATCTCCCATACAGTACTTAGCAAGAGACTTCTAAAATCAATGCTTTTTAAAAAACTTTATGATAATAATTATTATAATTGGAGCCATAAGCCCCTTTCACACTTGTCGGTGATCCCAGGCCTTTGAAGTGCCAAGTATGAAAGCAAAATCAGCTCAACGCCGACGTCAGATGGTCTCGACCCCGAGGACAATCCCCAGCGTCTGAGTCGCGCAGGCGTTGCAGTCAAGCAAGTATGAAACGGGTAATTGCACCAGTAGAAGAAGGTCGAAAAGTTTACACCCCGGGGATGGCTCCTTGCAGATGTGGAAGCCTTCAGTGTTCCAGTTACGAGTGGTCAAGTGTGAAAAGTCCAGCCTCCATCCTTATCCTGGGACACTGAATGGCCAATTTAGTGGGGTGCAAGTATGAAAGGAGCGTCTGTGGAGAGAGAAACAATTCATCTTTAAGGCCATAGAAATTGACATTATGGAGACTGTTCTTCCAGCCAATATATGAATGCTGCCCATGAAATGAGCATTGCACCACTTTCTACATACACCAGAGAATAAAGGGATTTCCTGCTTTTGCTGGCTCTCCTCCAACTACACTGGACAAGGAACATTTTGCATCTTGAATACTTCTGGGTGTATTTTGTGGATTTTGGGCTGCTGATCACGAAAATCACCTTAATATTTTCTGATCATATACCTTTTTTTTAGATATGACATTTCTATGATTTCCTGTCACATTTTAAGTCGACTTCAAGCATACAAAACCACGAGGTCCCACGTGTCATTGAAGTTCATTTTCTGCATTCGCACTTCTTCCCTGCTGAACTTGGTGCAGTTAGTGACAAACATAGTGAAAGGGTTCACCAGGACATTGCGACCATGGAAAAGAGTATCAGAACAACTAAAATCCATTAATGCAGGCTAACTATTGTTAGGTATGGACATGAGAGGCATCAGATGCTGATTACAAATGAAAATCACCTGAAAAACTTATTTAGGTCAGTTGAACTAATGCAATGTTTCAACATCATTATGCTAAATTCAATAAAAGTTAATTTAATGTTTCTCCAACTTCTTACGAGATACAATAAATCTGAAACTATCTTTTTATTCATCTTGAAATTGTCTATCAAAATCCCCAATTTTTTTCAGGAAGCAAACCTTTTGAAAAAAATAGTTGTCCAGTGTTATTTCCTCTTTTTTATTTTGCTATTAACTCATGTCTTGCAAACCACCCTAATCCTGGAAGTGCTCATTTTAAGTTGGATGCACCATTACACCTCTCCCAACATTACCTCTTTACCTACAGGTTAAAAAAGACTCCAGTAAAACACAAAAGACTACAGACACCATGAATGAAGGAAAAAAGACAGGAGTAAAACATGAGAACACATTATCTTTGAGGAAAACTGCAAAATACTGTGAAATCTCTTCGAAGCATACCTACCCTGAAGAAGTTCTCCTTAGTTCTATTCCCAAAGACTCCACTGTTTTCCTTCCACCATGTTCATTAGAATTCTGATATGAGTCAGTTCCATTTCCATACGTGCCCTCTTTCCTGTTCACAACCATAACAGGGCCTCCCTTTGTCTCAAGCTTGCCCACATCTCCACAGCCAAACTTCTCCTGCCCTCCCGAGCTGCCCATGGAGTTGAGCAATGGCCACCACTAATGAACACATACACAGCAATAAAACACAAATAACTATACAACGGATGTGAATAAATCATTGCTAAACATTCTCAACTCCTGATTGGAAATGTGAGGGTTAAACACACAGTACCATCAACCCTCTTTATCACTCGCAGGCACAGAACTCTCATAAACAATAAATTAATACAACTAATAAGTATATCAAATTAATCTAATTTCATATGTCACCCATAGCTCTGGATTGAGGACAGGCCCATTTCAGTTGGCCTTCCAGAGTTGCCTGTGACCTGCATTCTGAAGTTCGGTGATGGTTACCATGCAACAGCAAGACCATGTGCTGCTTTCTCTTTTTTTTTGAATATTTTATTTATGATTTTATAAACTTGAACTCCGCTATCAACATTATCAGTATCAGCACTGACTACAATTTACAATGATCAATTCTATATAAAGTTCTCTGCAGAGTTCAAGCTCCTTCCATCCTCCTCCCCCACAAAACCCTCAAGATTTAACACTTAACACTTAACTAACTACACAAGGCATTAATGACACTCACAACAAAGGTGTGAAACATATCAAGGTTGTGTGGGTTTGTCATGTCATGGCAGCCAGAGCTCAGTCTCTTCTTGACTTGACCTGGTTGGGATAGGATGAACCTGCTCCCACCTCCCCCACTGATTGAGGGATAGACGAGGAAGGTAGTGCAGCGAGGCATGATGGTCCACACTATAGTCGTGCTCCTATGGAATTTAAGTATGGTTACCAAATATTTTAAAAGTATCATACTTTTTCCTTAAGTTGTAAGTAATTTTCTCCAGGGGAACACAGCTTTGCATTTCCGTGTTCCAGCGAGTAATGCTCAGGCAGGAGTTGGATTTCCAGGTAACCGCTATGCACTTCCTGGCCACTGCCAATGCAAGCATTACAAATTGGATTTGAAAGTTGGACAGCTTCATTGTAAGTTTTATGTCTGTTTTGTTTTCCAACAGGAATAACTCTGGATCCTGTGGGAATTCTTTGCCTATAATCTTTCCTTGGACTTGACCTAGTTCCACCCTAAAGGGCCTCACCTTGGGATATGTCCAGGTTGCGTGCACAAAGGTTCCTGTCTCAATGCTGCATCTGAAGCATTAATATGATAATTCTAGTTCAGATCTGTTCAATTTTTGTGGCATCAGCTAGAGTTGGTGCAGAAAATTAGATTGCACCAGCCTGTACTGTGCATGATTACCATCATGCTGGTCCAACCAGCACTGCTCATCGTTCGCTATTCCTAAGTCTGACTCCCACCTCTGCCTTGATTTGTGAAGGCCTGATTGGAGCATGAAATACATTGCCGAGATGAACTTCCGTGTGTTCCCCCTTCCACTCATGGCTTCTATGTCACTACACTCTGGTAGGGCCATAGTTGGACCTAATTTGTCCTGCAGGAAAGATCTTATTTGAAGACGGTTGTGGAACGTCTTATTTGATAAATCATACTTATGTATGAGTTGCTCAAATGACATTAGCTGTCCCCTGCCCATGACAGTCCTCTACGCACTTGATGCCATTATGACGCCAGGTGTCCAGGATCTTGTTACCTACCATCAATCTATTTGGAGTCAGGGGTGTTTTGGGGGACAGCCGCACATTGATTCCTAAATATTAGTTAATTTTATTCCAAATGAGGATGATTTGTTTTAGTGTGGGGCTGCCTGTTTTCCCAGATAACAATTTAGCATCCCATTTATAAATAAAGTCCTCTCGCTCACCACAAGCAAGTCAATTTGTGCCCAGGATGGTACACCTCTCCCTCCAAAGAGTGAGGCAATGTATTTCGACTGGACTGCCCAATAATATTTCTTGAAGTCTGACATTTGTAGTTCCCTCAGACTGTAATCCCAGGTCAATTTTTCCATAGAGACGGTGGTTACCTTCCCATTCCATAAAAATGTTCTTACTCACAAAAGCAAATTTTGGAAGAATCCACAGGGCAATGCCATGGACAGTGTCTGGGAGAGGTACTGAAGTCTCAGCAACATATTCATTTTAATACCATTGACCCTGCCCACTAAGGCTATGGGCAGGGACATCCACCTACATAAGTCCTCCTCAATTCTCTCAAGCGAGGGGGCATAATTTAGTTTATATAAATTTTTCAAGTTACTTTCTATTCTGACTCCTAGATATTTGATCCTATTTTGTGGTCACTTTAAATAACTGTTTTCTTGACATTGACCATAATTCCCTCTTAGTAAATGGCATGATTTCACTCTTGATCCAATTAACCTTGTAGCCGGAGATCTCTAGAGTAGAGTGCAGTTTAGACAATGAGTTTGCTGGGTCTGTCAGATATATCAGTATATCAACAGCAAATTAGTTGATTTCTTCCTGACCTAGATGTCTGGATCCTGGCAAATGGCTTCGGCTAGTGACTTAACTGCTAGTATGAACATGGATAGAGATAACAGGCACCCTTGTCTACTTGATCTTGCCAGTGGGAAAGCTGGATAAATTTGTCCATTGGTCACAACTTTAGTTTTGGACATATGGTACAGGGCCCTTATCCAATTTATAAAAGTTGGCCCTAGCCCCAACTTTTCCAGCACTTTGTATAGAAAATCCCACTCCAATCTATCAAAATGCCTTTTCTGCATCCAGGGCCACAGGTAGACATCTCTCATTTCTGGTTTGTGCCAGAAGTATTATACTCAACAGTCTGCCAATGTTATCTGCTGCCTGTCTTTTTTGTACAAGGCCCACTTGGTCTTTATTTATTAGTTTTGGAAAATGTTTCACCAATCTATTTGCCAGGGCTTTGGCAAGTTTCTTATAATCTGTGTTTAGCAATGAAATGGGTCTATAGGAAAATGGCATTAATGGAACTTTGTCTCTTTTAAGTATCATCATAATGATCGCTGATGATTCTGGGAGGGTATGGGTCTCCATTGCCTGGTCTACCACCTCCATATAGTGAGGCATCAGTAAATCATTAAATTCCTTATAAAACTCAGGTGGAAACCCATCCTCCACTGGAGACTTGTTAGTCTGCAACAAATTCAATGCTTTCCCTATCTCTTCCTCCATAAAGGGAAGATCTAGGCCCTCCTGTTCTTCTGGGTCTAATCTTGATAACTCTAATTTAGACAGGAACCTGTTGGATTTATTGGATCCCTCTGTTAACTCTGATTTATATAAACCCTCATAGAATTCCCTGAAGGTCTCATTATTCTCTTTTGGTTTATGCATAATCCTGCCATTCCCAGTCTGTATCTGATCATCCTTGAGGCCTGTTCTGTCTTCAACTGCCAAGAGAGGATATTATGGGCTCTCTTCCCCAGTTCATAGTATTTTTTTTGTCCACATTATGGCCTTTTCCATACTATACATTTATAGCGTATTGTATTTCAATTTTTAAAAATTTTTTTAGAGCCCTGTAATGGTCCTCTGAACTTGATTTTTGGAAATCCTTTTCTTTTTTTTAAATTTTTTCTTTTTTTTATTTTTTCTTTTTCACACAATAAACCATACTGACCAAAATACATACAGACATTTTTCTCTTGAATATATACAGTGTCATTTTCTCCCCTTTTTCCCCCTCCCTTCCCTCCCTCCCTCTCCCCCTTCCCATTTATTCAAAGTTCAATCTATAAGATACATTAAACCCGTTAAACAATGTCATCACTTAATAAAATAAACAAGAAATTTTTGTCTTTTACTTTTATATACTGAGTCAGTTCATTTTGTTGTCTTCTCCTTCTGTCATTTTAGGTGGTGGAGGTCCCTGGTAGGGTTTCTCTATTGTGTCTCATGTATGGTTCCAATATTTGTTCAAATATTGTGATGTTATTTCTTAAATTATATGTTATTTTTTCTAATGGAATACATTTATTTATTTCTATGTACCATTGTTGTATTCTCAAGTTGTCTTCTAATTTCCAGGTTGACATAATACATTTTTTTGCTACAACTAGGGCTATCATAATAAATCTTTTTTGTGCTCCATCCAAATCAAGTCCAAATTCTTTATTTCTTATATTACTTAGAAGGAAGATCTCTGGGTTTTTTGGTATATTGCTTTTTGTGATTTTATTTAATATCTGGTTTAGATCTTCCCAAAATTTTTCCACTTTCTCACATGTCCAAATTGAATGTATTGTTGTTCCTGTTTCCTTTTTACAGCGAAAATATCTGTCTGATACTGTTGGGTCCCATTTATTTAACTTTTGGGGTATGATGTATAGCCTATGTAACCAATTATATTGTATCATGTGTAACCTCGTGTTTATTGTATTTCTCATAGTTCTGGAGCATAGCTTTTCCCATGTTTCATTCTTTATCTTTATGTTTAAATCTTGTTCCCATTTTTGTTTAGGTTTACAGTTTGTTTCCTCATTCTCCTTTTATTGCAATTTGATGACCTATTCCTGTTATCAGCCCACATTCAAGGAAAAGTTAAGAAAATGAAATATAAAGCTAGATTGTTACCGGATCACTCACCCCTGTTATTGGCAATAGAGCTAGAGGATATCCCACCAAGAATGAATAGATGGAGATTAAACTCCATGCTACTTAAAAGACAGGATTTTAGAGAATTCATTGAGCGACAAATTAATATGTACTTTGAAATAAATACGGAATCAGTGAAAAATAAATTTATATTATGGGACGCAATGAAAGCATTCATCAGAGGGCAGATAATAAGTTATGTAACTAAGATGAAGAAGGACTACAATCGAGAAATAGAACAGTTGGAAAGGGAAATAACAAATACAGAAAAAAAATTAGCAATAAAGGAAGATACAACTAAAAGAAGAGAATTGACAGACAAGAAAATAAAATATGAAACACTACAAATATATAAGGTGGAGAAGAACGTAATGAAAACAAAACAGAAATTTTATGAGCTAGGAGAAAAAAATGCACAAAATACTAGCGTGGCAGCTTAAGACAGAACAAACTAAAAGAACGGTATTGGCATCAAGGAAAAAGGACAAACAAATTACATATAACCCAATGGAGATCAACAAAAACTTCAGGGAATTCTATGAACAACTATACAACTAAATAATAATCTCGACCATCTATATAAACTAAATTATCAGCCATTAATGAAAAAATTACAAGACGACAGAGCACTGGAAAACTTACCACTAACACTGATAGGAAGGATAAGCTGTATTAAAATGAACATCTTCCCAAGGATACAATACCTATTTCAATCATTACCAATTCACCTAACAGAGAAATTCTTCAAGGAGCTAAAGTAAATAATAAGGAAATTCTTATGGAAAGGGGGGAAACTGAGGATAGCACTAGATAAATTAACAGAATGGTACAAACAAGGAGGCTTACAACTACCAAACTTTAAGAATTATTATAGAGCAGCACAATTAAGATACCTATCAGATTTTTATCAAACAAGGGAAAAACCAGATTGGACCAGATTAGAGCTAGATAAAATAGGGGCGAAGATACCTTAGGATATACTCTATAAGTGGGATGAAAAATTGGTGCAACGTAGGAATTCACCAGTATTACACCATCTGCTCAACATTTGGAAGAAGACTCACGTAGAAAGGAATAAAATAAATTATCAACTACCAAAATTAATATTGACACAAAATCAATTAATCCCTTTCACAATAAATAACCTTTCCTTCAGAGAATGGGAGAGAAAAGGGATCAAAAGAATAGAAAATTGTTTTTCGGAAAATAAATTATTATCTTTTGAACAAATGAAGGACAAATATAATATAACTCACAATACAAGGTTTGCATACCACCAGCTGAAAACCTACTTGAAGGACAAATTGGGAAACAGTCTGAGGTTATCAGAAGGAAGCAATTTTGAATATGTGATTACAGACACAATGATAATTTAAAAAATTATAACAAACATGGAAATCTTTTTCTAGACGAATAATATCCTGTTCCATTTGTCCACCTCCTTCATATATATTTTTTTACTGTTTTGGTGTATCCAATTATCTAACCTCTCAAATACATTTTGAGAGTGTTCCATAAGAGGTATTTATTTCGACTAGAGGTACAGTTGGCCTCTCACAACATGTCTATCTCTTATAAAACTACAAAAGTCTGGCTTCTTTAACAGCAACACATCAAGATGCCATCTGTATGCCGTATCCTGCTTATCTGGCATTTCTGTTGTTAGTGTCAGGGATGAGTGATCTGAGAGAAGTCTTGCCATGTACTCAGCCTCCATAATCCTACCCTCTACATTGGATGGTCAAGAAAAAGTCTATTCTAGAATAGGAGTCAGGTTTAGAGTAGAAGGAATAATCACTTTCCCTCGAATGTTTCCACCTCCACATGTCTATCAAGTTCAGCTCCTTGATACAGTAAATGGTAGCCCTCACTGCTTTTGTTTTAGTTATTTTCTTTGTTGACTTATCAAAGACAGGAATCAGACAAAAATTAAAATCTCCCCCAATCAGGATGTTCTCCTTTCCCTCTGCCAATCTCAGGAAAATGTCCTGTATGAACATTTCGTCATCAAAGTTGGAGGGGTATACATTTACTAAGGTCCAGGATTCTAAATGTATCTGGCTGTGCACCATTACAAATCTTCCTGCTCTGTCTGTGATCACATTCTGCATTCTTACTGGAACACTCTTCCCTATCAGAATTGCCATCCCCCCCCACCCCTTGCATTTGAGCTGAACGAAGAGGATATTACCTGGCCCACCCATCCCCTTTTTAATTTTTGGTGCTCCTGTTCCATTAAATATATTTCTTGGAGAAAGGCCAGATCCGTTCCCATTTTTTTAATGTGAGCCAAGACTCCATATGATCTGCAAGGATCAAACACCCGTGAACCTCACCCATGGGCAGATCTAACTCTTAATTTACAGGTGAGGTCACTTCCCACCTCAGGCTTGCCAGAGAGGTCGCATTATCCTCTGCAATCTACATTCCTGTCAGCTTACAGAGTGGTCACATGACCCTCCACAATCCACATTCTAACCAGGTTCCAGACAGAGAGGCTGCATAACAGCACAGAGAGCATAGCAGTTAGCCCTAGCTATCAGGACTGGAGTTTGAATCCCGCACAGTCTGTGAAGAGTTTGTACGTTCTCCCTGTGTCTGTGTGGGGTTTCTCCGGTTTCCTCCCACCATTTGAAATGTACCTGGAGTTATAGGTTAATTGGGTGTAATTGAGTGGCACGGGCTTATGGGCCAAAATGGCCTATTATTGTGCTGTACATCTAAGTTTATATGACCCTTCACAAACCACATTACAACAGGTTATGCCAAAAAGCCTGTTCCAATGCTGTACAGCTCCATGACTCAAAGATATGGGACCAGTAATAGCAACTCCTGCCCATTTATTTTCTTCCACACCACTGTTTAGGTTGCAAAATAGCATTTCAAATGGAAGTTAATATTTCTTCCAATAAAGTCACTATATTTACTGTTCAAACTACAATCTCCTCCACACTGCAGAGATCACATCTTGAAAAAAGTGAATACAATCTCATGGAGGAACTCAAGCAGGTCAAGCAGCATCAGTGAAAGAAAGAATGGTTGATGTTTTAAGATGAAACCCTTAATAGAGACTGGGTAATTGTGGAAGACAGAATTGTCTGTAATTGTAGAAATGGCAAGGTACTCTTCATCAACACCGAGAGTGAAGCAAAAGAGTGACCTTGAGTCAGTTAGAGAAGCGGAGAGCTAAGCAAAGAGCACAGCGGACAACATTTCAACAATGCCCTATACTTGCATCAACTGTGGCAGAACCTGCCATTCCAGGATTGGCCTCCATAGCCACAGTCGATGCTGTTAAACAAACCAGTGACTTTGGTCAATCATGACTGATGGAGGCCAAGAAGAAGAAGAAGAAGGAAATTGTAGAAGAGAAGCTAGTGTAAAAAAGACAGGGTGGGAAAGGTGGGACAGGGGCCCTATGTTGGTAAACCAGGTAGAGGTTGAAGATGATGGACAGAGGCATTAAATTGGCAGGTACCAAACAATGGGTCAGGTGGGGGACTGTGAGTTAAATAGGAGAGAGAGGGTGATTAGAGGACAAAAGGCTAGAATCTGATAAGAAGAGAAGAATGAAGGTATAAAGAGAGATCAGATGGAGTTGAAGTGTAAGGAAAGAGTGAAAGAATCTAGAGGGCTGGAGAGGGGATGCAATCAATTTATTGATCAGCCTGTGTTTCTCTGGAAGAGTGCCCTGTGCTCTCTGTTCTTTGTTATTGATGTTCTCCCTCCAGTTCCATTCCATTTGTCCTGCCTTTGATCTCTTAAACTCTTCCTGTAAAACTCAAGACACAGTATTTCTCTTTTGTACTGGTCTCCATTCAACCTTTGTCCTTCATATTGACACCAATCTCTTTGGAGCTACAATGTTCTACCTTACAGCCAGTTGGAGCAACAAATGGTAGTTATGCTCCCTTCTATGAGGATGAAGCTGGAGAGCAGACCATCCTATTTGCACGTTGCTATGCAATGACTCTTTTCCCCCTCTTCCCTTCCAACAAATTGATCAAGACTTTAACGGTTAAAACTAACCTTTGGACCATTAGGGCCTTTCTTTATTTTCCTGTTTCAGCCCTATTCAGTTTGGGGCTCAACCTGTTCAAATCCCTCAATTTCACTCTACATGTACAATGATCAAGCATTAGTTCCTTTATGTTTTCATCCAGATTTCAACTCGTTCATTTACTACACTGGACTAAACTTAGAGAAGACAATAAGCAGGAAGCAACAGAACCAAAGAGCAAATAAATCAGGCTTAAATTTGTATTCCAGGATGCAGTGCCAAACTTGAAGCCATAAACAATTCAAAAATTTTATTTATGCTTTATCTCCTCCTTGGAAGGTAGGATTGTAAACTCAGTATCCATTGTTTATTAATCACACGGTGTTTACCACATTAATAACACACTTAATATATTTACAACTGTGACCGGGACATGGAGAAATCGACACTCAAATTAATTCATGTGTAGATTCATCAGATGTTTTAAAATCCAAATTATAGAACGTAAAACATTACAGCACAATATAGGCCCTTTTCTCCTTGATGTTCTGCTGACCCATATATTCCTACCAAAATATAGTACTAACATACCTCATAACCCTCTATTTTTATTTCACGAGCCTGTCTAAGAGTATCTTAAATGCTCCTAATGTTTCAGCCTCCATCACCATCCCTGGCAAGGCATTCTGGGCACCCACAAATCTTTAGGTAAAAAACTTACCCCTGATGTCTCCCCACCCCCCCCCCCCCCCCCCCAAATATTCCTCCCTTCACTTTGTAGATATGTCCCTGGTGGTTACTATTCCCGCCCTGGAAAAAGACGCTGGCTGTCCACCTTACCTGTGTCTCTCAGAATCTTGTAGACCTCTATTAAGCCTCCTCTCATCCTTCTGCTCTCCAAAACAAAAGTCCGAACTCTGCTAATCTTGCATTATAAGATGTTTTCCAATCCAGGCAACATCCTGGTAAATCTCCTCTGCCCCTCTCCATAGCTTCCAATTCCTTCCTGTAATGAGGTGACCAGAACTGAACACAATACTCTAATTGTGGTCTCACCAGAGATTTTTAGAGTTGCAACATGACCTCTCGACTCTTGAACTTAATCCCCCTATTAATGAAGCCTTCTTAACAATCCTATCAACCTCTGTGGTAACCTTGAGAGACGGATGGATTTGGACCCCATTATCCCTCTGTTTCTCCACACCATTAAGTATTAGACCAGTAACCTTGTACTCAGCTTTCTGGTTTGACCTTTAAAAATGCATCACCTCACACTTCTCTGGATTGAACTCCATCCACCATTTATCCACCCAACTCTGCATCCTGTCTATATCATTTTGTAACCTACAACAACTTTTGGCACAATCCACAACTCCTCCAACCTTCGTATCATCTGCAAACTGACTGACTCATCTTTCTGCTTCTTCATCTAGGACATTTCTAAAAATCACAAAGAGCAGGGGTTCCAGAACAGATCCCTGCAGAACTCCACTAGTCACTGACTCCAGGCAGAATACTTTTCCACCCACTACTGCTCTCTGTTTTCTACATGCAAGCCAATTTTTAATCCACAGCCAAGGCCCGGTGGACCCCGTGCCTCATGACCTTCTAAACAAGTCTCTCATGTCTCTCATGGGGGACCCTGTCAAATGCCTGACTAAAATCCATGTACACCACATCTACCACCCTACCTTATTTCATTACTTCCTCAAGAATCTCATTAGTCTTGTGAGGTACGGCCTTCCCTTCACAAATCCATGGTGACTATCCTTGTGTAGACTGTACTTCTCTAAATGATCATAGATCCTATCCCTTTAGTTTGCCACCACTGACATAAGACTCACTGGTCTATAATTCCCAGGATTCTCCCAATAAAAATTTTTAAACAGGAGGACTCTAGCACCTCACCTATGGCCAAAGGAGACTCAAAGATCATAGCCACTGCCCCAGTTATCTCTTCCTTCCTTTCTAACAGCAACCTGGGATAAATCATGCCCAGCCCCTGGGGGTGTATCCATCTTAATGTTTTTAAGAAGATCCAACCCTTCCACTTCCTTGATCTCAACATCGTCCAACACACAACCCTGTTCTATTCTCTTGTGAATACTGAAGCAAAGCATTCATATAGGGCCTTCCCAACCTCCTCCGCTGGGCACATGTTGCCTATTTTGTCTTGAAGCAGCCCCACCTTCATTCTCATCATCCTACTGCTCTTCATGCCTTGGGGTTCTCCTTAATCCTGCTTGCCAGGGCCTTCTCATGCCCCTTGGAGCTCTCCTAAGTCCTTTCTTATGTTCCTTCCTGGCAACCATATAATTCTCATGAGCCCTTCCTGTTGCCTGCTTTCTAAATCTAATGTATGTACTATCTAATTATCTGGATTATCTAATTGTTTTTCATTTACCTCTCTCCCCATCTTTGTGGTAGTCAACATTTTTCTGCGCTACGTTGTTACATAAATTTTAAAATACAACTCATTATCATTAATAAAACAGCTTCCTCTAATTTATTGCCAAATGGAATATTCTTTTTCTACTGATGTAGCCAGATTAGGTCATCCGTGCTTACTTTGTTAAAATATTAATAGTTTTGCTGCTGTTCAATGAGATTGCAATACCACCAAGTGACAGTCTTATTTTGGTCTGCTGAAATGATCATATTCATTCATGGTGTTCCCTTTTCCCAAAACTGACAGGTTTATCTGCAACTTTCAATTGTACCACCACCCAATTCATGAACAATATGCAGTGTTGTGCCTTTAAATCAGATTAGTTATTTCTCAGCAGATGACCTCATCCTGATTTCAACTTAAGGCATTCTTAATTCCAACTATAGTACCACATTAAAATTGTATAATTCAACCCTACTAAAAGTAGCGACTCTGCTAAAGAGAAGAACCCCGAATGTGATAGATAATTTGAATTCATCTACCCACTGAAGACCCTACCAAATTTTATAGCTTCCCTTTTTGTTTAGCTATCCTACTTTTTCCCTTCGAAATATCATTCCCAATGCCCGCTGCCCTCAAGATGACTGTGATGCAAAGGAGTCAGTCGCTCACCTCTTTGCAGGTTGTAGATTTGTTCAGAGGGGCTGGAGAAGGCAACAAGGGTCCTTGTCACACTTCATCCTACCAGATTGCAGTTATCAGTGGGAATCCAAATGGGAGAACTCGTGGTGAAAGGACGTGGAAAGATTGCAATAAGATTGTGAAGGCTGATCACAGCAGTATTGTGTCTAGGACAGTAGACATTCTAAGGCAGGGGTGTCAAACTCAAATTCACGGAGGGCCAAAATTAAAAACTTGGACTAAGTCGAGGGCCGAACTAAATATTTATTGAAAATTTTCAACAACATCTGCATGTTTTCTCTTCTTTCAACATATGTAATGTTAAACTTTTTCTTATTAAAATAAATGTTTAATAATAGTTTTGGATAAACTCTTTCCAGAAGCATTAACAAATGAGAAATAAAATATTCAATAAATAATATTTTTCTATAGAGGATTTGTCAAATGTTGCTAGTGTACTGTCGAATAGTAAAATCTGAGGGCTATTGAGAATGTGGGAGAATAATATGATTCCTGAAACAATCAAATGGGTGACTGATTGTGGGCATGAACTCTAGCAGGGTTATTTGCCATGTCCTTTTTCCATTGGTACAGATATCCTTTGATTTACACACTTTTCAAGTTTTATGCCTAATGAGCTGGTATCCAGGTGCAGGACCATTTTTAACCAGGAATATATTTATCATTGTGACATGAAACTATTGGAAGATCGTTTTATCCTGAGATTAAAGTTCATAATACTTACTCAGGACTGTGTGCGGGAGGGCGGGGTTTGCGGGCGATCGGGTTGGACAACGACAGTGCGGGGGCATCGGCTCTCGCTGCAGGGCGGCATCTCGGCGGATCAGCAGCCCCGTCACCATGAGTCGCGGATCGGCCTGCGGCAGGGAGGGGGAGTGGGCAACGGTCCTGGTGAGGTCAGGCCCGAAGCCTCCGTTTCCAGGCGCTGGGAATCAGCCTTGGCTTCCCCTGATACCGGCCAGGCCCCAAAACCAGAGTGAGACCCTGCAACGTAAACAGAGGAGGTGGGGGCGATTAGCGGGCTGACGCCAATGCATTCTGGGATTTGTTGTATTACTGTGCATGCGCTATACTGGCACAGCGGCCAGTGGGCCACCTCTAATACATTTTTGAAATGATCTTGCGGGCCAAATATAATTATATCGCGGGCCAAATTTGGCCCGCGGGCCAGAGTTTGACATGTGTGCCCTATGCCATCGGAACCCTGTAATTAGTAAGGGATTGCTTAAGGTGGGATGTGAGTGGGAAGGAAAGGGTGAGAATCACTGCTCTAGACCCAATTGTTACTGAAATATTTTGCTTGAGAAAAATTGTCATTGGCCCATTTCCTTTAGCATTCTGAAACCGTGCACATGACGAGTCAATGAGGGATGATTAAAGCAGTGGTCTTCAAACTTTTTCTTCCCACCCACAGACCACCTTAAGCAATCCCTTACTAATCACGGAGCACCAATGGCACAGGGACGTGAGTGGAAAGAAAAAGGTTGAGAACTGTTGTATTGTGGTAACTCCACATCTGATTAGGTTAATTGTTAGGCAAGTGGTCAGAGAAGGACCCCCCCCCACCCCAAGAAAGGCTTAAATCACAGGAACAAAATAAGCTTCCGTCTCACTGCTCCCAATCTTACACACAGTCCTGATGTGGAATGTGGGATCGCAGCTCCACGTTCACTCGAGTTCAGGTGCTGTCTGTGTGGAGTTTGTACGCTCTCCCCTTGTCTTGGACCAACAGGTCAGTCGCCTGACGAAGGCACCCGAACCCCCCGTTGAAACGCCGGCGTCCGGGGCGGTGGAGGAATTGGCTGAGAAGAGAGCGTTGCTCCCACCCCCCCTCCCATGGTTGGAGAGGGATTAAACTGCGATCTCACGGCGCCGGGCTCGTCTCCAACAAAAGGAGCGGGAGGCAGGGTCCGCCGCGCATGGAGCGAGGGGGAAGGCATCGCCAACGAGACGTTCGGTCCGGCGTCGCCGCTGAAGCGCAGACCCAGTGAGGATGGTCCCCAACTCCAGCCGCGTCTGTGTGTCCGGGAGCCGGGCGGGCTGAGTGCGGCGCTCCGATCCCCGGGATTCGGGACTCTGAGATCCCTCCACACTTCCGGTGTCTTCATTTTCACCTTCAGTGTGCATGCGCTATACTGGCGCGGCGGCCAGCGGGCCAACTCTAATATATATTTAATATGATCTTGCGGTCCAAATATAATTATATCGCGGGCCAAATTTGGCCCGCGGGCCAGAGTTTGACATGTGTGTTCTAAGGGAATAGGAGAGGAACAACAATATAGTGAAGGCTTTGTGTAGTCACATTGTCAGACCTGAATCAGTTTCACAAAGGCAGATGCGAAGGAGTAACTTAGATGAGGAAAGTGGAGACAGTTGACGAGGGAAAGTTTCAAAGAGGAATTGAACTGAATTTACTTGTTGATAGTCACATGCACTGAGACATAATGTAAAACTTTGTTCAGCATACTATCCAGGCAAAACAACACCACATAGTGCAACAATAAATCAAAGCTGCAGGACATAGTAATAAAGAGAAAAAGTACTGCTAAACTGTGTAAGGCATCATTTTCGATTCATGGAATGCGATGCAAAGTTGTCCTTGTATCTGGGCATTCCTGTTTTCAAACTCTTATCTTCTGTCTGATGTGGGGAGTAATAAGAGAGTGTGACCAGGGTGGGAATGTGTCCTTTAATATATTGGCTGCTTTCCCAAGGCAATGGGGGCAGGAGGGGGGGGTGGTGTGGTTGGATGGAGTTGATGGACAGTTTGTGTGATGGCCAGAGTTGTGTTCACAACTCTTTGCAGTTTTTTTTGTGGTCTTGAGGAAGCAAAGAAGAAAAACAACAAAAGAAGAGAAAGATCTAAGGATAAGAGCACACTTCAAAACCAGGGAGTCCAGAGATGCACCCCATGAAAGAGAGGAATAAATGCACAAAGTTGGCAGTGTTAGCCTGCCTACCAAAATATCAGTTGATATAAAACCAATGTACTTTGAGGGTAAAAGAGATCTGCTGTAAAATATAGACACTGGGCAAAGAGATATATTGATCTTGATATATTGATTCTTTCGTATCACTAGACTTGAGAGTTTATGACTAACAAGTGTTAACTGACTAGTGATATAAAATCTTAATGTAAAATGTGTCCAGTTGTATGTATAGCATTGTTACTTCTCCCTTCAGAAGTAGAAGCAAAGTGGCATTTATCCACCAACTCTGTTGTCCCACTGTTAACTGTGGATTAGAGGGTTCCCATAATCTTAAGGACCCCCGCGACAATAAACAGGTATGTTTCCGCACTGATTTAAGATTGCAAGTGGATTTAAGACTCAGCTTCCGAGTAAAAGAAAAACCCACACTTGTCAAAAATAAGAGAGCAAATGGGAGTTGCAGATTATGATCACAGCAGCACCACAGGCCCACACCCAAATGAAATGACGATGACACGGACCTGGCAATAAACATTACCCTCGTCACATCCTTCCCCTCAAAGGAATAAAGATGTATTAGGGAGTACAAAGAGCCCAAAATAGAAAGTCTGAAATTTAAACAAAACACACATGATAAAAAAATGTCATAAAAATAATTCAACAAAGATGGAGACTATGTTTCTTTGATATCTCTGTTTTGTGACCTTCTAGTGGACCTTAAGATTTTATAAATGATTCTGCATGCTTGTTGGTTCATTTTAAGATGTTCTGTGCCCTGCCTGAGCCATTCTCATGTGCTATAATATACTATGCATTACTTTCTCCTTCCTATTTACATCACTACAGAATATAAAACACAGGATTCTGTTGACTCCGTAGTTACGTGAAAAAAGCACACAAATGCTGGAGAAACTCAGCAGGTCAAACAGTGCCTTCACGTAGCAAAGGAGAAGATGCATCACCAATGTTTCAGGCTTGAGCCCTTCATTAAGGTGTGGGGGAACATGAGAGATGTCCGAACAAAAGGGGGAAGCAGGGAAGGGGGTGGTGAGGGTGGGGGAGGCGTCTAGGCTAGGTGGAAAGAGAAAGGAAATAGGAACTGGAATAACTAATTGGGGGGGGGGAAGAGAAGGAAAAGGCAAGCTGATTAGTGGAATGCAGTGGTCAATGTTCATGCCCTGGGGTTGGAGGGGGCCCAGACGAAAAATGAGGTGTTGTTCCTCCAATCTGTGGGTGGTCAGGGTGAAGTAGTGTGAAAGGCCATGGACAGACATGTGAGCTTGAGAGTGTGACTCAGAATTGAAATAGTTGGCTACGGGGAGGCCGCTTTTGTTACTTTCAGAGAGGAGGTGTGGATGAAGCGATCTCCCAATCTGTGACTGGCCTCTCCGATGTAGAGGAGGCCACAGAGGGTGCACCGGATGCAGTAAATGAGTTATTTGAAAGTACAGGTGAAGTGTTGTTTCACCTGAAAGGTCTGTTTTGGACCTTAGATCAGAGTGAGGGAGGAGGTGTTGGTGCACCTCATAAAACCCCATGGAAGGTGCAGGGGTGTGTTGGGTGAGGGAAGAGTGCACAAGGGAGTCTCAGAGGGAGCGGTCCCTACAGAAGGCTGAGAGGGGAGGAGAAGGTAAAATGTGTCCGGTGGTGGGTTCCTGTAGTAAGTGCCAGAAATTCCGGTGGATAATGTGTTGGATGCAGAGGCTGGTGGAGTGGTAGGTGAGGACGAGGGGTATTCTGGGTTTATTGTTTCTGGGGACAGGGCGGGCTAGGGCAGATCACCCACATCTCCTCCATTGCCCGCTCATGTACTGCAACACTTCACCTGTACCTCCAAAGAACTCATTTACTGCATCCGGTGCAACCTCTGCGGCCTCCTCTACATTGGAGAGACCAGTCACAGATTGGGCATGAACATTGAGTTCACTGCATTCCAGTTCCTAATTCCTTTCTCTCTCCACCTAGCTGAGACTCCTCCCCTCGACTGTAGTGTTTCTCATCCCTTTCCTCCTTTCATCTCCCACCCTCACCACCCCACTCCCCCATCCCCATTTTGTTCAGACATGTTCCCCCATACCTTGATGAAGGGCTCAACCTGAAATGTTGATGATGTATCTTCACCTTTGCCACTGTTTGACATGCTGAGTTTCTCCAGCATTTGTGTGTTTTTTCACTACAGAGTATAGTTTATAATGAAGACATTAAGTTTGACATCCTTCATCACCAACATTCACGGCCCCAAACAGCCCTTCCAAATGAAACAACACACTTCACTTGTGAATTTTCAGGGGTCATCTACTGCATCCAGTGTTCCCACTGTGGCCTCCTCTACAATGGAGATACTGGGCGCAGACTGGGAGATGGTTTCCCTGAGAACCTTCACTCTGTCCGCTGTAATAACAGGAATCTCCCAGTGGTCAACCACTTTCTTTCCTCCCAACTCATGTGCATGTCTCTGAAATTAGTCAGCAGGATGTGTATCATGAGGGTTCCCATCCACTGTGTTTTCTGTTCCTTATTGTAAAGGATGGTTTTACTCCAAAGCTGGAAACAGCAGTACTCTGAATAGGAGACATTTTCCATTTCCAGTGTTGCAATTCGAGTATTGTGTGTAACTCTGGTCATCCCTTAGGGAGTGAAGGCTTCTGAAGGCTTCTCTTACCAGGATGCTGCCTGGGTAAGAAGGCCTGAGATACAAGGAGAGGTTGGACAAACTTGAGTTGTTCCCTCTGGAGTGTCGGCAGCTCCGTGGAGTCCTGATGGAAATTTATAAGGTTATGAGAGTGATAAGGTTGATAGTCTTTTATCCCAAGGTAGTCACGACAAACTCTAGAAGAGATGCATTTAAGGTGGGGGGGGGGGGGAATTTTATAGGAGATGTGCAGAGAATGGCTCTTTTACATAAATAGTGGTAGGGGCCAGGGATAGTGTTGCGAACAGATGTGACAGTTGTGTTTAGGAGGTTCTTGATGGACTTACAAAAATGCAAGAATTGGGGGGGGGGGGGGCATGGATCATGTGCAGGCAGAAGAGATTTAGTTAAATGTATCATTATGTTTGATGCAGGTATCGTTGGGCCCTAGGGCCTGCGACGGTTGTATTTCTATGTTCTATGAGGCTTTGAACTGAGAGTTTAAAAACAGAAAGTGCTGCAAAAACTCATCAGCATCTTTGGAGAGAGAATCATGGCCAATGACATTTCATTCAAACTTGGAAAATGAGAAGAGAAGTGTGTGTTAAATTGCAGAGAATGAGAAGAAATGGAGAGAGCCACGTCTGTTGTAAGGTGGAGAACAAGAAAGATTGAATGATGTAAAATGACAGATGAGAGACAGAGGTGAAGGCTTGTTTTAAATGGACAAGGTTTAATTTGAGAATGAGGATATGGAGAAAAAACAAACTATAATCTTTGGAAACAGAGTAGGGACCAGATATTTGAAATAATAGAGAATGGTGGATATAGCTGACAATATCTGTGGAGAGAGAATCTGTCATTCAAGGGATGTGGGCTTTGCAGGCTGAGTCAGCATTAATTTCCACTGAGAAATTGGTACTGCTGCAGTCTTTGAGGTGTGGGTCTACACACAGTGTTGTTCAGCAGAAAGGTCAAGGACCTTGACCTAGCAATGGTGTGCAGTGAACTGGGATTCACTGGTGGTATGTTGTACAGATGGCTGACTCCGCCACCCAGCTCCACCCCCCATCTACCCATATATAATCCTGGTTTCCCACCTAAACCCCGAGCCACTCTGAAGACCACTCTAAGACGCTACCTTCAATTATAAGCTAATAAAAGCGTTTGTTCTCCCTCTAGTCGTGAGACCTTTTTTTTCACACTACAATCTTATTAGCTTATTCCCTAAACGATGGAAGCGCTACTCAAGCCAGATTTGCTGCTGATCGACCCTCTGTCCCCCCGACGTGGCTGAGGAGTTCATGTACTGGCTCGACTGCTTCTAGGCCTACCTGAATACGACCAGAGATATCTTCCACACCAATGAACTCAGGAGGTCCACACTCGTTTCGAGGGTAGAAATGAAAGGGTATGCAGTCATCAGGGACTGCACTACGTATGATGTAGCCATCGAGGTGTTGAAGGCTCGGTACCTGAAGTCACAAAATAAGTTCTAGCGAGGCACCAACTCGCTTTTCATCGCCAGTGGCAAGGAAAAACCATCGATGACTACCTGCTGGATCTGTGAACGCTTGCCAGGAAATGCAGGTACGAAGCGGCTACGTGGAAGAACAGATCTGGGACATTCTAGCCGCGGGGATCCACTCGATCTACATGAGGCAGCAACTGCTTGAGTTGGGAAAGAAGGATCTGGCTAGACGCATTGAACTGGCCAAATCATTGGAACAGGCCAAGCTCTAGAACAATGACCTTGAAGCCAGCAAGCTCACTCACCCAGGTGACCCATTCCAAGGACCGGCTGCTCATGCTACCTCAGCCCTAATGGCTTCCCATGCCAAGGAGTGCTTTTTTCTGCAGCAAGAACCAACATCCCCAATCTCATTGCCTGGCTAAAGACTCAGTGTGTTCTAGCTGTAGCAAGAAATGACATTGTGCGAAGGTTTGCTATGCGAGTGGAAGCCTGGGGAAGTCCATGGCCAGCACCACTCTTGGATCCGATTCCAGCCCCAAACCTTTTGCCCAAATTCACTTGGAGCGCTACATGCCGACAGAGGGTGGCAGTGAGGAAATGGCACGAAAAGGTTCAGCAGCCCATCTTGCCGCGGCTCAAATTCAAACTCAGTACCATCTTCATCAGAGGAGGAAGGAGGGCAGCCATCTTACCCATGGAACCCAGGACGGTGGGGGCCAATCGAGTGAGGATTATGGAGTTTCCAGGGTCCTTGCCTCGATGCTTCTAGATCAGGACAGACCTCAGCAGCGCAGCAACTCCATAGTGACTGTGAAGGTAAACGGACATTCCACTAAATGTCTAATTGATACAGCCTCTACTGAAAGCTTTGTAGACTCATGGACTGTGCAAGAATACAACCTGAAGATGTATCCTTCCAATTATTACATATTCCTTGCATCTCAGTCACACTCTATGCGTGTTCAACAACATTGTATAGTACATTTGTTGTTTGAGCTGGGGGGAATTTTGTAAGATACACCTGTATGTACATGATGAATTGTGTGCCCCGTTGCTGTTGGGTCTGGACTTCATGAGTTACCTGAAAAGCGTGACCTCGGAGGAGTCACGTGATGGAGTAGTGGCCAGTAGGAGAATACCAGCCCTCTCCAGAAAAGAAGAAAAAAAGTGAAGAAAATGCAAAGCTCAAGAAACACAACAAATAAAAGATAGTGTGGAGAAAAGAAAGAAAATGGCACCTAAGAAGGAAAAACCAAAACATCGGGAAAAAAAGAAGGAAAGATGCCGGAAGGGAAAGGAGAAGGCCTTACCTGCATGAAATAGCAGGGACCCGCCATGGTCAGAGAAGCCCACTCCCCAAGGTTAGTGGAGACCCCGCAGGGTCGCGACCTCTCGACTGCAGGACTGCAAAAATGACTCACTGAGCCAAACAGAGGTGTGCAACTGCACACAAGGAAAAGGAAAACACCGACGGGAAGGGGGCCCAGCTGTGGAGTGAACTTACACAGCGCAACCTGCTGAGAGATGCCCGACAGCAGGGCTCTCAGCTGCAATAAGAGGAAAGCAATGGGAAAGGGAGTGATAAGAAAGAAAAACAGCAACAGGAAGCCCAGAGATAACTAGTCCAGAAGAAGAGGACCAACATCAAGAAGCCATGAAAAAAAACACCCAACAAACTATGGGAAGCAGCTCAACAAGAGAGTCAGAAGAGACACAGATACAAGGAAGAGAAGTAAAAGACACAAACCCAAGAGCAGACACAGAAGAAGGAGAGGAAGGAGAAGGAGAAGAAGGAGAAGAAGAAGAAGAAGGAGGAGGAGAAGAAGAAAGAGAAGAAAAAGAAGCAGAAGGAGAAGAAGGAGGAGAAGAAGAAGAAGAAAGAGAAGAAGAAGAAGAAGAAGGAGAAGAAGGAGAAGAAGGAGGAGAAGAAGGAGGAGAAGAAGGAGAAGAAGAAGGAGAAGAAGGAGAAGAAGAAGAAGGAGAAGAAGAAGAAGAAGAAGAAGGAGAAGAAGAAGAAGGAGAAGAAGAAGAAGAAGGAGAAGAAGAAGAAGGAGAAGGAGGAGAAGAAGAAGGAGAAGGAGAAGAAGAAGAAGAAGAAGGAGAAGGAGAAGAAGGAGAAGGAGAAGAAGAAGAAGGAGAAGAAGGAGAAGGAGAAGAAGAAGAAGAAGGAGAAGAAGAAGCAGAAGAAGAAGGAGAAGCAGAAGAAGGAGAAGAAGATGAAGAAAAAGATGAAGAAGAAGGAGAAGAAAAGAAGAAGAAGAAGGAGAAAAGAAGAAGAAAAAGGAGAAAAGATGAAGAATAGAAGAAGAAGAAGAAAAGAAGAAAAGAAGAAGAAAAGAAGAAGAAAAGAAGAAGGAGAAAAGAAGAAGGAGTAAAGAAGAAGGAGAAAAGAAGAAGGAGAAAAGAAGAAGGAGAAAAGAAGAAGGACAACAACAACACCAAGCTCTTCACAGAGGAATAGGAAATAAAATGAATGGACTGTACATAGATTAAATGTTTTTCAAGAACAAATGAAAGCATTAAAAGAATGGTTGACACTAGAATTTAGTGAAATGAAAAGTACAGAAGCAAAAGTGAGTAGAATAGAGCTGGTCATAACAGAAGTAGGGAAAAGATTAGAAAATGTGGAAGAATGAGAAATGGCTGTAGAAATGGAAATGAACAGCTTGAAAAGAAAATTGGAAGGAAGTGACAAAAAAGTTAAAGAGTCACAAGAATTGTTAGCTCAGAAGATTCATATGGATGGAAAACTATAGTAGGCGAAACAACATAAAAAATAGTGGGCCTAAAGGAAGATGAAGAAGGCAAAAATATGAAAGAATTTATAAAAGAATGGATCCCAAAAGTCCTGGGAATGCCAGAAATACAGGAAGGAATGGAAATAGAAAGGGCACACAAAACACTAGCCCCGAATCCACAGTCACAAGAAAAACCAAGATCCATTTTAGTAAAATTTCTGAGACACACGTCAAGAGAAAATATATTGGAGAAAGCAAGGAATAAAATTAGAGAAGACAAAAAAAACATTGGAGTACAATGGTCAAAATATTTTTTTTTTACCCAGACATAAGTTTTGAACTCCTAAAGAAGAGTAAGGAGTTTAACACAGCAAAATCGATCGTATGAAAAAAGGCTATAAATTTATGTTAAGATATCCAGCGGATATTTTTTATCGCAGGGGAGCAAAACAGACTGTTCTTGGATCTGGAGGAAGCACAAGAATTTGCAGAACGCCTGCAGGACAGAAAGAGAGATGAAGAGATGTAACAAGAATGAAGAATGACGACAAACTACATATAAAGATGTAAAAATAATGTATAAGTAAGAACTAAAGAAGGGAAGAAAAGGGAAGTAAGGGAACAGGAGGATAAAAAAGAGGAGGGGAAAAAAGAGAAGAAAAGAGGGGGAGCTTTGTTTTCAAGTGAAGATAAAAGTCTTCTGGAGGGGGTTGGGTGGGAAAGAATAACAGTCACTGCGAAATCAGTTGACACTTGTGAATGGGTTCGCAATCCAAATAGAAAGGGGAGTTGTGGTTGCCCGGCAAGAGACAAGGGGTGACTCAGAGAGGGTAGGAGACATTTGGGGTTAAGGAAATTTTAGATGTGAGAGTGGTTGAAGTATTTTATGCTTTAGAAGTGTTGTCATATATTGAGTTCAAAAAAGGAAAACTGAGAGATGAAAATGGGGAAAAGGGGAAAGGTGGTGGTGAGGAAGGGGAAATGAGGTGCAAACAGAGTATGAAATGGCCATGTTGAACTATATGACTATAAATATTAATGGAATACATAACTAAATCAAAAGGAAGAGGCTATTAAATTTACTGAAAAAAGAAAAAATAGACATAGCATTCGTGCAGGAAACGCATCAAAACTGAAGTGGAACATAATAAATTAAGGAGAGACTGGGTAGGGCACATAACAGCAGCATCATATAATTCAAAAGCCAGAGGTGTAGCTATATTAATCAATAAAAATGTACCAATCAAAATAGAGGAGGAACTAATAGATCTAGCAGGGAGATAATAAAGTGTTAGATATATTCAGAATTCTGGAATTTGGTCAATATATATGCACCTAATGAAGAGGAACAAAAGTTTATGCAAGATATTTTTTTGAAGATTGTAGATACGCAGGGGAATATATTGATAGGAGGGGATTTTAACCTTAATTTGGACCTAAAGATGGATAAAACTGGACAAAAGACTAGCAAAAAGAACAAAGTAGCCAAATTTATGGTTAAATCAATGCAGGAAATGCAACTTTTGGATATATGGAGGAGGCAACACCCAAAGGAGAAGGAATATTCATATTATTCGAGTAGACATAAAACATACTCAAGGATTGATCTGTTGCTGTTGTCAGCCCATATCCAAGGGACAGTTAGGAAAATGGAATATAAAGCTAGATTGTTATCTGATCATTCACTCCTGTTATTAGCAATAGAACTGGAGGACATCCCACCAAGAACATAAAGATGGAGATTAAACTCTATGCTACTTAAAAGACAGGAATTTAGAGTATTTATTGAGCGCCAAATTAAAATGTACTTTGAAATAAATACGGAATCAGTGAAAGAAAAATTTATACTATGGGATGTAATGAAAGCCTTCATTAGAGGTCATATAATAAGTTATGTAACTAAGATAAAAAGGACTACAATCGGTAAATAGAACAGCTGGAAAGGGAAATACTAAGTACAGAAAAAGAACTAGCAACAAGGGAAGAATCAACAAAAAGAAGAGAATTGGCGGACAAAAAAATAAAATATGAAACATTACAAACGTATAAGGTGGAGAAGAACATAATGAAAATAAAGCAGAAATATTACAAGCTAGGAGAAAAAATGTACAAAATATTAGCATGGCTACTTAAAACAGAACAAGCTAAAAGAACTGTATTGGCATCAAGGAAAAAGGACAAGCAAATTACATACAGAGATCAATGAAAACTTTAAAGAATTTTATGAACAATTATACCGAACTGAGAACGAAGGGAAAGAAGACAAAATAGATGAGTTTTTAGCTAAAAGTGAACTACCAAAATTGCAAGAAGAGAAGCAAATCAAATTGATAAAACCATTTGAAATAGAGGAAGTACAGGATATATTAAAAAAAGCTACCGAACAATAAAATGCCTGGAGAGGACAGACTCCCAATAGAATTCTATAAAACATTTAAAGAGTTATTAATTCCTCCTCTCCTGGAAGTAATGAACCAAATAGAAGAAACACAAAACTTGCCAGATTCATGTAAAACAGCAATAATTACAGTAATACCAAAGATGGGGAAAGATCCACTAACACCAGCATCGTATAGACCAATATCTCTATTTAATTCAGATTATAAGATAATAGCAAAACTTTTAGTAAACAGATTGGCCGACTGTATACCAAAAATAGTAAAACTAGATCAAACTGGATTTATTAAGAAAAGATGAACAACGGACAATGTCTGTAAGTTCATTAACTTAATCCATTAGTACAAGGAAATAAAATACCAACAGTGGCTGTTGCTTTAGACACAGAAAAAGCCTTTGACTGGAAGAATGGAATTATTTATTCAAAGTACTACAGAGGTTCAACCTACTAGAAAAATATATTAATTGGATTAAAGCATTATATAAGGGACCATTGGCGAAGGTGACAGTAAATGGATATATATCGAACCAATTTAAATTAAGCAGGTCAACTAGGCAGGGATGTCCACTATCTCCCTCACTGTTCGCTTTAGCAAAAGAACCATTGGCAGAACTGATAAGAACAGAAAATAAAATTAAAAAGATAAAAATAAAGGAGAAGGAGTATAAAATCAGTTTATTTGCAGATGACATCATAGTAACAGAACCAGAATTATCAATAAAAGAACTACATAAGAAATTGAAAGGATATGGAGAAATATCGGGGTACAAGATCAACGCAAATAAAAGTGAAGCAATGCCAATGAATAATGCAGATTTCACAAAGTTTAAGAAAGAATCACCATTTAGATGCCAAACACAAGCAATCCGATACCTAGGTATTAGATTAGATAATAATTTAGGCCACCTATACAAATTAAATTATCAGCCATTCATGAAGAAATTACAAGATGACTTAGAACATTGGAAAGAATTGCCACTAACACTGATAGGAAGGGTAAATTGCATTAAAATGAATATCTTCCCAAGGATACAATTCCTATTTCAATCGTTACCAATTCACTTAACAGAGAAATTCTTCAATGAACTAAAGAGAATAATAAGGAAATTTTTATGGAAAGGGAGGAAAACCAAGGATAGCACTAGATAAATTAACAGAATGGTACAAACAAAGTGGTTTGCAGCTACCAAACTTTAAAAATTATTATGGAGCAGCGCAATTAAGGTATCTTAAATCAGGTATTAAATAAAATCACAAAAAGCAACATACCAAAACATCCAGAGATCTTTCTTCTAAGAAATATAAGAATTAGGCCTCAAACTGGATGAAATGCAAAAAAGATATATTATGATAGCCTTAGCTGTAGCAAAAAAAATGTATCAGGTCAACTTGGAAATCAGATTTTTATCAAACAAGGGAAAAACCAGATTGGACCAAGATAGAGCTAGATAAAATAGGGGAGAAGGTACCAGAACATATACTTTATAAGTGGGATAAAAAAACTAGTGCAATATAGAAGTTCACCAGTATTGCACCATTTACTCAACATATGGAAGAAGATTCACGTAGAAAGGAAAAAAACAAATTACCAACTACCAAAATTATTATTGATGCAAAATCAACTAATCCCTTTCACAATAGATAACCTTTCCTTTAGAGAATGGGAGAGAAAATAAATAAAAGAATAGAAAATTGTTTTTTGGGAAATAATTTATTATCATTTGAACAAATGAAGTACAAATATGGAATAACTCATGGTACAATGTTTGCATATCACAAACTGAAAACCTACTTAAAGGACAAATTGGGAATCAGACTGAGTACCAGAAGGAAGCAGCTTTGAATATGTGATTACAGACACAATGATAATAAAAAGATTTATAACAAACATGTACAACAAGCTGCAAGAGAAAGAAAATGATGAAATAAGCTATAAACCAAAACGAAAGTGGGAACAAGATCTAAACATAAAGATAAAAAATGAAATATGGGAAAAGCTATGCTCC
Source organism: Narcine bancroftii (assembly GCF_036971445.1). Taxonomy (NCBI): domain Eukaryota; kingdom Metazoa; phylum Chordata; class Chondrichthyes; order Torpediniformes; family Narcinidae; genus Narcine; species Narcine bancroftii. The sequence goes on along the minus strand of NC_091476.1, from coordinate 52,534,066 downwards.
GGAACTATAAGAAATATAATAAATATGAGGTTACGCATTATACAATATACAATATAATTGATTACACAGGCTATATATCATGCCCCAAAATTTAAATAAATGGGATCCAACAGTATCAGATAGACATTTTCACTGTAAGAAGGAAACGGGAACAACAGTACATGCAATTTGGGCATGTGAGAAAGTGAAAAAGTTTTGGGAAGATCTAAATCAGGTATTAAATAAAATCACAAAAAGCAACATACCAAAAAATCCAGAGATCTTTCTTCTAAGAAATATAAGAATTAGGCCTCAAACTGGATGAAATGCAAAAAAGATATATTATGATAGCCTTAGCTGTAGCAAAAAAAATGTATCAGGTCAACTTGGAAATCAGAAGAGAGCCTGAGAGTACAGCAATAGTACACAGAAATGAATAAATGTATTCCATTGGAAAAAATAACATATAATTTAAAAAATAAAGTCACATTATTTGAACAAATTTGGGAACCGTACATGGAACACAACAGAGAGGGGCTACCGTGAACCTCCACCCCCTAAAATGATAGAATGATAAGAAGACGAAATGAACTGACCCAGTGTGTAAAAGTAGATGACAAAATTTTCTTGTTTAGTTTCATTGTGTGATGACATTGTTTAATGGGTTTATTGTATTGTATATGTTGAATGTTTAATGGATTTGGAGGGGGGTGGAAGGGAGGGGGGAAAAAAGGGGAGAAAATGCCACTATGTATTTTCAAGAGGGAAATATTTGTGTGTAATTTGATTAATATGGTTCATCGTATGAAAAATATATATTTTTTTAAAATTAGTATTAGTATTCTGGTCCCCCACCCCTTTAACGGTTTGGAACAGAGGGCCTCTAAAATCAGAACCCAAATGCAGCTTCTCCACATTGAATATTGACCACCACCACCCCCCACCCCCGCCCACCTCCTCTCTTCTGAATCTGTTGTCTGACTGCAAACCTATTGCTACCAAGAGCAGGAGATATAGCACAGCAGACCGAGATTTCATAAAGTCTGCTCGATTAAAGTATCATCGAACCTAGCACCAGCCCTTGGAGAGTGCAAGTGGTAGTAATAAAAAGGGAAAACAAGTCCAGGCTAGTAATTGACTATAGCCAAACTACTAATCAGTACACACTCTTCAACACATACCCCTCCCTCGAACTTTGCACATGGTGAATGATATTGCACAGTATCTGGTCTATTCGACCATTGACCTGAAAGCTGCTTATCACCAGAATGCAATCCGTTCAGAGGACCATCCATATATGACATTTGAGGCTAACAATCATCTCTATCAATTCCGGAGGGTCCCTTTCGGAATGACTAATGGGGTTTCAACCTTCCAGAGGCAGATGGACAGAATGGTGGAGGAGTATGGGTTGAAGGCTATAATGATAGTGATCATGGTTGAAATGCAACTCGCAATGCTTGACCACATGATTATACTTGGCTACTACCAGGAGCTGACACAGACCAGGACGCACACAGTATGCAGATCTGTAATGGAGATTTGCAGCCTCATGGCCTCAAGGTACTGTTTACAACAACTTTAAAGTAAAGAACCTTTACGTTCATCCATTTGTTGTCTTAAGAACTCACATATATGAATACAAGATGAAACATGGTGTCCGAAGTGGGATGAAGGAAATACATTAAAAGGTAAAATCTAAAGTCAGCAACTGATCAATGAAGAGAAGCTAACAGAGCTGACAGGCAATGTGGCTGAAAATTGGAACAGATTTAAACAGCATTTTGGATTGTATTTAGCGGCAGTCAGAGCTGACAAGAAAAGTGACAAAGTTAACCATATAACCATATAACCACTTACAGCACAGAACAGGCCAGTTCAGCCCTACTAGTCCATGCCGTAGCAAATCCCCACCCTCCTAGTCCCACTGACCAGCACCCGGTCCATACCCCTCTAGTCCCCTCCTATCCACGTAACGATCCAGTCTTTCCTTAAATGTAACCAATGATCCCGCCTCGACCACATCTGCCGGAAGCTCATTCCACATCCCCACCACCCTCTGCGTGAAGAAATTTCCCCTCATGTTCCCCTTATAATTTTCCCCCTTCAATCTTAAACCATGTCCTCTAGTTTGAATCTCCCCCACTCTTAATTGAAAAAGCCTATCCACATTTACTCTGTCTGTCCCTTCTAAAATCTTAAACACCTCTATCAAGTCCCCTCTCAATCTTCTACGCTCCAGAGAAAAAAGCCCCAGTCTGCACAACCTTTCCCTGTAACTCAGACCCTGAAATCCTGTCAACATTCTCGTAAACCTTCTCTGCACTCTCTCTATTTTGTTTATATCTTTCCTATAATTTGGTGACCAAAACTGTACACAGTACTCCAAATTTGGCCTCACCAATGCCTTGTACAATTTCATCATAACCTCCCTACTCTTGAATTCAATACTCCGATTTATGAAGGCCAACATTCCAAATGCCTTCTTCACCACACCATCTACCTGAGTATCAGCCTTGAGGGTACTATTTACCATAACTCCTAAATCCCTTTGTTGCTCTGCACTCCTCAATTGTCTACCATTCAATGTATATGACCTATTTAAATTTGCCTTTCCAAAATGCAGCACCTCACATTTATCTGTATTAAAATCCATCAGTCATTTCTCAGCCCACACCTCCAGCCTTCCTAAATCACCTTTTAATCTACGGTAATCTACCTCACTGTCCACAACACCACCAATCTTTGTGTCATCCGCAAACTTGCTTATCCAATTCTCTACCTCTACAGCCAGATCGTTAATATATATAACAAATAATAGTGTACCCAGGACCGAACCCTGAGGAACTCCACTAGTCACCGGCCTCCAATTGGACAAACAATTGTCTACCACTACTCTCTGACACCTTCCATCCAACCACTGCTGAATCCATTTCACTACCTCCTTATTTATACCTAATGCCTCCACCTTTTTTCCTAACCTCCTGTGGGGAACTTTGTCAAAAGCTTTACTAAAGTCCAAATAGACAACATCCACAGCTTTCCCTTCATCAACCTTTTTTGTAACCCCCTCGAAGAACTCAATCAGGTTTGTCAAGCATGATCTACCCCTGACAAAACAATGCTGCTTACTCCCTATCAATCCTTGTACGTCCAAAAATTTGTAAATAGCATCCCTCAGAACACTTTCCATCAACTTGCCCACCACAGACGTCAGACTTACAGGCCTATAATTCCCAGGTTTGCATTTGGACCCTTTCTTAAATAGAGGAACCACATGCGCCACCCTCCAATCCTTTGGTACCACCCCCGTGGCCAGTGACATCCTAAATATCTCTGTTAATGGCCCCACTAACTGTCCACTAGCCTCCCTGAGTGTCCTAGGAATATTTTGTCCGGTCCGGGAGATTTATCCACCTTTATCCTTTTTAACACAGCCATCACTACCTCCTCGGTTATCCTTATATGCTTCATGACCTCCCCACTATTTTTCTTTACTTCAACTGGTTCAACATTTTTTTCCCTAGTGAATACCGAGGCAAAGAAATCATTCAAAATTTCCCCCATTTCCTCAGACTTCTCACTCAGCCTACCCTCGCTATCTACAAGGGGTCCAATTTTATCTCTCACTAATCTTTTACTTTTAATGTACCTATAGAAACCCTTTGGATTTATTTCTACTCTGTCAGCCAAAGCCTCTTCATGCCTTTTTTTGGCCTTTCTAATTTCTTTCTTAAGATTCCTTCTACACTCCTTGTAGTCCTCCTTCAACTTCTCAGCTCCCTGCTCTTTATACCTCTTGTACACCTCCCTTTTTCTCCTAACCAAATTTCCAATATTCCTTGAAAACCAAGCCTCCCTATGACTTCCAGCCTTTCCTTTGATCCAGACTGGGACATAACTACTCCGTACCCTCAAAATTTCTTTTTTGAATATCCTCCATTTTTCATTAACAGCCTTACCTGTCCCACTCAATACTCCCCAAATCCCTTCTTATTCCTACGAAATTTGCTCTTTTCCAATCCAGAACCTCAACTTTAGGCCTCTCCTTGCTCTTCCTTAAAACTACCCTAAAACTAACAGAATTATGGTCACTAGACCCAATTGGTTCTCCAACATTAATGTCCACTACCTGACCTAGCTCGTTCCCTAACAGGAGATCCAGTATTACACCATCCCGAGTTTGTTCTTCTACTAACTGATTTAGAAAACAATCCTGAACACATTTAACGAACTCCAGCCCATCCAGCCCTCTAACCGTATGGGTATCCCAATCAATGTGTGGGAAGTTAAAATCTCCCAAATCACTACCCTATGATTTTCACACATATATGTTATCTCCCTACAAATTTGTTCCTCTAATTCCCTTGGCCCATTTGGTGGTCTGTAATACACCCCTATTAGCACCCTCTTGCCTCCTCCACCCCTCAATTCCACCCAAACAGCCTCACTGGTCGATCCCTCCATACCATCCTGCCACCTCACGGCAGTAATGTCCTCCCTAACAAGCAGAGCAACTCCTCCTCCTTTTTTACCCCCTGATCTATCACATCTAAAACAAATGTATCCCGGAACATTAAGTTGCCAGTCCTGCCCCTCCTGTAGCCAGGTCTCACTAATTGCCACAATATCGTGACCCCAAGTATCTATCCATGCTTTCAGCTCATCTACCTTGTTCACTATGCTTCTTGCATTAAAATATATGCATCTCAGAGAATGACCCTCACATATATTCTCTTTTTTACCTTCTACCCTAATCTCCATCCTACCTTTGTTATCTTTTTTGTTCCTAGCTAGGTGGATATATTCCCTGGACACTGCTCTCACCCTCTGTTCCCCACCCCCCTGCCAAACTAGTTTAAATCTACCCCCACAGCTCTAGCAAATCTACTTGCCAGCACATTAGACCCCCTCCAGTTCAAGTGGAGTCCGTCCCTCTTGTACAGGTCCGACCTTCCCCAGAAGAGATCCCAATGATCCAGAAATCTTATCCCTTGCCCCCTGCACCATCTCTTTAGCCACGCATTCATCCTCCACATTTCTACCCTCACTAGCTCGTGGCACAGGCAGAAATCCAGAGATTACTACCTTGGAGGTCCTGTTTTTTAACTTCCTACCTAATTCTACATAATCCTGTTTCAGGACCTCCAAGGTAGTAAGCATCAGTTTTCTTACATGTCATAGGTGATGAACCCCTGGAGGTGTATAATAACTTCACAGATACTGCTGAAGGAGACAAAATGAAACTGGAAAAAATAAAATAATGAAACAGTTTGAGGTATACTGCATACCTAAACATAATGTGAGGCACAGGTTTTTCACTCGTGTACAGAAAACGGAAGAAAGTATTGATCAGTATGTGACTGAATTGAGAAACAGAAGCAAAATTTGTGTATTTGGTGGACTGACCGGCTCGATGATAAAAGTCAGACTTGCTTTTGGTATTCCAGATAATAGTCTAAGGGAAAGACTGCTATGAGAGCAAAATCTAGTCCTGGAAAAAGCCATAGCACTCTGTAGGGCTACAGAAACTAAAAATGCAGGCAAAAGAGCTGTTCAGTGAATCTATCTGTAACATGGATGCAGAGAGCAAGAACAGACATAAACCGTTTAACAAAAAGTACCAAAGTGGAAAGAGAGGTGTGGACACCAAACAAAAATGAAAGGGTCAATCGAAAGCCATGTCGTTGATGCAGTTCACAACACCTACCAAAAAAATGTCCAGCATATGATAAAAAATGCAATATGTGCTACAAAAGCAACCATTATGCCCATTGGTGTAAGAACCTAGTGCAACAAAGCAAGGTTCATACAGTAGTTGAAAGGGAGCTAGAGGAATTCTATGTTGATATTGTGTCTGAAAACAAGAAAGAAAACAGAGACTGGATGATGAGATTAAAAGTGAATGACATATACACAAATTAATGTAATATCAGAGACTGAATTTAAGAAGATTAGACCCAGACCAAAGATGTATGGAACAAAAGTGAAGATAACAGGATATTCAGGTACTGAAATACCAGTGCAAGGAGAATGCATGGTCAAAGTGAAACACAAGGACAAAGAGCATATGCTAGCATTCATCATGGTACAAAAGGATTTACAGGACATACTAGATTTAACAGCCAGTGAGAAACTGAACATGTTAAAAAGAGTCCTCGATTTGGAAAGCAAAGGAAATACAGTCTACGATTAATTCATGAAAGAGTACAATGACCTATTTCAAAGTCTAGGCTGCCTTCCAGGAGAACACACAATCAGAGTGGATAAACATATGCCACAGATAATACATCCATGCAGAAAACTTCTACTTCCACTTCAAAAGCAACTAAAAGCAGAGTTTGACAGGATGGAAAGACTAAACGCGATTCAGAAGATAGACGAGCCAATGGAGTGAGTGAGTTCTCTTGTCGTTGTGGACAAAAAGAATGGAAAGTTTAGAATTAGCTTGGACCCAAGAGATCTAAACAGAGCAATAAGGAGAGAACACTTTAAGCTTCCGATGTGTGAAGAAATCATGTCACAGTTTGCAAATGCAAAGTTTTTCAGCAAGTTAGATGCATCATCAGGATATTGGCAATTGAAATTGGATGAAACAAGTTCAAGACTGTGCACATTCAATAGTCCATTAGGCACATACAGATTCCTAAGGTGACCATTCGAAATCGCCTCAGCTCCTGAAGTGGATCACAAAACTATCCACATGGTCTATGAGCACCTGGATGGAGTTGATACCTCAATGGATGACATTATAGTATGGGGAACCACGAGAATGGAGTATGATGAGAGACTAAGGAAAGTACGAGAAGCAACAAGGAAAGCAAACCTGAAGCTGAATAGAGAGAAATGCCAGTTCAGGTTGACAGGAGATATTATTGGCAGTGATGGCATCAGACCAGATCCCAGAAAGATGTCCGTCATTAGGAACATGCCAAGGCCACAATGCAAGAAGGATGTATAGAAGTTTAATGGAATGGTCAACTATGTGAGTAAATTCATATCCAACCTCTCAGAAAAAATGGCTCCATTGTGAAGACTAACAGAAAAGGACATGAGCATGAAAAGTCATAGAGCAAACTAAAGAAACTGCTCACAGTTCTGAGGTTTTACGACCCAGCGAGACCCATCAAGAAATCATCAGCTGCATCACATGGTGGGTTCGGTGCAGATTTAAATTTAAATTTATTACATTTAAAAAGGACCTGAGAGGCATCTTTTTCACAGATGGGTCTTTGGAAAGAACTGCCAGATAAGTGGTAGAGACGGGGGCAACGGCAATGTTTAAGAGGCCATTGAACAGTGCAGTGCAGGGCAGGCCCTTCAAAACATGGGTCTGTGCCCAACATGACATTGAAATCATATTAAAAATCTGTTGCTAGCACCTGGTGGATATCCATCCATCTTCTTCAAATTTGTATGCCAATCGAGAAATCTCTTCAATGTTCCTATTATTTCTGCTTCCACTATTGCTCAGGATGGCACAGTTAGTGATGCTAGTTAATGCAATGCTCTTACAGTGCCAGGGAACCAGGTTCGAATCTGGCCTTGTCTGTAAGGAGTTTGTATGTTCTTCCCTTGTCTATCTGGATTTCTTTTATGTGCTCTGGTTTCCTCTCACCTTTAAAAACATTGGTTAATTAGGTATAATTAGGCAACATGAGCTTGTTACTGAGGTGTATGTTTAAATTTAAAAAATACATTTAAAATGTAATTATTCCTGGCTGGCCATTCCAGGAAATCACCACTCTTTGTGTAAAATATTTGTTTCTCACATCTCTATTAAATATCTCACTTTAAATGTCCACTAGTGTAGGACACTCTGCCCTGGGATAAAGATTCTGATTCTGAACCCTATCAATATCTCAAATGATTCGATACTCCTCTATCAGGTCTCCCCTCAGCCTCCTATATTCCAGTGAAAACAATCTTAGTATGTGCAATCTCTCCCCATAACTCATCCCCTCTTAACCAGGGAATATCCTGGTTAACATTCCCTGTATCCTTTCCAAAGCCTTTGCATCTTTCCTGTAATGAAGTGACCAGAACGCCAACAATCTTTGTATTATCTGCGAACTTACTAACCCATTCACCTACCTTTTCATTCTAATCATTTACATATATCATAAGACACCAGGGTCTCAACATAGATCCCTGCGGAACACCACTGGTCATGATTCCAGTCTGTATAGTTCACCACTACCACCACTACCCTCCACCTTCTATGCTCTAGCCAATTTTGTATCCAAACTATCAATGCACCATGGATCTCATGTATCAGCATCTTCTGAGTCAACTCACCATGAGAGACTTACTAAAGTCCATGTAGACAGCATCCATTGCCCCAACCATCTATGTCACCTCCTAAAAAAACTTGGTCAAATTGGGAGGACATGACCCACCTCTTCCAATGCCATCACTAATCTGACCATGACTTTTCAAAAGAGCATAAATCCTATCCAAAAGTATCCTTTCCAGCAGTTTCCCTATCCTGATATGAGGCATTGCCAGAATTATCTATTTTTCCTTTTTGAACAAAGGAAAATATTAGCTATTCTGCGGTGCTGTGTGACCTCTCCTGTTACTAATGAGGAACTTTGCCAAGGCCCCATCAATCTCTTCACCCAGCTCTTGTCTACCCTGATGGTCTTCAAAATACCTAATACCCCCTCTTTCTTAAAATTCCCTAATGCATGAGCATTCTCCATATTCTGCTCCCTGTCACCATCCATGTTCTTCTCCTTGGTAAACACTGATGCAAATTATTCAGTTCCTTCGATTCCAAACATCAATTCTTTCCTTTATCCTTGGGTGATCCTGTCTTCTCCCTGATTAACCATGATCACATGAAGGATGGGGCAGGCTAGAGGGGCCAAGTGGCCGAGCCGTGTTCCTATTTTCTTGTGTTGTATGAGCATCCCTTGTTTTTAATGTCATCCACTTGCTTTTAATGCGTTTAAAATGTCTTGGGGTTTTATTATCTTCTGGTGGCCAATTACATTTCTTGACCCCTTTCGACCTTCTTAATGCCCTACCAGAGCTCTTTCCTGCAAACCTTATATTCCTCCAGGGCCCTGTCTGTTCCTTGAATCTCCTTTTTCTTCTTGACTCAGCTCGTTTCGACTGATCCAAGAAGAGGTTTAGAGGGAAATGGGCTGACCAGAGACAAATGGGACTAGCTTGGTCAACATGAACATTGGGCTAAAGGGCCTAATTCTGTGATGTAAAGCTCTCTAACTCTGAATTGAAAGTGAATGCTCCCAACAACATTTAAAACATTGTAGTGTGCTGTGAGAGAGCAGTCGAACAGACTGGAGACACAGGCTCAAGTGTCACAGCAGAGTATTTATTCAAACTTCATGCGCTTGCTTATCAGGCCGGCAGTCGGACCGCGCGTACGTCCCACTGCTTGTGTTACACTGATGCAAGTTCTGGAGTGGAAGAGAGGGATGCGTGGTGCCAGCTTTGTTGCGACTGCCCCGCTGACCGTGCGTAATAAGCGGGGCCGGTTCATCATGGCAAAGTTTCCGTGTCGCTACAACATATCAAATATTGAATGAACAGGGTCTAATTATTCCCTTAGGCCAGTCAAATCTTGCTTCACTGAATCATCTACACAGTCCAAGAAAAATGCCTCAGTCCCATGAGTTAATGGTCAAACAGAAAGAAGTGACACAGTAGTATTCAGATGCATGACACTGGGAATCAATGGTCCATGGAAGCCTGGCAGCAATCTTCAACATGCTGATGGAACCATACCCCACATCCAACTTCCATGTGCCACTTGACCAAATATTTGCTCTCCACAGATGCTGACTGACCTAATGAGTATCTCCTGCTTCAGACCAAACATTTGCCCGTGCTTGGCCATTGATGAATTTCTTCCTTTGAGTCCTTGACAACAGAGCACATCTGCACTTCAGGTTCTGGGGAACTTGTTGCCTCTCCTACTTTTCTGGCTACAGAGTATTTTCACCAGTTGGAAACTCATGGACACAGGGACATAGTTACAAGTTAATAGGGAAGTCATTTAAAATTGAGGGGTGTAAAAACTTTGACTCTCAGAGGCTAGCAAATCTCCAGAATTCTAAGGATGGTGGAGGCCAGATCATTTGAAGAAATTATGGAGAAAATCAATTAAATATAGATGAAAGTTGGTGGAAATGAGGGTTCCAAGGGACTAGTACAGAGGAGCAGTTGAGGCCAGCATTGATCAACTGAAGGGTGGGGAGGCTTGAGGGGGCTTGAGTAGACCCAGTCTACTCAATCTTTCTTTGTATTCTAGCTCCTGCAATCCAGGCATCGTTGTAGTAAATCTTCTCTGCACCCTCTCTTCCTTATTGATATCCTTCCTATAAGTTGAACTGCATACAATATTCCAAACCTGCCTTGAACAGACTCAACATCACCTCTCAGCTCCTAAATTCTATGCTTACCTGTAGTTTTTTTTACAAAAGTACCTGTTCAGCTGCAGCAAGTAAGAATCTCAGTGCATGTGTACATTGTACAATGTATATGACAATAAACTCATCACCAACCAAATGAGGCCAACTTTGCTTCACTGGAGTCTCCCTGCATCACTCACGAGATTCAAAAATGTTGCAACCTCCTCTGTTGCTGCACTCTCGATCATCGTTCCTTGAAATATCTCCTTCTTCGAATGACCCTGTTTCCAAATACTTAGTGACATCCTGGCCTCCTTCTGCCAGACTCTTTCTGTCATCCTTGGTAGTTTATCTGTATCTGGTAAACACAGAGAAAGGGACAATCTTGAGCTTAATACAAAAAGAGGAGAAAAAAATGTCATTGAGGTTAAATACTGATGTAGGTAATCGCACAAATGAAAATCAGGAAGGAACTTGTTGATTCTGAGCTGGTTCTTGCAATTCTTTCTTTGGCTTGGCTTCGCAGACGAAGATTTATGGAGGGGGTAAAATGTCCACGCCAGCAGCAGGCTCGTTGGTGGCTGACAAGTCCGATGCGGGACAGGCAGACACAGTTGCAGCGGTTGCAGGGGAAAATTGGTTGGTTGGGGTTGGGTGTTGGGTTTTTCCTCCTTTGCCTTTTGTCAGTGAGGTGGGCTCTGTGGTCTTCTTCAAAGGAGGTTGCTGCCCGCCAAACTGTGAGGCGCCAAGATGCACGGTTTGAGGCGATATCAGCCCACTGGCAGTGGTCAATGTGGCAGGCACCAAGAGATTTCTTTAGGCAGTCCTTGTACCTTTTCTTTGGTGCACCTCTGTCACGGTGGCCAGTGGAGAGCTCGCCATATAACACGATCTTGGGAAGGCGATGGTCCTCCATTCTGGAGACGTGACCCACCCAGCACAGCTGGATCTTCAGCAGCGTGGACTCGATGCTGTCGACCTCTGCCATCTCGAGTACTTCGACGTTAGGGATGAAAGCGCTCCAATGAATGTTGAGGATGGAGCGGAGACAACGCTGGTGGAAGCGTTCTAGAAGCCGTAGGTGATGCCGGTAGAGGACCCATGATTCCGAGCCGAACAGGAGTGTGGGTATGACAACGGCTCTGTATACGCTTATCTTTGTGAGGTTTTTCAGTTGGTTGTTTTTCCAGACTCTTTTGTGCAGTCTTCCAAAGGCGCTATTTGCCTTGGCGAGTCTGTTGTCTATCTCGTTGTCGATCCTTCCATCTGATGAAATGGTGCAGCCGAGATAGGTTAACTGGTTGACCGTTTTGAGTTTTGTGTGCCCGATGGAGATGTGGGGGGCTGGTAGTCATGGTGGGGAGCTGGCTGATGGAGGACCTCAGTTTTCTTCAGGCTGACTTCCAGGCCAAACATTTTGGCAGTTTCCGCAAAGCAGGACGTTTAGCGCTGAAGAGCTGGCTCTGAATGGGCAACTAAAGCGGCATCGTCTGCAAAGAGTAGTTCACGGACAAGTTTCTCTTGTGTCTTGGTGTGAGCTTGCAGGCGCCTCAGATTGAAGAGACTGCCATCCGTGCGGTACTGGATGTAAACAGCGTCTTCATTGTTGAAGTCTTTCATGGCTTGGTTCAGCATCATGCTGAAGAAGATTGAAAAGAGGGTTGGTGCGAGAACACAGCCTTGCTTCACGCCATTGTTAATGGAGAAGGGTTCAGAGAGCTCATTGCTGTATCTGACCCGACCTTGTTGGTTTTCGTGCAGTTGGATAATCATGTTGAGGAACTTTGGGGGGCATCCGATGCGCTCTAGTATTTGCCAAAGCCCTTTCCTGCTCACGGTGTCAAAGGCTTTGGTGAGGTCAACAAAGGTGATGTAGAGTCCTTTGTTTTGTTCTCTGCACTTTTCTTGCAGCTGTCTGAGGGCAAAGACCATGTCAGTAGTTCCTCTGTTTGCACGAAAGCCGCACTGTGATTCTGGGAGAATATTCTCGGCGACACTAGGTATTTTTCTATTTAGGAGAATCCTAGCAAAGATTTTGCCTGCAATGGAGAGCAGCGTGATTCCCCTGTAGTTTGAGCAGTCTGATTTCTCGCCTTTGTTTTTGTACAGGGTGATGATGGTGGCATCACGAAGATCCTGAGGCAGTTTTCCTTGGTCCCAACAAAGCTTGAAAAACTCATGTAGTTTGACATGCAGAGTTTTGCCGCCAGCCTTCCAGACCTCTGGGGGGATTCCATCCATACCTGCTGCTTTGCCACTTTTCAGTTGTTCGATTGCCTTATATGTCTCATCCTGGGCGAGGATGAGCCTTAGGGGCTTTTGAGGGAGCTGGAGCAGGGCGGAATCTTGGACTGAGCGGTTGGCACTGAAAAGAGATTGGAAGTGTTCTGACCATCGGTTGAGGATGGAGATCTTGTCGCTGAGGAGGACTTTGCCATCTGAGCTGCACAGCGGGCTTTGGACTTGGGGTGAGGGGCCGTACACAGCCTTTAGAGCCTCGTAGAAACCCCTGAAGTCGCCAATGTCCACGCTGAGCTGGGTTCGCTTGGCGAGGCTAGTCCACCACTCATTTTGGATCTCCTGGAGTTTGCGCTGAAGATGGCTGCATGCGTGACAGAAGGCTTGTTTCTTCTCTGGACAGGACGGCTTTGTAAGGTGAGCCTGGTGGGCAGCTCGCTTCTTTGCCAGCAGCTCCTGGATTTCCTGGCTGTTTTCGTCGAACCAGTCCTTGTTTTTCCTGGAGGAGAAGCCCAGTACCTCTTCAGTGGATTGCAGTATGGTAGTCTTCAACTGATCCCAGAGGGTTTCAGGGGACGGGTCCGTGAGGCGGATTGCATCGTCGAGCTTTGCTTTGAGGTTTGCCTGGAAGTTTCCTCTCGCTTCGTCTGACTGCAGGTTTCCAACATTGAACCTCTTTCTGGGGGCTTTACTGTTCCTGGGTTTTGGCTTGAAGTGAAGGTTGAGCTTGCAGCGAACCAGCCGGTGGTCAGTGTGGCATTCCGCGCTGGGCATGACCCTGGTGTGGAGCACATCTCGTTTGTCACTTTCTCGCACCAGGATGTAGTCCAGGAGGTGCCAGTGTTTGGATCGGGGATGCATCCAGGTAGTCTTAAGGCTGTCCCTCTGCTGAAAAAGGGTGTTTGTAATGACAAGCCGCTGTTCTGCGCAGAGCTCCAACAGGAGGCGCCCATTGTCTTTGCACTTTCCGACGCCATGCTTGCCCAGGATTCCTGGCCAGGTTTCTGAGTCTTTGCCGACGCAAGCATTGAAGTCGCCAAGGATAACAACCTTGTCGGCTGTAGGGGTGCGTTGAATGAGGTTGCGCAGATCAGTGTAGAACTTGTCCTTTTCTGCTGGTTCCGCCTGGAGGGTTGGAGCATAGACACTGATGAGGGTGATGAGACGCTTGTTTTGAAGGGGGAGTCGCATGGACATGATCCGGTCCGAGTGGCCTGTCGGGAGGTTTTTGAGTTTGGAGGCAATGGAGTTCTTGACCATGCAGCCTACACCAGATAGGCGTCGTTCATCCATAGGCTTGCCAGACCAGTAGAGTGTGTAGCCCGCGCCGTGTTCTTGGAGGCTGGTTACATCTGCAAGGCGGACTTCACTGAGAGCGGCTATGTCGATGTCAAGTCTGAGGAGTTCATGTGCGATGAGGGCAGACCGACGCTCAGGTCGGTGGCTGTCAGCCTTGTCTAGCATGGTTCTGATGTTCCAGCATGCTAGCTTGAGTTTGTGAGCATCTTTTGAGGGGGAGGACATGGAGGGGGAGGACGTGGAGGGGGAGGACGTGGACCTGTCCTCGGGCCTGCGCAAAGGAGCTTTTAGGTGGAGTGCAGTGCGCGCAGTACTGGCCTCACCCTTTACACCCATGGTTCGCGTGCCGTGGCCAAGCAAGCTGGGACGTGGCAGCGAGGTCCTTGGGTCATAGGTTTTATATCGGAGTGTCCTTCTCCTATGCAGGTTTCTTACCCGGGTTGGAGGGGTCTGCCTCCCCTCTTAGGTCGGTCCATATTGCCCGGACCGGACACAGCACAGGGAGCAGCGGTGGCTTCTTTTAATCCACCAGAGTCCCAGCAGCTCCACTTCCATCAATCACCCACACTACGATAAACAGAAAATGTTCGCGTGATTAGACTGCGGCTGATGGCCGATCTCCGGGAAATGCTGAGTCATTGCCCGCTGTCCTTCTTCTCTCCCTTGTGCACCATTCTCACGTGACGCCGACCGTTAATAATGGATAAGGATAACACATTTTCAAAATTCACTGAAATTACTAAAAACCGGAGATTTTAACTCATCAAATTTATTAGTAAGAAATCAAGATGATTGCCCTAAATCTTGTCCCAGCCTATAAGGGTCTGATAGTATCCAAATCGAAGGAGAGTGCTGGTGCTTTAACCAGAATCATCTCTTGCCTTTGCTCTCACTCTAATTCCTTGCCAACCCAGAGGTCTTTCTGGTTTAAACCTTCTCACTGTACCAGGTCTAGCATGACAGCAAACTTGAACGATCTCTATCAGATACATCCCCTCTTCCACCTTCTCTGCATTTCATCAAGCTTGTTTTTTTTTCTTTCTCCCAGTTCTGATGAAGGGTCTTCAGCCTGAAACATTAACTTCTTTTCCCACAGATACAACTTGACCTGCCGAGTGTTTCTAGTCATTTTCATTTTTTGTTTCAATTTCAAGCATCTGCAGAATTTTAAAATTATTTTCATCATCTAACACTCTCTTGATTTATGGATGTCCATAGAATATGAGAGGTCAGTACAGGCCTTTTGGCCCACCATGCTGTGCTGACTGCTATAAACGACTCCACTATCTAAGCCTTCCCTACCTCACACCCATAACCCTCTATTTTTCTCACATCCATATAAATGTCTGACAGTCTTTTAAATGTCCCTGTTGTATTAGCCTCCACTACTACCCCTGGCAATGCATTCCAGGCACCCACTATTACTCTGGGTAAAAAAAACTTAACCTCTTCTCCCCTAAACTTTCCTCCCCTCACCTTAAATAGATGCTCTCTCATATTTGCTAATGTCACCTCGGGAAAAAGGTGCTGGCTGTCCACTCTATCTATGCCTCTCATAATCTTGTAGACCTCCAGTAAGTCATCTTTCTTCACTCCAAAGAGAAAAGCCCTTGCGTCATAAGGTACATTCTCCAATCCAGCCAATATGCTGGTAAATCTTCAGGCGTGAGCTGTGTGTGTGGTGGAACACGGTAGTACAGGTTTGACCTCACTGGGCTGTTCAGGCTGGCCCACCTTCATCCCTGTAACTTCTCCTATTGGAGCTCCATTGAGAGAGTCCCCGCCGACTACATCACAGTGTAATATGGTTGCTGCAGAGAAATGGATCAGAGGTCAAATTACAGGACCATAATAGTGGTAGAGAAGATCACTGGAGTCTCCCTCCTCCCCCCGTTGACAGGATCTATTGGGATTGTTGTCTGAAGAGGGTTTGCAAAATCATTGAGGACCCCTTCCACCCTGCACACACCATCTTTCAGCTGCTTCTGTCTGGGAAGCGATGCAGGAGTATCAGACCCAGCACCACCAGGCTGAGGAACTGCTTCTTCCCACGGGCAGTGAGAACGCTGAACGACCAAAAGAACTGCTCACACTACTATCTGAGACTCTCATTTGTACATATTTATTATCTGTCTGTTTGTGTGTTACGTCTGGTCATGTGTCTGCGTGTTTTGCACCGAGGACTGAAGAATGCTGTTTAAGTACAACCCAATGAAACAGATGACAATAAACTTGACTCAACTTTGATCTCCTCTGCACCCTCTCCAAAGCTTTCACATCCTTCCTGTAATGAGGCAATCAGAACTGAATGCAATAGATAATTTAGATGGAAATCCTTTGTTTAAGAAAGCTGAGAAAAAGAAAACAGGAAGTCGTTGATGAGCACTGAGAGAAATGTAATGTACATATTCCAAGATGTCTGATAAGCTAGATTTCTTTCCATGACAAAATAACATAACTAGAAGATTGGGGAACATTTACGACTGTAGATGTGCAATGCCTTAAACCATTTGTTGGGATTCTGGAGCAGAGAGTAACAGCAAAACTAAAAGTTCATGGGATTTCTACTTAATTTTGAAATGAGGGACTTGTGAT
The DNA here is from genome assembly GCF_036971445.1 of Narcine bancroftii. NCBI lineage: Eukaryota > Metazoa > Chordata > Chondrichthyes > Torpediniformes > Narcinidae > Narcine > Narcine bancroftii. The sequence goes on along the minus strand of NC_091476.1, from coordinate 52,517,573 downwards.
GACACAAGGATCTACACTGGTGCTCCCCTACTTCCCTATTCATGGTACTGAGTTGGATGTCACCAGATATCAAAGCATATAAATAATACAAAAGGGTGAGAGAAAACCTTCATCGAGATTGGAGAAATCAAATACAATGAGACATTGACAATGACCCAGAGTAGGCAAAATGTAGGCTGATGGACATCAACGCAGGTGAATGTGGGGACAGCTTAGAGATACAAGGTCAATTTTAAGCGCTAGTTAGTAGCTAAGGGAAATTTAATGAGACTGAGGGATATTTTAGAATAGATAATTATGGAATGTCACATCCAAAAATATTCAAGAAGCCAAATGATGAAGATATGCATTTACAATGACTTACTGAATAATGAAGGGAGGCTATGCAGCCCATTTAGCCTCTGCTGTTATTTTGTGACTGACTAATCCTGTTAGATCAGCATTTTCCCTGAACCTTTCATATTTTTAAACCTATTTAATTTTCTGCTGAAGACCACAATTCAAACTGATTTGGTCACACTAAAATAAGCACTAGGGGAATAGTAAAAACACTCAATGCTGGTGAAACTCAGAAGGTCAAACAGGTCCAAAGGCAGAAATACAGAACCGACGTTTCGGGCTTGAACCCTTCATCAAGGTATGGAAAAATGTCGGCAGGCTAGATCAGGGAATGGTTTCCTCATCCTCAGGCCTGCTTTGATTCTATTGATAAAACAATGTCCTTTTTTGGTTCACAGCTCTTCCCGTAAAGGAAACAGTTGCTCTCAACTTGCTTTGTCTGGACAATGCACGTCTTGAAGGTGTTATTCAAATGACCTCCCAATTTGCTCTGCTTTGAGGAGAATGATACGGATTTCTCCAACCCACCATCTGACCTGGAGCCACTTCAATAAATTGACTCTGTCCCTTCCCAGAATGTGAATCGACACAATTGGCAGGCAGTTCCATGCTAAAAATGCTTCAAGCCACCTTTCTTGTTTTATTCGTACTGCATCTACAGCATGTGCATGGCTCAAGATCTGTATGGAATCTTTTTCCCCCTGCTATACAAATTTGACAACTTATGTTCATTTATCCTCAGAAACTTGGAAACGCCTCTTCATTCAATAGCCCAGAGACAAGTGGAATTTTCTACAACAGAAATTCCCTCATTTGAAAATGTGGATGGAAAATGGAAAATGTAGAGGGAAACTATATAATAAATGGCAAGACCCTGCTGTCCAGAGAAATCTTGGGGTGCAAGTTCATAGTTCCCTGAAAGTAACAACACAAATAGATAGGGTGGTAAACAAGGTGCACGACATGCTTGCTTTCATCAGTCAGGGCATTGTATACAAAAGTCAGGAAATTACATTGTAGCTGTCTAAAACATTCATTATATTTGGAATATGGTGGGCAGTTCTAGTGCTGCATTACAGAAAGGATGTGGAGGCTTTGGAGAGGGTGAGAAGCGGATGCCAGGATGTTGTCTGGATTGGGGTTTATTCACGAGGCGGAGAGTTTGGACAAACTTGGATTGTTTTCTTTGGGGCATCGAAAGCTGAGGAATAACCCGGTAGTAGATTGTAATGAAGGGCAGAATATCAAATCTGCTTGCCATAGGTTTAAGGTGAGAGGAGTTACACCCCATTCTCACACTGACATCACTGACGATAGCCTCTTGTACTGACAAACCAAGATTATCCGCAAATTGGAAGAACAACATGCAATATTCAAACTAGGCATCCTCAAACCAAGTGGCATTAACACTGACTTTTCCAGTTTCTGTTAGGTTCCTCCCCTGTCTCTCGCTCTCTCTTCCTGTCCTCCAGCTCCTTACCCCTATCCTCTCCATTCCACAAGCTACCCTTACCCCAACACTTCTGTTTTTTCTCTTCTGCCCTCCCACCCTTTTACTTGTGCTCCTCCCCTGCTCCTTTCCCCCTCCTCTCCTTCCCTTACCTTTATATTCACGTGGCTGCCTGCTTTTCACTCATAACTTGATGAAGGGCTCAGCATGAAATATCAGTAACCCTCTACTTCCTACAGATACTGGTTGACCTGCTGAGTTTCTCCAGCACTTTTGTGTATTGCACGAGAAAATTTGAAAGAGATGTGCAGGGCAATTTTTTTTTACACACTGAGAGTGACGAGTACCTGGGATATGTTGCCAGGGATTTGATGGAAGCAGATATAATAGTGGCAATTAAGAGACATTTTGACAAACAGGCAGAGATATACTGTAGACCAGGCAAGCAGATGGGATTAGTTTAATTTAGCTTGGTCAGCACAGGCCCAATGGGCTGAAGGACCCATTCCAGTGCCGTACTGTTCAATAAGAAAACAGTCTTTACTAGATATGTGTAGAACAGTGGTGCAACTTGTAGAACAACTGGCTCACAGCTCCAGAGTCATGGGTTCAATGACTGTGTCCAATTTGCACGCTCACCCAGTGACCACATGGATTTCCTCTGGTTTCTTCCCTCATGCCAAAGGATGGCAGGTTAATTGGCCACTGGAAATTGTCCTCTGCGTGCAGGGGAGTGGTGGAATCTGAAAATGGAATTAACATCAGATTGGTGTAAAAGGATGGTTGAGGATTGGTGTGAACTGGATTTGCAGAAGGTCCTGTTTCTGTACTGTATCTCTCCACGACTTCTATCTATTCAAAATTGAAAATGCAGATTTTTGGAAGCTGAAGTTTTGTGGAGTTAAGGATGGAGGGGAAATAAAGAAGTCAGGATTTCAGAGAAAGACCGACAAGCTCTTTCGCTCTCTGTGTAGCTCTGGATTGTACACTGTGTCATTCAGATCAAGTCTCACTCCCTCTCTCTTTTTCTATCTCTCCCCCCCCCTACCCCATCACCCTCTCTCCTCATCAGCCTTGGGGAAATGTAAAACTAAAAGCTCATGTGTACAAAGTAGCCAAGAGTAGTGGAAACTGAAGGATTGGGAAAACTTTAAAAGGCAACAAAGGACATTTAACAAGAAATAAGAGAAGGGAAGAAGGATTTTGATGGTAAATTAGCACAAAATATAAAAAAAGATAGCAAAACATTTTATAAATATATAAAACGGAAGAGGATGGCTAGAGTTAACATAGGTCCCTTGGAAGATGAGAAAGGGAAATTATGAGGAAATGGTCGAGACATTGAACAGATATAACCGTATAACATTTACAACACAGAAGCAGACTAACTTGGCCCTTCTAGTCCATGCCGAACACTTTCTTCGTCCTAGCCCCATTGACCTACGCTCAACTTATAACCCTCCATTCTCTCCATATTTTGTGTCAGTCTTCACAGTGGAAGACATGTCCAGCATGCCAAAGAGTGGTATTAGTGATGTGAAGGGAGGTGAGGGCCTTGATAAAATAATTGTTATAAAAGAGACAGTGAAGAACAAACTAATAGGACTGAATGTGGACATATCGCATGGTATTTATGGGTTCATCCCAGGTTACTGAAGGAAATGGCGAGAGTTAGAGTCATTTACCAAAATTCTCCGGATTCTGAGCAGATCCGGCAGATTGGAAGACAGCAAATGTTATACCACTTTTTAAAAAGAGATGTAGACAGAAGACGGGTAACTATTGGCCAGATAGCTCAACGTCTGTAGTTGGGAAAATACTTGAAGCTGTCATTAAGGATGAAATAGCGAGACATTTAGAATGAAGGGGTTCCATCAGGCAGATGCAGCATGGATTCAGAAAAGACAGAAAACACTTGAATGACAAACTTTCTTTGAGGATATAATGGGTGCAGTAGATAGAGGGGAACAGGTTAATGTTGTATATTTGGATTTCCAGAAGGCATTTGATAAGGTGACGCACAAGATACAGATGAATGTAGTCGGGGGAAGTATATTGGCATGGATTGAGGATTGGTTCACTGACAGAAGGCAGAGATGCGGGATAAATAGGTGTTTTTCTGACTGACAGACAGTGGGAAGTGGGGGTCCTGCAGGGGTCGGTGCTGGGCCTGCAACTGTTCACCATTTACATTGATGATTTGGAAGAGGGGACAGAGTGTCGTGTAGCCAAGTTTGTGGATGATACTAAATTGAGTGGAAAAGCAAATTGTACAGAGGATATGGAAAGGCTGCAGAAGGATATAGTTAAGTTAGGTGAGTGGGCCAAGGTCTGGCAGATGTAGAACAATGCTAGTAAATGCGAGGTCATCCACTTAGGTAGGAAAAATAGAACAGTAGATTATTATTTAAATGGTGAAAAACTGCAGCATGCTGTAGTGCAGAAGGACCTGGGAGAGCTTGTGCATGAATTGCAAAAAGTTGGGTTGCAGGTACAACAGGTTATTAAGAAGGCAAATGGAATGTTGGCCTTCAACGCTAGAGAAATTGAAGTCAAGAGCAAGGAGGTCATGCTGCAACTGTACAAGGTACAGGTGAGGGCCGCACCTGGAGTACTGTGTGCAGTTCTGGTCTCCAGACTTGAGAAAGGATAGTCTGGCCTTGGAGGCAGTCCAGAGTTCACCAGGTTGATCCCTGAGATGAGGGGGGTTGATCTATGAGGAGTGACTAAATCACCTGGGATTATACTCATTCAAATTCAGAAGAATGAAAGGAGATCTTATAAAAGCATATAAAATTATGGAAGGGATAGATAAGTTAGAGGCAGGAAAATTGTTTACATTGGTAGGTGAAACCAGAACTAGGGGACACAGCCTCAAGATACAGGGGAGTAGATTTAAGGTGGAGATGAGGAAAAACTGTTTTTCCCAGACAGTAGTGAATCTGTGGAATTCTCTGCCCAGGGAAGAGGTTGAGGTGATTTCATTAAACATATTTAAGGTTCAGTTGGATAGATTTTTACATAGAAAAGGATTTAAGGGATATGGGGAAAGGGTAGGTAGGTGGAGTTGAGTTAATGATCAGATCAGCCATGATCTTATTGAATGGGGGAGCAGGCTTGACGGGCCGGATGGCCAACTCCTGCTCCTGTTTCTTATGGTGCCTTTGGATTGCACACTGTGTCACAGAGCGTCTCTCTCTCTTCCTCTGCTGGGGATCTGTCACCGCATTCACATCCATCGAAGTATCTCTCCCCCACCCCCCTACCCCAGCTAATAACTGTTTCCCTCACTGACATACCTCTAGTTTCCCTCTGTGTCACACATTGTTCATCAAGTCATGCACTCAAAAGAATTATGGTCCCTTGGGAAGACATTTTTGTCATATTTTCAAGGGGTGTCTCTCAGTCCTGAGGCTCCCTGCTGCTGGACAAAATGTGAGAACAATGGAAATAAGTGGGGCTGGTGGAAGCAGCTACACCAGAGGGGGTGGTGTGATCTTCGACTATTTGCCATCTTTGAAGGGATTTTCATTCTTCCTTTCTTTTCCTCCTTTCCATTTTATTGCGGTTCACATGGCAATCCTTTGCTGCCCTTTGAAGAGCAAGCAAAAATACAATTCTGGAGCAACTCAGCAGGTCAAACTGTGTACTTTAAATAGCAAAGATAAAGATACATAACCGACCTTTCAGGCTTGAGCCCTTCATCGAGGTATGAACAAAATGTTAGCCAATGACAGTGTTTGTTATTGCACCATCTAAGCAGACAACACAAGTAGCAACCTTAGTCAATGCTTTACTGTTAAACTCAAACAACACTATCTACAATGGGAGCTTCACGTAATGGTGTCTGGTATCAGCCAAGCTCCGTTTTCAACTGCCACATTTCAAAGGGACTCGCGCATGCGCAGTAGCATTGTGGCGAGTGGCTATAACACAATTGCCGTGGGTGCAGAGCAGCTGATGGGAGCAGCTGTCCACATCCCTTTTCTTGAGCAACCCCACATGTACCAAAAATCAATGTTGGTGCTGTGCACCACAAGAGTTTCAGTTCAGCAATGAACAGCTAGTCCAGTTTAGTCCTGCTATTATGACTTGGGCCCAGCACATGTTACGTAGTAGCCACTGGTGGAAGTGGATGCTTGGGGTGCTTCAGCCCAAGAGGATGCTCCATCCGTGGTCTCAGGGGTGCAGCCATTAGTTTCATGGGTTGTTGCTGAGGCAGCTCTGCCTATCCCAGGTTCACATTCCAGATCCTGGTGTATAGTCTCATCAGGAATGGTTTGGGATGGGGGTGGCTCCCTTATGGGTAGGATGTGTCGATGGTTTATTCGATGCACCCTTCCTTCTGATTTTACCAGATATGACCAGGACTTTTGGCAGCTCCTTTTGACTATGCCCATGCTGTCGTAACCTTGTGGAATCTGCATCCTTATGACTTGCCCTTCTGCTAATTGCTCAAGTGGCTGGCTATTTCTGTCATAGCATTTTTTCTGTATTAGTCTCCTGTTTAGTAGCCGGGACTTAATTTCTCATGGGTCCTTTAGCTGGGTCGCCCGCGTCTGCCTGGACATGAGTCTTTGCGCTGGAGAGCCCAATGTGGTGTTGCGAGGGATGTTCCTTAGGTGCAGCAGGTTAAGGAACACATCGTCTTCTCCCTGTGGGAAATCTCCATGAACTGCTTCACGCTTCTCATGGCTCTATCAATTTGGGTGCAAGTTTCCGGTATCACTTTGGACCAAAACTGTTATTTATAATTTTGTTTCCCTCATTTTTCTTTCTTTATTTTCATCAATTTCTTTCCCAATCTCACATCTCACTTCTTTGTCCATTCCAGTCCCTTCTCCAACCCTTTGTTCCTCCTCAGTCCTGATCTTCTGCTGCCTAGCAGAGCTACTGTCCCACTCAACTCCCTGTTCCATCTGCCTCACTCAGTCGATACCGTAACATAAACCTGTGGCTCAAACATTACCCCCCATTTATCAAGGCGCATTCACTTGTCAGAGTCGTGGAGCCGTGGCATGAAAGCAAGCCAACTTCAAGGACAAGAGGGCTCAACTTCAAGATTGAAAGCCGTCTACTACAACAGAGATGTGGAGGAATTTCTTCATCTGGAGGGTGGTAAATCTGAGGAATTTGTTGCCTCAGGTGATGTGGAGACCAAGTTATTGGGTGTATTTAAAGGAGAGATTGATAGGTTCTTTGTTTAGCCAGGGCATCATAGGATATGGAGAGAAGGCTAGTCAGTGAGACTGAGTGGGAAAATGGAGCTAAATGGTAGGGCATACTCGATGGGCTGAATAGCCTATTTCTGCTCCTATGTCTTGTCTTATGGTCTAACTCAAAATTAAAAAGCGCAAGATTCACCGGGCTATTCCCTGGGATAGGAGGATTGTCTGATCAAGAGGGGTTAAACCAGTGGTTCTCAACCTTTATCTTTCCATTCACATACCACTTTAAGTATTCCCTGTGCCATAGGTGCTCTGTGATTAGTAAGGAATTGTTTAAGGTGGGATGTGAGTGGAAAGAAAAAGTTTGAGAACCACTGTTTTAATTGTACTTAATTGATTTGTTATGTGCACGGTTTCATAACTCCAAAGGAAATGGACCAATGACAATTTTTCTCAAGCAAAATATTTCAGTAACAATTGGGTCTAGAGCAGTGATTCTCAACCTTCCCTTCCCACTCACATCCCACCTTAAGCAATCCCTTACTGATCACAGAGCACCGATGGCACAGGGATTACTTAAATTGGTATGTGAGTGGAAAGAAAAAGGTTGAGAACCAATGGAACAGATTGGATCCCCATTCCTTGGAGTTTAGAAAAATGAGCTGTGATCTTATTAAAACATAAAGGATCCTGATAGGCCTTGGTAGGGTAGATTTTGGGATGTTTTCACTAGTAACTGCTATGAAAGAACAGCTGGCAATTAGGGAAAGACTTTATGACAGCATGGAAAGACAGCTGGCAGGAGGGAAAAGATTCCGCTGGGGTTTCCACAGGTTAACTAACCACGGAAGTGGGTTCCAGCATATAAGGTGCGTGAGTCCCACCCAGTCTTGGCTACGAAAACTTGTAAGAAGAAGACATCACCTGAGTCAGCGAGAGCAAGGGCGGAAGATGACTCATCAGCAGATAACTGGTACAGGAATGGAGCAGACAATGAGTTGGATGATCAGCATACCTGAGGCTGCAACAGCTGGAGTAGGACACAAGCACCAGAGTTGCACATGTGGCTGGTCAAAGGTTACTTCCACTAGAGGCATGAAAATACAGGAAAGGATGCCTGAAGAAGGGACAACAGGGACCTCGCATCGACAGCTACTTTTTGAGAAGCAGGTCGAGTCAATCAACTGAGGTTCAGCAGCAGGATAAAACCCAAAGTCTGCATGACATCAATACCCCTGTCCTAGCAGAGGAAGAGCAAGGCACAGGAGAACAACTCAAACCCAGCCCATGACAACCGGCATCAGAAAAGAAGATCCAGGGGAGAAAGCCATTGATCAAGTGGCCAAAATCCTGTGAGAAGGTAATGTGGGGGGAGGTCAGTGCTGACCTCTTCAACTTCTTAGAGACACGCAGAGGCAAACCCATGAAGAAGTTGGAAAGAATGGGGAAATTAATCTACAGCTATGGGGCAGAATGTTTTTGGAGTGCAAGAGAGGAAGAAGACTACACCGATGATCCCCACCAAGTCCAGGATAGATCATCTGGTGAGAGAGGTGGCAGCTAAAGAAACAATGGAGGAAAGCCACTGAGGAGGAGAAGGAAGGCATAAAACTGTTACAAGCAAATATCAGGATTGTGACACTGAGGAGAGCTAAGAGCACAGGAAGAAGGAGTGGACAAGATCAAGCTTCTATAAAGTGTGTGACGGGTCTCTTCACAGGGGAGAAGAGTGGAAATTTCTTAGTGTCAAGGGCAGAACTGGAAAAGCTCTACAAAGACAACCAACACCACAAAGAGATCACCATCCCACCTGATATGCCACCAATCCATCCATCAGAACACCAACCAAGATATCAGATCACCTAGATGGAGTGAGGTGGAGAAAACTGTTGCCATATAGGCTGTACAACTATGCATCAGGTGTCCCATGGTTCCTATGGAGGGTCATGAAGGTGGTATGGCATAGCCAGGAGATACCAACATCCTGGCAGAGAGCAGGAGGAATCCTGATCCCAAAGGAAAAAGGTTCATCATAAATCAGCCAATTCCGCCAGATCAGTCTCCTGAACATTGAGGGCCAAATTTTCTTTAGCGTGGTGGCTCATCGGCTGTCAAGATATCTACAAAGAAACCATCTGATTGATACATCAATACAGAAAGCTGGGATCTCGGGTATCTCTAGCTGTCTGGAACATGCTTGTACAATCTGGCATCAGATCCATGTCGCCAAGAAGGAGGGATCAGATCTTCATGTTGTGTTCCTGGACCTCACCAACTCACCCTCATAACCTCCTCTGGACTACTTATGACTTCTTCAGGGTGCCAGTAGTCCTCACAAACCTCGTTAAGGCCTACTTCCTGGATGTGCAGATATATTTGACTACACCACAGCGTGGCAACATCTGGAGGTGGGAATCATGGACAGTTGTACCATCTCCCCGCTAGCCTTCACCATCTCCATTGAGGTGATCATTAGACCATCTCGATAGGTGGTTGGAGGGCAGCTGGCTTGTGGCTGCCACCTGTTGGAGCATATATGGATGATCTCACAACATTGCCCATGACCAAGACTTGTTCTGTACACCTGTGAGGAAGCTTCAATCAGATTCAGATGAAGATCAAGCCGTGCAAGTCCAGAAGCACCTCCATCATTAGAGGGAAGCTTGTAGATCAACACTTCTACATGGGTGATGAGACGATCCCAGCAGTCTTCGAGAAACCAGTGAAAAGCTTAGGTTGGTGGTAAAATGCCTCCCTCAGAGATACAAAGCAGGTCTATCATCACAGGAAGGTGGCCTTAAGAGCATCAACAGAAACACATTACCTGGCAAGTTGAAGCTCTGGCATATGCAGTTTGGGCTCTTTCCACACTTCATGTGGCCACTATAAGGTTCCTGTCTCGAGCATGGAAAAGCTGGAGAGAGTGATCAACTCATTTGTAAGGATGTGGGTTGGGCTTCCCAAGTGCCTCAGCACCACAGAGCTTTACAGCAAAAGAGTCCTAGAGCTACTCATTTCCAGTCTTTCAGTATAAGTGTGCCAAATTAAGACTGGAGATGATGTTAACAGAGGTGAATGATCCATTTGTAGCTTCAAGTTGCAGTCATCCTGGATACTGGGAGGAAATGGATTCCATCAGAAGCAAGCAAAGGCAGCACTCAACCATAGGGATGCCGTGGGCTGAGTGCAGCCAGGGAAGAACAGTCTTGGTCTCGGGGCTAATATACCAGCCTGGAACAAGGCTGCCCCATATCAGAGATGCATGTTTGTGATGCAGGAGATACATCGGCAGGAAGAGGCGGCAAGGTTTGCAAAGGCCATTGCTCAGGCAAGGCAAGAGCAATGGATGAGATGGGAGGGAGTGGAGAAAAGGAAAGAGCTGTGGGAGATGGAAACATTCAGAGCGAGCTTCGCCATCAGGGCTGCATATGATGTCCTGCATCTGCCATGAATCTCGACCAGTGGTATGGAGAGGACCCTACACATTCCCTCTGTCTAACTTCAGCAAGACTAAAGCACATTTTTGCTGCAATGCAAGGCCGATACACCTGGCATCACAACAAATTGCTACAGTGTCTTGTAGCAGTGCTGGAAAATCGGTGGACGAGTGTTAACGCTCTACCTCCCCCTTCATCCCACTGGACGTTAACAGCATTTATCTGGGAAGGTGAGGGTCAAGCCAGAATCACCAATCAAGATCAGACTCCGGGCGTTTAGGCAGGGCACGGGTGTAATTTGACTGCACGGGCTCGTGGGTTGAAACAGCCCGTTACCCGTGCTATGTGTCTAAATTTAAATTTAAAATTGAGATTGGATATACAATATTTGGATAGCCATGGACATTAGGGATAATCAATGTGCCTTTGTGCGTGGTAGGTCATTTTTAGAAACATAGAAATTAGGTGCAGGAGTGGGCCATTTGCCCTTCAAGCCTACACCGCCGTTCAATATGATCATGGCTGATCAGTACCCGGTTCCTGCCTTCTCTCCATACCCCCTGATCCTCTTAGACACAAGGGCCGAATCTAACCTACTCTTAAATATTGACAAGGAACCGGCCTCAACTACTTCCTGTGGCAAAGAATTCCACAGATCCACCTCTCTATGAGAGAAGAAATTTTTCCTCATCTCAGTCCTAAAAAACTTCCCCCTTATCCTTAAACTATGACCCCTGGTTCTAGTTTTTCAAGGAGGTTACCAGGAAAGTTGATGAAGGAAAGTCTGTGAATGTTGTCTCCATGGACTTTAGTAAGGCCTTTGACAAGGTTCCTCATGGGAGGTTAGTCAAAAAGGTTCAGACACTAGATATTCATAGTGAACAGGATTCAACAATTGCTGGACAGGAGAAGCCAGAGGGAAGATTGCAGGCCATGTCTAGTGGTGTGCCATAGGGGTCAGTGCTGGGACCATTTATGTTTGTTGCTTATAGCAATGATCTGGATGATAATGTGGTAAATTGGATCAGCACGTTTGCAGATCACATCAAGATTGGAGGCGTTGTGGAGAACAAAGCTTGCAGAGAGATCTGGAAAAATGGCAGATGGAGTTTAATGTAGACAAGTGTGAGGTGTTGCATTTTGGAAGGACAAACCAAGAAAGGACATACAAGCTAAATGGTAGGGCACTGAAGAGTGTGGTAGAACAGAAGGATCTGGGAATACAAATACATAATTCCCTGAAAGTGGCATCACAGGTGGATAGGGTTGTAAAGAGAACTTTTCGCATTTTGGCTTTCATAAATAAAAGTATTGAGTAGAGGATTTGAGATTTTATATTAAAATTGTATCAGACATTGGTGAGGCCAATGTTGGTGCATTATGTGGAGTTTTGGTCTCCTAACTAGAGGAAGATAGTAATTAATTTCTATCAGTAAGATAGAAAGAATGCAGAGAAGATATAATAGGATGTTGCCCAGACTTCAGGAACTAAGTTACAGGGAAAGATTAAATAAGTTAGAACTTTATTCTCTGAATCATGGAAGAATGAGGGGAAATTTGATAGAGGTATTTAAAATTTTGAGGGAGATAGACAGAATAAATGTAGATTGGCTTTATCCACTGAGGGTAGGTGAGATACAAACCAGAGGACATAGGTTAAGGGTGAAAGGGAAAAAGTTTAGTGGGAACATGAGGGGAAACCTATTCACACAGAGAGTGGTGGGACTGTGGAACGAACTTCCAGCTGAAGTGGTAAATGCGAGCTCATTTTTAACATTTAAGAAGAATTTGGATGGGTACATGGATGGGAGAGGTATGGAGGGCTATCAGCTGCATGCAGATCAGTAGGAGTAGAAAAAAATGATTCAGCACAGACTAGATGGGCAGAGGTGGCCTTTTACTGTGGAGTAATTGTTCTATGGTTATACGGTTCTAATTAAGATACAGGACTGTCAATTCAATCTGTGAGATTCTCCATCTCAATTGATCTACGAATGGAGGAAGGAAACTGGAGCCCCCAGGAAAAACACACCAAATCATAGGGAAAAAGTACAAGCTACTCCGAGGACAGCACAGGATTCGAACCCTAGTCCCGATCGTCGGCACTGTAACAGCGTTGCACTAACTGCTTCACTAACCATGCTGCCTATTGGATTAACATGTCAGCTAAACCAAATGCAGCACCTAATAGCCCGAATACACCTGAGATTGTCTGATCTAAGAAGCTAAGTAGTGTCAAGCCTGGTCAGTACTTAGAGGGGTGACCGCCTAGAATCACCAGATGCTGTAGGTTTCTGTGAGGGGAGCTGGACAAAGTGGGAACTCTCTGTCAGCCTTATGGCAGACAAAAGTTAAAGAATTTCATATATGTTACATTCTAAATGTAGTATTATAATAGCCCACACACAGAAACGCAAATCAGCCCACAAAATGGCTGACGAATGCGGCGACCGCGCAGACCTGGGAATGACACTGGCTATCATCCCAGGTGACCTCCCGCATAGTGGGAAGATGGGGAACTGTGGCGGGAATGCCAGCCAATCCCAGGCCGGCTCTCCGATGAGGTGAGGTCCTGATGTCAGCACCTGGAGCCCATATAAACGCGACGGCCAATGCAATAAACCAATCTTGACTCCAAGGCTTTGGTGTGGATGTCATTCTTCTCCATGCCCACGTAGTGCGAATGCTGCAGTATTATGTGTCAATATGGAACCTTTACTGGTTGGTGAGCAAATCCAGTTCCAGTTCAAATAGATCAGAGGAAGTGAGTAGGCCAGACATCATTTATGGGTAGAACTGGTCAGTCACCATTGAGTCAGAATCCTTTATTAAGACTTGACCATTTCTATCCATCTGATGCTGTTTTTTCAGCAATTCATTGCCTGCACAAGGCTCCAGCATCTGCAGTTTTTGAGTTTTGCCAGCTTAAATGGAGCTTCACCATCTGACTAACCTCACTCTTATTCCATTCAGCATATTAACATCACGCATCGGACTGTCACCCAACTCCAGCTCTGAACATCACACCTGATTCGACCATCCTGACCTCTCGTTTAAAATCCATATTCTACATGGGTTCTTGCGATTCAGTGAACAAGTTCTCAATGAGGTAGTCTTTCTCTATTAGCTCTGCACGTCATTTCAACCACCACGAGGCCTTCGGCCTACAGAATCGTATGCCTTCCTATCTTTTCATCATCACTCGCTTCATGTAATGTCTCCAGCTGGATTCCCAATCAATATTTGACCTCACTATCATATGTGGTCTCTCTATTCCTAATGTCCCAATTACAAATTTCCTTTTCTTCCCTCTCTATCAACTTCATGTGAATTAGTGCTTCCTCAATTCACTTACAACAATTTCACTGAGTCCTTCCTGCCATTGAGGAGGTCATCTGAGGTGAAGGAAGGAACTCGAATCCCCCATCCCCCATTTCTCAACTTGTCTATAGACAAATCCCCTGCTCCCTGGACCCAATTCCAACAAAACAGCCCTCCACCCAAATTTCCATTCCTGGATGACATTCTGAGTACTGAACTCTCCCTTCATACCAGGTGCCATCAGAGTATACTGGGAAAATAAAAACTTCAACCCTTGGACCAGTCAACCTAATCAATTTCCATTTCCACCGCAGAGCTCTAAAATTCACATTGTTTTCAGCATTCTTCCCTGAATTGCCTGAAATTTGAGTTTTGACCCTGCAGAGAAGGTACATCACCAGTGGTATGCTTTGTGAGCATGACAAATGGACTCCATGCCCTTGTTCTCGCCATTTCGAAGCCTTTGACAAGGCTGAGAAAATCTTCCTCCTCTGACACATCTCCCTGTTCCCTGTTCATCCTGCACACACATGGTCCGAGGTTCAGATGCTTAGTTACACCCAATATTTCCCCTGCACTTTCTTCTCTTCCAACACAGATCCATTATCTCCGGTGTTCCAATCAAATTGTCCTGTGATTTCCCCCCCTCATACTTACACTCAGCAATACCATCATTGGCGGCATTGCCAGAGCTGCTGTAAAGGTAGAGTGCTGTGGCTGGTGTGAACCCAGGAGAGTGGGGAGTGGAGGCACAGCACAGGTTCTTACTGCCACTGCATCCTAATGCCGATGCCTTAGTACATGCTTTAAGCAGCCCGCGAAAGGAACCAACAGTATTTTTTAATTTAAAGCCAGCAAAAATGGGGGTCTGCACCCTAGACACTGTGCCTGTGCTTGGCATGAGGAGTTGCAGACTCCAGGAGATCAGCAGACTGATGCAGGGCAGTAGACGCAGCAGAACACCTTCCTCCTCCCACCCACTCCACCCCCCCTCCCACCATTGAGAAGGAGGAGCCTTGGAGACAATCCTACAGGCCAGCGGACTTTCAAAGGGTTCAGAAGGACCCACACAGGGCTGTTGGGTGGCATTGTTGGTGTAGTGGTCAGTGCAGCACTGTTACAATGCCAGCAATCAGGGTTCGAATCTGTAAAGAGTTTATGTTCTCCTTGCATCTGCGTGGGTTTTCTCCAGGTGCTCCGCTTTCCTCCCACCCTTCAAAACATACCGGGAGTTGTATGTCAATTGGGTATAATCAGGCAGCACCCACTCATGGACTGAAAGGGCCTGTTATGGTGCTATTTGTCTGTCTGTCTGTGTGACTTGCGGTAGAAGGACCCACACAGGGTGCAGTAGATTGGCTCAAGGGAACCAGGTATTGGAACCGGGATACGTGATGATGCTGAGGGCAAGAAGTGTTCCTGAAGGGCTTCGGGTGATGAAGGCTTCCTGATCGAACTGGAGATTTGGACCTTGAGCTCGTGTTTGCACAGGAGACTGTGCGGTTTTAGAGGCTGCAGGAGCTCTGTCACTGTGTTTGGATAATCCCAGTAAGCATCCACAACAAGATCAGAGCGAGAAGAAATCTTTTCCAAATAAATATTGAGAAGGCTAAATTTACCATCTTCCATCACTGTCACAGCTGCTGTTCCCTGGGTTCCAATACTATTCCTTCCTGTGCAATCTCATTTATTCTCATATAATAGTCGGGTTTACTGGACCAATTTTTCAGGTCAAATTTGGTGGGGGTGGGGCAGGCAGGTGGGGTGATGTCATACTTTTTTACTGCGTTCAAGGCATTGGGAGCTTGGATGTGGTCGAGTCCAAAAATAGGGAGTTGATATTTACATGGGTCATGTGGAAAACATACCATTTTTGACTCTAAAAAGTGTGGGGGGAGTGTGGTAATATTACATGGGATCGACTATTACACAGCATCAAATATTACATGGGATCGACTATTGCACAGCATCGACTATTACATGGCTTCAACTATTGCAGGCATATATAGGGTCCAAAATTGAGCAAGATCTCATTGCAAACGATGCTGTGTTTGAAACTGAGATAAACTTCTTAAACACCAGCTATTCCCTTCTAAGTTATGAGATCCACCACTGCCTTAACTCACCTGCTGCAGATGCCCTCCTCCATTTTATATTACCTCTGACACTCCTCCCTCCATCCCTCATTCTACCTTCCAAGACATTCTAAACTCAGATTCTCAGAATCTAACTTATCCAGCACCCCTTCTCCCGTTAACTTTAATGGAGCTCCCACCTCAAATTCAATTCAGAATTAAAAATCAAAGTAAAATTGTCACCAGCATTCAATCAATCAAAAGAACCTGTTCTCTGCTTCAGAAAGGAGATTCCAATGTGGGAGTGTATGATCTATTAACTTGGGACATGCTGCCTATTTTGCTCCTTGCCTGAAGGTATTGCTGTGGGTATTGTCAGTCATGTAAACTGCAGGAGGAAATAGGTTGCATCACAAATGATATAGACATGCATGCTCCTGTTCAAATCATGTGGTTGAAGGAATGAAGGAAATACAACCGCAGTAATTTAGCAAATCAAATTCACTGAGATAGATGGGCTGAACTGGGGTTGTTTCCCAGGCTAGTTAGAATAATGTATGAAGGTATTTAAATACAGCACAAAAATCCAGTAATTATATTTCACTTCATTGCTAAAGGACTGGGAACTCCACACATGTAGAAACTAGTTAAAGTTGATGTACCAATATTATAAAAGTAGATATTCTCTTTGCTATATTCCCAAAACGGTCATGTCTTATTATATTATACCCAATCCTGTGGAGCTTGTCAACTATTTCTCAAAGAACTGTCCTTCTATTAGTCCAGGTACCTCTAATTAGACTGCATTGCAATATAAATAAAGATGTGGATGGTTTAATAATTGGTCTGGCAGCTTTCCATCTTCTCTCCCACACTTGCAGTCACTGGCAAACGTAAGACATTTTTTTTGGAATATTTTCTTTTTGATTTAAAAAAAATATACATATCTTCAATATCACAATATATTAAATGTTTTCTTGCAAACAACATCAAGCAATAAAAACAAAACAGCCCCTCCCTCCCTCCCCCTTTCCATACCTACAGATCCGCACATATTTACATATCTTTTAAATATATAGAATATGATTAGGGAAATATATAGAGTAGTAACATTTATAGTCCTTTTTTTAAATTACTGTATTTGCCCTCTGTGATCCAGGTCTGGCTGCCAGATGTTTACAAAAGAGTCATATTTATTCTTTAAGTTATATGTGATTTTTTTTCCCATAGGTACACAGCTGTTCACTTCTGTGGTCCATCGTGCTATGTGTAGAGGGGATTCCGACTTCCAAGTGATTGCAATACATTTTTTGCTACTCCCAGCACTATTTTTTATAAATGAAATGTGATATTTATTTGATTTGTTACTAATAAAATTACTTAGTAGATATAGGTGTGTGTTGCTTGTGAAGGCCATTCTTGCTATCCTGGTTCATTTTTCAGTGGTATCTTGCCAAAATGACCTCACCTTCATGCACGACTACATAGCATATAGAAAAGTTGCTGCCTCTGTCCCATATATGAAACACATCTCTGATAAATCTGCTTTTAATCTATATAATTTCTGTGGGGTTAGATATAATTGGTGTAAAAAATTATATTGAACCAATCTTGCATTTATAATTGACGTCATGCTGTCCTTGCACCAATCTGACCAGCATCTTTCTGAAATCACCACAGCAAAGTCTGACTCCCATCTTTCCCTTGACCTCTGCAACCGTGGTTTTGCACTTTCGCTCTGGAGAGAAGAATACATTTTGTTATAAATTTGGATGTGTTCCCCATCCTGACCCTTTGTTCAGTTTCTCTAATTTCAGATGAGGTCAGCGTTGGTCCCCATATTTCTCTTAAGAATGATCTAAGCTGGAGAAAACAAAAAGGTGGTCCCATTGGCCACTCTGTATTTGTGTTTTAGTTGTTCAAAGACATATGAATTCCTTCCATATGGTAGTCTTTAATATATCTTTTGCCTTTGTCATATCACAAATTAAATATTCTATTGCCCATGTTCATAGGCAATATTTATACAATGGTGCTTTTTGTTGATATCCCCACTTTTTTTCCTATATATTCATTAATTTCTTGACACGCTCTGATCATATGTATTAGTATCGGATTATCTATCTTTTTTTCTAGCGATTTGACACTCAATTTAAAAATAAAATCCTTTGCTTCCCCTTTCCCATTGCATTTCCAACTGAATCCAAATGGGGGAGTATCTTCCACAAAGAAGGCTGTGAGAAATCTAACCTCTGCAGCTATGTGTTTTTTTTAAATCTGGAAGCCTAAATCCTCCCAGCCCATAGTCCTCCCAGTGTGATTCATGGTACCTTATTTTCTTTAATTATCTTTAATAATTTAAAGAAATTAAACAGAATAGGCAGCAATTGAAAAAGATACTGCAGTCTTGGCATTATTTTCATTTTAACACAATTAACCCTTTGCACTGGAGTAATTAGCAAGTCTCTTCATTTCTCCAGATCTTCTTCTATCTTCCCCAAAAGAGGAACATAATTTAGTTTATACCGATTTTGTAAATTGTTGTCAGTTGCTATACCAAGATATTTTATTTCATCCTTCCATTTAAATGTACTTACTTTTTGGTATCTTTCATATTCAAAATGTGTAATGGTATTATCTTGATGTTGTCCATATTTATTGATAACAAGATATTCTTCCATATTTTTCTAGTGTTCCTTGCAATTTTTCCAAAGATTTACCCAGGTCTGATAGGCATAGTAGCACATCAGCAGCAAATAGACTAATTTTGTGTTCTTGTCCAACTGTGAAGCCCTTTATATCCAGATCCCTTCTCATTATCTCCACCAGTGGTTCAATTGTTAAAATAAGAAGCGCTGGGGACAGGGGGCATCCCTGTCTACTCAATCTACTCAAAGGGAACACCACCGACATCTGATTATTGGTTATAATTTTACCTTGTGTTTTATGATATTAAGTTTTTATCCAGTTTGTAAATGTTCTGCCTATGCCAAGTTTTCGCAATGTTTTAAATAGAAAGGACCATTCCAAAATGTCAAATGTTTTTTCTGTGTCCAGGGAGACTGTAATACTTGAATCCGTTCAATTTTTGTCCTGTGCATTATATTAAGTTATCTTCCTAGACTATTTGAGGAATGCTTTCCTTTGACAAATCCAACTTGATCTGTATGTATCAATTTTGATCAATATTGTCTTAACCTATTAGCCAATACTTTTGCTAGTATCTTATAATCGGCATTTATCTATATGATGAAGTTCTTAATAGATCATCTTTTTGTAACACTAATAATTGTGGTTGAGAATGATTCTGGGAGGATCTGTGTTTCTAATGCTTGGTCCAGGAGCATTAATAATACTTGGAATTGTCTGTAAAACTCAGTAGGAATCCATCCTCCCCCAGTGATTTATTAGCCTATAGGGTAACCAGGGCTTTTTCAATTTCTTCTCTTTTAAACAGAGTGTCTCATTCTATCTTTTCTCTCACTCTCTTCTAGTTTTGAAAGTTCAACATTTGACAAAAATTCTTCCATTTCATTCTCGTCTCCTGGTAATTCTGATTTGTATAATTTTGTGTAATATTGTCCAAAGATGTAATTGATTTCTTCTTTTTATATATGCCAGTGTGTCTGTCTCTGTTTTTATAGAGTTTATCATTCTTGATGACTCAGTTGTTTTAATTTGCCAATTAAGACTTTTTGTGCCCCTTCACCTAACTCATAATATTGTTGTTGTTTTTAATATAGTTTTTACTGTTCTATATGTTTGTATTGTATTATATCTTAGCTTTTTATTCTCCAGAAATCTATATTCTTTTTGTAGTCCTGTTCTTTGATTTTTTTTTCTAATTCTTTAATATCTTTCTCCAAACAGTTTACTTCTTAATATTCTTTTGAAAGGATAAAATTTGTCCACTCAAATATGATTTGAGCATGACCCATATCAAAAAGCTATTATTAGTAGATGGCTGATTTGTTTTGCAAAATATTTCTATCTGTCTCTTTATAAACTTGCAGAAGTTTGCTGGTATTGAGACACCATCTGTATATATTTTCTTGCTTTTCCATTATTGTGATAGTTAACATTAGTGGTGAGTGGTCTGATAGAAGCCTTACGAGGTATTCTGTTTTCATCACTCTTCTTTTCAACTGGACAGGCATTAAAAACAAATCGTGCACCCTTGAGTAATCTCGCTCCATGGGATCAAATTGCCTTTATATATTGATTCGATTTAGATCCTTCATATTTAAAATTATGGTTTTTTTTTCTGCTTTTGCCCTCATTACTATTCTTGCAGATTTATCTAGTATTGGGTCCGAGCAAAAATTAAAATCTCCTCTGACCAATGTATTTTCTCTTCCCTCTATGAAGAATATCTTCTTAAAAAGGCATCATTATCATAATTTGAAGCATAAATATTCATAAATGTCCATGCTTCTCGATAAATTTTATAATGTGCCATTACATATCTTCTGGCTTGATATATCTTCTATTAATATCAGTGTAATTTTAATAATTAGAATTGTTACCCCTCTTGCCTTTGAACTAAAGAAAAATGATATTATTTGTCCTACCCATCCTCTTTTAAGTTTATCATGGTCCAATTTGGTAAGATGCATTTCTTGCAGAAAGATTATATCCACTTTTAATTTTGTATGCCAAGACCCTTTTCCTTTTCACTAACCCATTTAACCCATTAATATTAAGACTAATACACTTAGTGTTTTAGCCATACCATTTTTCAAATATGGTATAACAATAATATTTCCCATTTTTAAAATAATACTGTTACATTTCCCTTTTAAGAAACATACACACTTCCCCTTTAAGAAGCACACACACACACACACACACACACACACACACACACACACACACACACACACAACCCTAGCTCTGATGGTGGTGTAAACAATATAATCTGGAAGCCCACAAGAAAAGCCCACAGAATCTGCCAAAGAAGAAGAATCTTTCCCTTTATCACCATCTTTTAAAACTGCTCCCCTCCCAGCACCTTTTTTCCTCCTTAAATTTGGGTCCCCACCCTGCCACTCTACTCACCACCTTCCTTTCTATCCAAAGCTCTCTGTGCATATTACAATGATTTTTCTTTTAGCAGCAAAAACAAGACAGTTCAGTACTACCAAATAGAAAAGAGATCCATCCTTCAGTTTCTCCTGTTCCAAAGTGCTCTTTTGATCTTCTTATCTGGCAGCTCAAATCTCTTCACAACTTTCATAAAAACTTTTCAACTTCTTCTTTATTCTTGAAAATTTGTCGATAACCTTCTGGGACATCAACCCTCAATTTCACTGGTTAAACCATTGAAGATTTTAAGCTTTATGTCTTTACCTCATCAAATTCTTTTCTTTGTTTGACCAAGGCAGGGCTAAAGTCCTGAAAAAAAAATTACTTTCTTGTTGTCCACCACTAATGGGCCATTGTTATGTTTTGAATATTTGTATGCTGCTCCCAAGATCACATCCCAGTCCCGGTAACTTAAAAGTCTTACCAGGACTAGTCATGGTTGCTGTTCGTCGGTTCTTCTGCATCCAAGGGTTCAGTGAGCCCTTTCAATTTGTTTTGCCCCAGCATTTGTGGGATCCATGTTTCAAAAAAGCTCACTGGGTCTTTCCCCTTGATTCCTTCTCTCAGTCCAAAGATTCTTGTTGAAATTTTCCATATGATCAACCTTGTCCATTAATCCTTTTCTGTCTGTGTACCATGTTTTTGCTTTTTCTTCTAGTGCCCTTAGCCTGTCTTTTGATTTCTCCAGCTCGGCCTCCATTTGAATCATTCATTCCGTCATGTCTTCCATGATTTCTCTAATTTCCGATATCATTTCTGATATGTCGCTTTATCGCTCCTAAAATGAGTGCTCAAAGCTTCCATCTTATTCAGGATGTTGGCTATATCTTGGGCTGACCACCACCCCCCCCAGCTCTGTTGGGTTCAGCCGGCCCAAGGCCCACCCTGAGCCGCTCCTCATTGGGCTTCCACTCTATGTTCCTGGCTGAGCTGTTGCTTCTTCAGTTTTTGTTTTTGGTTGCTTTGGTTGTTTATCACTAGCTTTATCCATTTTTGGCGATGAAATTCTGTTTTTTGAGCTTTCAGACTGTCTTTTTAATACTTTTTTATGGAGAGCTCTTTCAAAACATGTCTGCTCAGATCCACACCCCTGCGTAAGACATTCCTGCACAGAATGCTCAGAAACTTCCTCGTCCATTGCATTTCTGTTACTCCTAAATGTCTTCACTTCCTGGTATGAGGAAGTATCATTCTCTTGAAATGCAAACTCTGTGTTTTGACTACGCAGATGCTGAGAAAATCCAGGACTATTCAAAGTCACGGAGCATGGAAGTAGCCATTCATCCCACCATGTCCATGTGCACTTATAGTTAGCACCACTAATCCCACTTAGCCCTTAGTGCTTGTCCAGATGGTTCTCAGAAGTTGTGAGAGTCTTGTCTCTACCACCTTCTCATGCAGTGTATGCCATATTTCAAGCGCTCACTGGGTGAAATAAATCTTCCTCAGAAAACCCTGTGAACCTCTAATCCCTTACTTTAAACCCATTCCCTCTGGTCTTAACCACCTCAGCCATAGGGAAGCATTTTATTTAAAAACTTACTGCCAGATCATAATTTTCTGTGCTTCCATCAGAACCTGCTCAGCCTTTGCAGTTTCAAGAGATCCAGACTCTTTAATCACTCCTCATAACTGAAAAATTACATATAATGATATAACAATTTAAAGCACAGCAACAGGCCAGTTTGGCCCTAGTAGACCATGCTGAACATCTTCTCCCACCTAGTCCCACTATCCCGCATTTGGCCTATAACCCTCCACACCTCTCTCGTCCATATACCTATCCAACCTTTCCTTGAATATTAGCATCGATCTTGCTTCTACCACCACTGCCAGAAGTTCATTCCACACCCCCACCACCCTCTGCGTGAAGAAATTCCCCTCATGTTTCCCCTCAACCTTTCCCCTTTTATTTTCAATCCATGCCCTCTTGTTTGAATCTCCCCCACTCTCAGTGGAAAATGCCTATCCACATTGACTCTATCATTCCCCCTTATAATTCTGAATACCTCTATCAAATCACCCCTCAACCGTCTACGCTCTAGGAAATAAAGTCCCAGCCTGCTCAACTGTTCCCTGTAACTCAAACCCTGAAACCCGGGCAACATTCTCGTAAACCTCCTGTGAACTCACTCTATATTCTCTTTCAGTAACCAAAACTGCACACAATATTCCTTATTTGGTCTCACCAATGCCTTGTGCAACTTCAACATAACATCCCAACTCTTGTATTCTATACTCTGATTTCTGAAAGTCAACATACTGAATGCCTTATTTGCCACCCTATCCACATGTGATTCAACTTTCTGAGAATTATGTACCATGACTCCTAAATCCCTTTGTTCCACTGCACTCCTCAATTGTCTACCATTTAACATGTATGTCCTATTTTATTAGTCCTACCAAAATGTAGCACCTCACATTTATTGGTATTAAACTTCATCTACCCACTCTTCTAACTGATCGAGTCCACAGCATTCTGGAGGGGGAGGGCGAGCAGCCAGAAGTCGTGGTCCAGGTGGGAACCAATAACATAGTTAGAAGTGGGGATGAGGTCCTGAAGAGGGATTCCATAGAGCTAGGGAAGAAGTTGAAAAGCGGGACCTCCAGGGTGGCAATCTCGGGATTTCTGTCAGTGCCACGCACTAGTGAGGGTAGAAATAGGAAGTTGTAGAGGATGAATGTGTGGCCAGGAGCTGGATCTTGGTGAATCTTGTTTGCACCCTCTCCAGTCCAATCATGTCCTTCCTACCGGTGACCAAAACTGGGTACAATACGGTGGTGTGTCCAAACCAATATTTTAACAAGTTATACCATCTGCTCTTATTACTCTTTCCCTTGGCTAGTTTCCTGAACATCTTGCTGGCACCTTCAGGTGTCTCTGGGACCAGAGATTGGATACATCCCAAAAGTGCATTATCTCTCATTTATCAATAGTCAGTTCTATTTGCCATTATTCGGCCCACCTTACGAACTCATCAATTTTGTACTGTAGACTGAAACTATGCACCTTGCTGTCAGCAGTACCACTGACTTTCATATCATCTGCCAACTTAAAAATCTGATCTCTTCCAGACGGAAAGTCAGCAATTAAATGAGTCAGTTCATGCTGATGAAAGGCGGGCATTGGACTTCATTGCTCGAGGACTGGAAATTCCACAAGTGTGGAAACTAGTTGCAACTGACGTACCAGTATTGTAAAGATAGATGGTTCCAGCACAGTAGAGTCATTCAACTATTTCTCAAACAACTCTTCCTATGTTAGTCTGATATCTGTAATTAATGCAACTCAGACTGTACTCCAATATAAATAAAGAAATGGTCCAATATCTCAGTGAAAGCTGACCCAAGGAAAGATCACAGCCTTTTTCAGGTCATGGATGGTTGACTAACTGGTCTGGCAGTTTTCCATCTTCTCTCCCACACTTGCAGTCGCTGGCATGCGTGAGACATTCCTGCACAGGACACTCAGGATCTTACTCTTCCATGGCATCACTATGTCACTTTCATGGTGATCATGAGTTTATCATCATTCACAATGTACATATGCACTGAAAGTTTGACTTGCTGCATCCAAACAGGTACTTACAATTAAGCCAAATTTATTGTCATCTGATTGCATAATTACAACTGACGAAACAGCATTCTCCAGTCCTCAGTGCAAAATACACAGACACAACCAGACATAACACGTAAACAGACAAACAATACATAGGCAAGGCAAATATTCATATATACAAATAAGTAAATAAATATTGTTTCATGAATATGAGAGTCTTGAATGGTTAGTGTGAGCAATTCGTTTGGTCGTTCACCATTCTCACTGCCTGTGGGAAGAAGCTGTTCCTCAGCCTGGTGGTGGTGGCTTTGATACTCCTGTATCTCTTTCCTCGACAGGAGCAGCTGAATGATGCTGTGCGCAGGGTGGAAGGGGTCCTCAATGACTATCCACACCCTCTTCAGACAATGATCCCATTTGAGGGTGAGGGTGGGGAGAGAAAGACTCCAATGATCCTCTCTGCAACTCTTATGGTCCTGTGAATTGACCTCCAATCTGTTTCTCTGCAGCAACCATGTCACACTATGAAGCAGTTGGCCAGGATGCTCTCAATAGAGCTCCTCTAGGAGGTTGACATAATGGTGACCATTAACCTTGCCTGCTTCATATTCTCATGAGGTGCAGTTGCTGTTGCATTTTCCTGAGAAGTGAGGAGATGTTGAGTGTTCACAATAGATCATGAATTAAGTGAACTCCAAGGAACTTGGTGCCCTCCACTCTCTCCCCACTACAGAGTTGTTGATGTGTAGTGGTGGGTGGTCACTCCTGGTTCTCCTAAAGTCCACAATCATCATCTTCATCTTGACCATGTTGAGGCTCAATTTGTTGCTCTCACACTATATCATGATATTTTCCATCTCTTCTCTGCAGTGCAACTCATCGTTGTTGCTGATAAGGCCAAGGACTGTTGTGTCATCTGCAAACTTGATGACACTGTTGAAGCTCGGTCTGTGGATGCATTCATGGCTCAGCAGCATGAACAGGAGTGGCCCTGAGGTGCGCTACTGCTCAGTGTGACGGTGCTCAACTTTCTGCTGCTGACAGCTTATGGTCTTTGTGTTAGGAAGTCCTTATAGGAGTGAGAAAGTTATTAGGACGAAGCAAAGATATTATGAATTTGGTGAGAGATCGCATAAAGGTTTGGCTTAGCAATTAAAAGGAGAAAACTTCTAGAATAATTAATACAATAGATAAGGATACAAACCTAATTACTATAAACCTCAAGAAATAAATGAATCTTTTAGGAATTTTTATATGAAATTATATACTTCAAATCTTTAGGAGATGAAATTAAAAGAATTACTTATCACAAATAATGTTGCCTAGAAAAAAGTTTAGAAGAACAAACTGAACTCAATGTATCATTTACTGAGGCAAATGTAAGATAAGCAATGAACTCTTTACACAGTCATGAATCTCCAGGAGAAGATGGTTTCCCATGTGAATTTTATAAAGGATTTAAGGATTTATTAATTCCGATATTTATGCAAACATTGGATCACTCTTTACAAATGTTTACTCTTCCAGAATCATTTTTGATTGCAATAATTACGGTGATTCCTAAAAAAAAAGATAGACATCCTTTGAAACCTTCATTGTATAGGCCTATTTCATTAAATGTAGATTATAAAATAGTAGCAAATGTTTTGCCAAATAGAATGAATAGTTTGCTACCTAAATTAATTAATATGGATCAAACTGGATAAAAGAAAATAATCTTCAGAAAATGTAGCTAGATTACTTAGCATAAATCATTTAGCACAAAAAAGAGGTGACTTGAGTGTTACTGTGGCTTTAGATGCAGAAAAGGCGTTTGAGAGATAAAACGAGATTTTTTTGTTTAAAGTATTAGAAAAGTTTGGATTTGGATTATATTTTTTAAATTGGGTGAAAGCTATATACAATAGTCCAAAAGCTAAAGTAGTAGGCCATTTAATTTAACAAGATCAAGTAGACAAGGATGTCCCTTGTCACCAGCTCTATTTGTTTAAGATATAGAACTGTTTTCCCAGATGATTTGCTCGGATTTACAAATTAAGGATTTTAGGGGAGAAGAACATAGAATTAGTTTATTTGTAGATGATATTTTAATATATTTGACAGAACCTGAGTCATCTTTACATAGATTATATGCCCAACTGGAAGTATATGGGAAAGTTTTGGGTTATAAAATAAATGAGGATAAAAGTGAAATTATGCCTTTGATAGTAGGTGACTGTACCCAGTGTCAGAGAGATACACGGTTTAAATGGCCAAAGGAAGGTATTAAATATTTAGGAATACTTACGGATAACAGTTTAAAGAATTTGTACAAATTGAATTATTTATCTTTACTTAATGTATTTCCAAGGATACAATATCTTTTTCTGACATTACCAATATTAATACAGATCTCAAAACTATTTTCAAGAATTAAATAAACAAAAAAGGAAATTTCTTTGGAAAGGTAGAATGGCAAGAGTTTCTATAGAGAGGTTAATGTGGAAATATGAATTAGGAGGGCTACAGCTTCCTAATTTTAAGAATTATTATTGAGCAGCACAGATGAGATTTTTTGCTTCTTTATTTGAAAATGTAAAACCAGTGTGGGTTAACGTAGAACTGAACAAAATTGGAGAAAAGAAATCGGAAGAAATTATATATAAATGGGAATTAAAATTATTGTTTGCTGATAAAGAGACACCACTATTGAAACGTTTGCTCAATGTTTGGAATAAAATGAATCAAGATATTGGTGGAGGGTCTTTATCACTTAAAATACCATTAAAATACCATTAAAATACCTCTTTTGGTCTTTTCAAGAGATAATTTTTTTAATATATGGTATCATAAATGAATTGTTAATGTGGAAGATTGCTATTAAAGAGGTCAATTAAACTTGTTTGAACAATTGAGGAATAAATATGATATACGACGTACTATTCTTTTTCAATTAAGGGCATATTTGAGAGATAAATTAGGGCCAGCAATGTTTTTGTCTAATTATACTGAGGTAGAACTTCTTATTAGGAGTAGGAATGTTAAAAAATTATCTCTTTGATATATTTGTTAATGCAAGAAGGATCCCCTAACTTAAGATCTAGGCAGAGACCTAAATATTACAAGAAATCACAAATTTGGGAAAATTTAAGGAGAGATTCTATGACTAATATTTATTAATGTAAAGTACAGGCTATTTCAACAAGTTCTTACACCACAGAAGTTGAATAAACTGAAATCAGATATACCAGATCAATGTTTTAGATGTGGTGAGGATCTTTCATACATTCAACATGGTCTTGTCCAAAAGTGAGACATTTAAAGGAGGTGTTTTTATGTTAAATCATGATCTGTTTTTATTAGGAAATTGAGGGTACAGCTCCTAAATAGAAATGATCAATCTATCAATTGAAATTTATTAAATTAGCATTAGCAGTTGCGAGATAATGTATTGGAATTCTTTGAAAATCGGGATATACTTTGCATTGCCAAGGTGGCATGATGAAATACAAAGTTGTATCCCTTTGGAAAAGGGTCATGTCTATCCAATTTTATAGAGATTTTTGAGGTTGCCAGGAAAGTTGATGAAGGCAGGGGATGTTGTCTACATGGAGTTTATTAAGGCCTTTGATAATGTCCCTTGAGGGAAGTATTCAGGATGAGGTAGTAAATTGGCTTTGGCTTTGCATGAGATTGGTGATAGAAGATTGCCTCTGAATGGTGGTCTGTGACTAGTGATGTGCCTCATGGATTGTTGCTTGGTCCTTTGTCATCTATATCAATGATTTGAAATGATAATGTATTAAATTGGATGAATTTGGGGAGTAGTAGACAGCGAGGAAGGCTTTTAAAGCATGCAACACGATGTCACTCACTCCCCTTCTCCCCCACACACCTTCTCAAACAAACCTTTCCACCACCCCTTCTCCCTCACTTGTTTCTCCCCAACCCTCCTCCACAATCCCTTCCTCGCATTTCCTTCTCTCACACCCTACTTCCCCTCACCCCCACCCACCTTTGCCCCACTCCCTTCTCTCCCACAGCATTTTCTCCTGCATCTATTCTCTCTCACTTCCTTTTTCCCACCTTGTATCACCAAGCCCCTTTCTCCCATCCCCAATTCCCCAAACCCCCTTTTCCCACCCTCCTCTCCACCCCATCTTCCTCTCCCCTACCCCTTCCCTCCCTCAGCCCGTTCGAACCCCACTCCTTCTCCTTACCTCATTCCTCCACCTGTTCCCTTGCCCTTCTCCCCACCCCTTCACTCCTCCATTCCCTTCACCACCACCCTACCCATCCCTAAACCCATCCTCTCCACCACCCACTACTCACCCACTTCTTCCCACTTGCCTTTCCCCCACCTACTCCCCAACCCCTTCCTTCCCCTATCCCCTCTCTCTCTATCCCCTTCTCCCACCCCTTCTTTCCCAGATCCCTTTCTCTCCCAAATCCCCTCCCACAACCCTTTCCCTCCCACACCTTTCTCTCACCATCCCCATCTCTCCCCACCCTCACCCATTCCCCTTCCCATTCCACCAACCCCTCCCCACCACATCCTCTCCTTGCCCCATCTCCTTGCCCCTTCTCTCCCTACCCCTTTTACCCCTCACCCATCTCCCCCACCCCCACACCTCTCCCAGACCATTCTCTTCCCATTCCCATCTTTCCCCTTCCCCCTCACCCCCACACCTTTCTCTCCATCACCCCTTTCTCCCCATTTCCCCAACCCCTCCCCACCACCTTCTCTCCCCACCCCTTCTACCCCTCACCCTCTTGCACCTCCCCAACCCTTCTCTACTTCAACTCCTCCTCTTCCCCTTTCCCCCACTCACCCCTCCTTTCCTCCACCCCCACCCCTTCTGTCTCGAACATCTCTCACCCCACCCCAACCTCTCCCCCACCCCCTCACCCTACACCTTTCTCTTCCCCTTCTCTCCCCTCCCCACCTCTCTCCCCCACCCCTTCTTTTCCCCCTCACATTACCCCCATTGCCTTAAACCCAACCTCTCACCCCAACCCATCCCCTTCTCTCTCCCACTGGCTTATCCCATATATATACAAGTCCTGCATTTAATTATTTTTACTTGTGTTCTGTATTGATTTACTTCAGCATTTTCTTAGTTTAGCATTTATACTCTTCAAACTGAGCGATTAAAGGATTTTTTGTGATTTTGTTGGCATTCAGAATTCTTCAGTTCTCTTGCATTCTAAAACCCATTGGGTCTCTAAAAAATGCAGTGGAGAGAATTCTCTGTTTATTTGAAACACTGAAATCATTCTTTAATTCCAAAGAAAAGGTCCCGAAAATTCTTGTTGACCTTTTCAATAATCCATTGAGCGAAGCCTTCTTATTTCTGGCTCACAGTTTTCAATATCACTTTAGCAATAAGATGGTGCAAATTGAAAAAAGAGCAAACGACCTTATGGAAGTACTTCATGGCTTAAAGGAAATAGTTGACTGTGTAAAAGAAAGAATTGATGAAAATTTTATCTCTTTAAGGATCAAGACTTGCTTTAAAAGTGACAACATCACTCCTGAACAGAAAAGAAATTCCAGCTTGAAGTTGATAATTATCTCTAGGGGATGCAGGGGTGCGAACCACATTGGGTGACACCAAAATGACTGTCTATAAAATGTTTGTGCAGTGTTTCAGCAGAAATTTATTATTTTTTATAAAAATATCCCTGCAGTTAGCTATGACAAAAACATTTTTCATAAGCCCAGCTTACATGTACCTACGAGGCTAAAACTCGATGCTCATTTACTTTTTGAATCTTCTAATGTGCTCCAGTCAGAGCTGTCATTATGACCCAATTACAATGACGCTTCGAATCATGTGGTTTCATCTGCACGGGCTATAAGCATGCACTGATGTTTTTAGAGTCACTGCTTTTGTAAAATTTTCTGGTGTTTTAGCCACAATATTATGATCATTAGTGTTTGTGAACCTGTATCAGTAACATTTTTGAGAATGAAGTAATAATTAAAGGAAAAAGAAAAACAATCAATAAAGAGTTCTACTCACTTACTGATAATGTTGCAATCTGGAAGGATTTTAGAAAATCATATTGTTGGTAGTATTCATATAATCTAAAAAAATATTACATTCATGCCATTTACAACTATAGCACATTATTCAATATTTTTACAACTATTTTTTTTCAAATATTGCGAATTTGTCCTTTTTTGTTACTTGTGCAGGTATAGAGTGCATAAAACAATATCAAAGAGGCCAAGTGGATGCCAGCAAATGGAAGTGAAGGAAGCAAATATTTTCATGTAGTTCTTAAATGTTTTTATTTCAAATTCCATTGTTTTCTTACGGAATTTTCACTTTAACCACAAGAAACTATGTAAATGTAAATACATTTAGGCAGTGCATATGATATTGACATTTAAAAGTGTAATTTTAATTTTGCTAGTGATTTATCTCACTACATTACATTCAGTGATCTACAGGAATTACGATTTACGAGTAACATTTTAATACAAAATATATTACTAAGGATTCTGTCTGGTCTGGTATGGGAGGAGGTCCATGGGGGAGGTGGGTGAGGTTGACACCATGATTTACTGCACTGGGTGACCCCAACCCTAGTGACCTTACTGACAATTATTACGGCACTTGCCATGACTACCTTGTGAAATGGATTTCATCACTTGAAGAATTCAATTCTTTTAACATGGTTGTTACTGAATACCCTTCCAGTGCAGGAACAAGTGGAATCACCACATGTAGTGTTAAAAATGAAGGGAATAAAAATGGACAACAATGTTGTTTTTTGTCAGTGGACAACATTTAAAAATAATTTATCCCTTGAAGGATGGTATTCTGTACTTCAACAAATTAAATTTGAAGAGAAATTTTCAGAGTTGTTAATTTTAGGCCAATACTTGTTCAGCACACCGGCTCATAATGCTCACATCAAGTGTGTTTTCTCATTACAGAATGTTCAAAGGACAAAAGAACAAAATAAGTTGGATGTGACCGCAGCAGAAGCAATGTAATTTTATAAACAAAACAAGGACCTGTTAGGGAGATCTAAGTCATCAGTGAAATATAATTAAAGGTGTGTAATTTAACTACTTATATTTTAATTGGATAAGAAATGAATATTTTTGTAACAGGGTCTTGCCTACTGTGACAGATAATGTTGTGTTTGTATTGTATATAGATATGTTTGTTTTTGGGAGATAAATTGAGGCAGGGTTTTTAGTGTAGGTCACATACAAACACTTTAAAATAGGTCTTATTTAAAATACT
This sequence comes from Narcine bancroftii, assembly GCF_036971445.1. Lineage (NCBI taxonomy): Eukaryota > Metazoa > Chordata > Chondrichthyes > Torpediniformes > Narcinidae > Narcine > Narcine bancroftii. The sequence goes on along the minus strand of NC_091476.1, from coordinate 52,485,895 downwards.
AGACATATCAGAGCCAAGAGCCTTTGCAAAATCTTTGGAGAGTGTCCAAGAGACTTCACTAATGGATTGTTGTTTACAAAAAGACAACAGATTAAATAAATTGTTAGAGCCGCAGACTGTCTGGAGTGGAACTTGCTGTTATAAGAGGGTCATGTGGTCTTGCAAGCAGAGAGAGTAAAACAGGTTTTCTCTCTGAGAGAGAGAGAGAGGGGAAATTCAGTTCTGCAGTTTTACAGACAGTAGCAGCAGCTGGGACTAGAACAGGACAAGCTGGCAAGCTTTGAGGAAAGCCCCATTTTGGAAGATAGGATGTGAGTGCTTAGTTCAGCCTGGTCAAAGCCCTTGTGGATCATGCAAGAGGAGATGACTGGCTGTCTAATGTTTCACTTGAAATAAGAGAAACAAAAAGGATCTCTGTGGTGACCTGAAAGAAAGAGGTTATCATCTGGAAATCCCTAAGGGGGCAAGTTTCTTTGGCAAGACACTGAAGTGGCTGATTAAAAAAGAATCAGTTGTGGGTGTCCAGTGAACAACAAATCTCTCTCTGAAAACTGACAAGAACCTTCCTGAGTGGTAACCTTTCAAGCACCAAAGCCTGATGAACTTTATAAATGTTATATTCTGTGCACAGTATAAGAGTTGCCTGCAACCAGTGAACTTGGAGGAATGAGAAGTGAGATTGGACTGTGAATCAAAGAACTTTTCTGAACTTACACACACACATTAGAATTAGAAGGGGGTTAAGTTAGGTTAGTTAATTCAATAGTGATAAGTTAAAGTGTGACTTTGTTTTCATGTTTAAAGATAATTAAAATACACTTTTGTTTAAGTAACCATTTGTTTTGGTGAATATCTATTGCTGCTGGGTTTTGGGCTCCTCTGGGCTCATGTCACCAACTTTTTTAGTTTATGTTTTTCCCATATAGTGATATTATTTTAATCACAATGCACATATGTATATGCAAATTTA